>NC_134542.1:16383138-16685996 GCF_050624435.1 Tenrec ecaudatus | reverse complement strand
TATTGGGGGCTCGTACAACTCTTATCACAATCCATACATACAGCCAAAGTGTGAAGCACATTTGTACATTTGTTGTCATCATAATTCTCAAAACATTTGCTTTCTGCTTGAGCCCTTGGTATCAGCTCCTAATTTTCCCTTCCCTCTCCATTCCCCCCTCCTTCATGAACCCTTAATAATTTATAAATTATTATTTTGTCATATCTTACACCATCAGACATCTCCCTTCACCCACTTTTCTGTTGTTCACCCCCCCTAGGGAGGAGGTTATATGTAGATCCTTGTAATCGGTTCCCCCTTTCTACCCCACCCTCCCTTCACCCTCCTAGTATTGCTACTCTCACCACTGGTCCTGAAGGGATCATCTGTCCTGGATTCCCTGTGTTTCCAGTTCTTTTCTGTACCAGTGTATATCCTCTGGTCTAGCTAGATTTGTAAAGTAGAATTGAGATCATGATAGTGGGTGTGAGCAAGCATTTAGGAACTAGAGGAAAGTTATGTGTTTCATCGTTGCTACACTGCGCCCTGACTGGCTCATCTCCTCCCCGCGACCCTTCTGTAAGGGGATGTCCAGCTGCCTACAGATGGGTCTTGGGTCCCCAATCTGCACTCCCGGGAGATAACGTTTTACAGAAATAAATATAAAGTCCTGGATGTAGATTTTAACATGATTATTTATGGAAGAAACCAGATGAAGATGCTCTGACTATACCAGTTAGTGTGAAGGACAAAGTGGGGAAAAATGAAAAAGAAGATCTGTTTCATTGAGAGGAGGAAAATCTCCAGACTCGTGAGCATGGTGATAGAGAGATGACAAAGTGAATGCTAGCTCAGGTCAAAGTCAATCAAAACTTAGTGACCACATCAAGTGGCTGAAGGGGGCCGCAGCTGAAGGGAGCCATACTAGGTACGCCACACTTTCACAGGGGCATTGGCAAATGACCCACCATCCAGGGGAGGGCAACAGGGATGACTTGAGGCCCCAAGGCCCTGACTTTTGAGAAATTGTAGAAGGGAGTGGGTCATGCTTCCCAAAGGGCCTAGCTTAGCAGCCATGACAGCTCCGTTCACCTAAACGAAGGGCTGCCGTGGACCGGAGAAGCAACCTCCATCTCTCTGGCTCCAGAGCACAGAGCTGAAATAAGGATGGAACCGCTCTTACCTGAAAGCAGATTCCTGCTCCATGCAAACAAAACCTCCCGTGTCATCTGAGCCCTCCTCCACCTGCTGTCCTCCTAGGAGAGACTCCAGTCAAAGCTGGTTCACCATCGAACCCCAGGCCTGTGCTGAAAGGAAAGTTGAATTAGCTGACCTCTAAAAGTCTTCTAGAAAAGAAGGCGAACATAAGCGAACTGTTGGGCATTTGGAAAGAAATGCGTGCGGACGCTCTTCATCGGATCAGGAGAACATTCCAAATCATGGCCAGCGAGACGGCGCGGACGCATCGCGATCCCCTGTGGGTTTCTGAGACCGTAATGTTTGCGTTAGTTGAAAGTCCCGTCTTTCTCCCATGGGGTTGCTGGGGATGTCAAACTGCCGACCCGGCGGATCATAGCCCCGTGTGAACGCACTACACCAGCTGCCGAAAAGATCTGCAAGGGAAGACGGAACCATGCGAGGAAAGATTCCAAAGGTAAATGAGGACCGTGCTGCTGCTGCTGATAGAATTATGAAGTCGATCAAGCATACACGGGCCCGAGGCGGAATTTTTAACACTTACCTTCTCATTGGAGTAGATATATAAGGAGCCAAAGAGGGGCTGTATGAACCACAGTCACATGTACAATTCAACGACATCAAACAGGCCATGCTATGTTCAAACATTACCACCCAGAAATCCCAACCAAACCAAAGTCACTGCCACTGAGTCTCACCCCCCCCCCCCCCCCAGCCCCCGTAGAGACCTGTCAGGCAGGGCGAAGCTGCCCTGGTGACTTTCCAAGGCTCACTGCTTATGGAAGTAGAATGCCGAACCTTTAGCCTGTGGCGCAGCTGGTGGTTTTGAACTGCTGGCCTTGCTGTTTACAGAGTCAACTACTAACAGAACTCGTAACTACTAGTCTCCAGGGTTCTTCACCCCATCACCACTAGCTATTCCAACAGACAGGTAATTTTAAGGATTTTTGTTTTGTTTTGTTTTCAGCAGCCACATTACCAACATGAAAAGGGGATTAGGTGTATTTACCTTTAATATATGAATGAGTTAGCAATAAACACTTATATTAATGGATACTCAAAATTTAGAAGATTACTCATGCGATATTTTACCTTGAAGGCCTCTGTGGTTAATACTAAGGGACCCTGGTGGCATAGTGGATTATATGTTGGAGCCTCAACCACAAGGCCAGCAGATCAAATCCACTAGTTCCTGTGATGGAGAAAGATGAAGATTTCTGCTCCTCTGAAGATTGAGAGCCTTGGAAACCCAATGGCAGCAGGTTTGATGGGTGGTTTGTATTAGTGGTATTACTAGGTAATTGCTTGGCTGCTAACTGCAAGGTTGGTGGTTCAGCCCCACTAGCTGATCCAAGGGAGAAAAGTGAGATTGACTACACCTATCAAACTTGTAGTCTTATAAGCCTTCTAGAAGATCACTAAAAGTCTGGATGGACTTTTTCTCTTTGGAACTTTAATGGTTTAACTGATGTATTGCTCACGAGTCTGAACTGACTTGCTGGTAGGAGCTCAGTAGTTAGTACACCCACAGCCCATCTCAATTTGGACAGAATCTTATTTCCAGGCCTCAGTTACTGCACGTAACCCGTGGCTACCCTATAGATGGGCTTGGAACCCCAAGCAGAACTAGTTAAAATCAAAAGACTAACCAATAAAATCAGGCTAAATTGTGCAGGTAGCCAAGAAATTCCAGAGCCAGCCGAAAGAAGGAGGGTCAGGTCGGAGAGTGCTTGCCTTTTGGCACCCTGGAGAGTGAAAGGAGCCAGCATCACAGGTGGAGTTTTACCAAAAGGAGCTGAGAATCCAATTGAGGCTGAACTGCACCTGCCCCACTCCTGGTTGCTCCGGCAACCAGACTCCCTCCCCATGCTAATGACATTATAATGAGAACATCCACATGCAAATGAATTAAGCCATAATTATAGGCAGATCCTTCCTTGTTCTAGGAGCTCCACTTAAGATGGGGGCCTGAGAGAAGAGTTGCGAAGGGTTTGCTTCCACAAAGGAGAGCGCGATCCAGCCAGCCGGAGCTACCATGATTCCCTGCGCCTGTCAACCGGTCCACAAGGTCAGGTTCTTGCCTATCTGCCAGCTTCTGGTTCTCGCCGTCATCTAGGAGATGGAGGTCACCTATTGGGAAAGGAAGGACAGAGGACACCAGACATTCTGTAAGGCAAACCCTGGTGGAGAGAAAGGTAGTCCCCTTTCTGTCCAGTTCCAAACTAAATAGCCTACTCATGGTTTCACCTCTCCAACAGCCAGGGAAACTGCAGTGAGAAATACTGCAACTCCCAGAAGAGAGAGAAAGACAAAGAAAAGCAGATTTGCCCTGCACTTAAAAAACAATAATGATAATTTAATGGTGATTTCTTTTCAGAATACATTCGTTTCAACATTCACCCATTGATGCACATTTTTCTTCGGTGACATGAATTGTAAATCTCACAACCTAACCATTGTCTTCCCGCTCTTCCGCAGATTCCCCATCTCCATCCTTCGTCTTTCTCTCTGGACCTTCCTGCCTGCTGAACTTTGTCTCTGAGCAAATGCTGCTTCTTTGAATTCTTATATTTGATTTTTCTGAAAAGCATCTTCCTCACAAGGTCTCTGGATGGACCTGTTTCTTGTTTGACTGGAAGTTGCTACCTGGGGGTGGGTTTACCTGTGGTAAAAGGTGTCTGAGGGCCTCCACCGGTCTCTGTCAGACCCGGGACTCTGGTCTTTTATTGTGCACTGCATTTTCCTGCCGAATCTCTTCAGCACCTTGCATTGTGGTCCCTATCAGAATGATCTGGCATGGTTTCTAGGCACCATCTGATGGACTATAAACAGCTTGTTGTCAGTTTTCCTCAACTAAATCAAAGCCACACCACACTAGTCCACTCCAGCGAATGGAACTTTCTTGAGTGGTACCAATAGATTGCCCTGGCAACTGACCTGAAGATTCGCAGTTCAAACCATCCAGTGGCCACCAGGAATCTTCTGGAAGAACCCAACCTTAGAAAGGAGAAAGAGGGAAAGGAAGGAAGGGAGGGAGGGAGGGAGGGAGGGAGGGAAGGGGAAACGGGGAAGAAAGAAGAAGCAGGGGAAGAACGATTAAACCAAGATTAGGAAACAGAGCCAGGCTATCTCAAAAGGCAGACCAGGCGAGTCAATGGGATAATCAGGAAAGAAGAAGGCGTCAGGGGCGGAGAGTTGGGGTGTGTTGCTGTCGGTGCTGTAGCTCAGTGCTGTCCAGATGGCCACGGGGCATCACACAGCCTGGTCTTGTACCAGCCTCCCCATGTTATTACTTTTTAGCCCATTGCTGCAGCCACTCTGCCAATCCATGTCCTCGAGGGTCTTTCTCTGTTTCACTGGCTCTCCGCTAAACAAATAGCCTTTGCCAGGGACTGGCCTCTCCTGATAACATGTGGAAAGTATGTGAGATGAAGTCTCCCCACTGGTTTTTGGCCAATTGCCAGTAAGTTCAGCTGAAAGGGAATGCTTTCGACAACTGTGAAGAAAAGCAGATTTTCAATGTATGGATGTTTTTGGTTTGTCCAAAGAATCATCTCAAATCCCCTAGAGGAAGAACTTTCCAACAACATTTCGAGAATATTGTTAATTTTTTAGTAGCAATGCTAAAGGTTTACGCATTTGCTGAAACTTTAAAAGTCATGTATGAGCTGCCCTTGTGATCACGAAAAGCTCTCCATTCATCACTGTATTTGCTTACCATCAGCAGATCTGCGGGAGGCATAAATAAGACATCCTTCTGTGACATGCGAAAACTTTATGTAAAATTCAGAAAAGCGAAGTATTGAATGCAAGTTGGTGAACTTGGTTGTGTTTAATTGATTTTATGAGCTTTTGTTTCCAGAGCCATAAAATAATACCTTGGAGAGTTTGGACATTTTAATCATAAAGCTTTCTTATATTTTATCTATAACCTTTTCCCCCCACACACTTACTTTTTAGTTGTTCTATGGACAAGTGCAGATAGAAACTGCTGAAGAGGGTTATTTTGCAGTGCATGCTGAATATTCTGTGCAAAGGATGTCATTCGAATAAAATATTTTATACCACAGCTGGCACTTGATCTTAATTATACATTTTAACATAATACTCATGAGTTTGATGTCTTAAGTCTTGACGATCTATAATCTGACTATTACTAATTCCAGATATCAGTGAGCACTTATAGAAATTCTTCATGGTTTCATGAAGAATAACCTGACGATATAAATACACACTTAAAATAAAAGCACATGGATCAACATAATAGACCATGTTGTTTCTGAATTTTATTAGGTCTTTTTTTCATTTGTTGCAGTTACTTCCCCTCATATTTTCACTTATTTATTAATTTCATGATTTATAAGTCTTCATTCCATTTGATAGTGCCTAAAGGAAGCACAGCCAGGAAAAAAACATTAATGCAAAAGAAATAATAAAACTAGAACAAATTTTAAATGGGCTCAAAAGGGAAAACCAATGATAAGGCATAAATTTTAACCTAACTACGTCTGTAGTTCCAAAGAATCTGTCTTACAGCAAGGCTATCCACAGCCCTGGTCAGTGGTCACAGGGAATTCAATACCGGCTAAGTCCCCGTGGGGACTTTGCAAATGGATTTTGGTCATTCATGGTCATCCACAGAGCTCTACAAAGCATATGCTTAGAATTTAAACTCAAATACAATTCTCTCCATCAGTCTTAGTTTTTATTATTGATATATGTTTTATTCTGAGTTAAAACAAACTTCTGTAGACCAACTGACAAGGAACCTTTATCATCAAAATCTGAACAAAGTTTGAACACCAGTCTCCTGGTGCTTGATTAAAAAGGAAAACATTTTAAAAATATAATCTCTTGCTTACATCGAACAATGATTATTGAAGTTACAGTTACATTCTAGCAAAAGAACTCTGTTTGTAGGGAAGAACAAACAAAAATCAAAGTAATATGTTCTTTTTTAAACAGTTTGATTGGCATATAATTCACATATCGTACAATCCAATAGTTCAATCACATCAAGAAGAGTTGCACAATCAGTACCATAATCAGTTTTACATGTCTTCTTTCTTGTGCTCAGTGTTACTACCTCCCATCTTCCCCCACCTCCCCTGCCATATCCCTATGAAAGCATTAATCCAGGCACTCGCTCTATATATTTACCCATCCTGATTTCAATCACAGAAAAACACACAAACAACAAAACTAACACCAATAACAAAGTAAAACAGAGAAAACTCTCGATAGAAAATACAGCAGAAAATACTGAAAACTAGAACAAATTTAAAATGGGTCAAAAGCGAGAGCAAAAGAATATATTCTTAAGGGTCTTAGTTTTATGTTTTGGGGGATCTGGTTTAGAGTTTAAGAATATGTTTCCATACAGTATTTTTACTGCATCTTAAACCAATTTGTTCTTCATTACCACAAAGAATGAATCCATTGTTGTTGTGGTTGTTGCTCTCTCTCCCAGCACACATTTAGGTTCATTAGTTTTCAATGGGAACCGAATGTCAACTTTCCATCCAAGAGTGTATGGACTTGTCATTTCCACCAGGCCATGTCTCCCATTTGCCGACTTGCCTAATTGGAGATCTTGTGATTGTATCAGTGCCCCATATGAAGACCGTTTCCAGATAAAATAGGAGTATGTGAAACCCTTGTTGAAAGAAGGAGGACTTATTAAGTTTTGGAAAGAAGTAATTATTGTGAATGAACACACAGGACATTGCAAGAGGGGAAGTTGGTCTGAATTCTCACCCACAGATTGGCAGTGCCAGCTTCAGGAGACATGGCTGACCTTTCTGCATGGTAGTTTCCAAATGCTACAATTCTTTCAGCCGGTAAAAGCATAAATTCTAATTGTTCTCCACAGCTTTCCCCCAGATCCTGGATGCTTCCTCCCCCCAACTACCATGATCCGAATTCTACCTTGCAGGGCTGGATAGGACAGAGGCTGTACACTGGTACATATGAGGGCTGGAGGTACAGGGAATCCAGGGTGGATGATACCTTCAGGACCAAGGGTGTGAGGGACGATGCTGGGAGAGTGGAGGGTGAGTGGGTTGGAAAGGGGGAACTGATTACAAGGATCCACATGTGACCTCTTCCCTGGGAGAGGGACGGCAGAGAAGGGGGGAAGGGAGACTCCGGATAGGGCAAGATATGACAAAATAACGATGTATAAATTACCAAGGGCACATGAGGGAGGGGGGAAAGGGGAGGGAGGGGAAAAAAAAAAGAGGACCTGATGCAAGGTGCTTAAGTGGAGAGCAAATGCCTTGAGAATGATTGGGGCAGGGAATGTATGGATGTGCTTTATACAATTGATGTATGTATATGGATGGATGGTGATAAGAGTTGTATGAGTCCCTAATAAAATGTAAAAAAAGAAAAGAGGAGAAAAAAATGATTAGGGCAAAGACTGTACAGATGTGCTTTATACAATTGATGTATGTATATGTATGAACTGTGATAAGAATTATATGAGCCCCAATAAATTGTTTAAAAAAAATTCTAATTGTTCTCTTCTCAAATTCTTGCTTGATGTTCTTTATTTCTCAAGTGTACAATTCCTCGGTTTTGATGGAAAACGTACTTTCCGGAACCTGCCAGTGGGCTTTGATGCAGTGTGTTCAAGCAAGCCTGAAACATGCATGATTGTCGACATGTTTGTGGACAGTAACCTGCAAAACCATTCTGAATTATCCAAGGATTTCCATGACATCCAAGCATCCTCAGTCTGAGCGATAAACATTAGCTCCATAGCGTTGTATTTCTTTAGTGTGGTCCTAGGTAATCATGTCCTGCTTTTCATTTTCCTTTTGCGCTCTATGGGCTGTCTTCGGGATTCATAGATAGCCTTTTGAGAAAATTGAAAAACAAACCGATTTTGAAACTGATGGCGAAATCATCAAGCAGCTCCTACATGCTCACTCGACTGGGCGAGGGCTTAAAGGAGCATCCCTCCCCAGGGCTCCTGGGGGAGCTTGTCTTCTCATCGGGAAGATGAGGTCCAAACAAATGGAACCCAGTAGTCCAGGCAAGAGCAAATAAGACAAATCCCATTGAAATTCATTTTAGGGTTAACGATGTATAGATCGCACGGGTTTCTGTGTCCCTGGTATACACACACACACACACACACACACACGCATGCACGCATAGACCGTGTGGCATTTTGAAATCAAACAAACAATATTTGCACTTCAGTAGCTGGTTGATAAAGCACAATGATCTAAAACACTGCTTCATAGGCTCTTCGGTTCCTTTTGCTTAACTTAATCCCGTCTATATTTTACCGTTGGAGGGTGTTACTTAAAAGAATGACTGACCATATTCAGTGTAGTTTCTTAAACAGTTGAACTCTAACTCTCTCTCTCTCTCTCTCTCTCTCTCTCTCTCTCTCTCTCTCTCTCTCTCTCTCTCTCTCTCTCCAGCCTTCCAGTTGCCAAGTGCCCATCCCTGGCCCGCATTGCCCTGGCTCTCTCAGAACATGGTGATCGCGCTAACACAACGGACAAGCTCTGGCAACATCTGGCGGCCTTGGCATCTTTGCTCAGCTTTGTCACTCCGTGTCACCGGATGGATGTGTCCCGAGTGCCTGTTGGGGTGCGTGATTATAAAGCGGGTGTGAGCAAATGTTGGGGGCAGGCAGAGGCATTCTTGGGCTCCTTATGCCTGGCCACAGGGTGGGCAAGAAAAAAAAAAGTGGAGCGGGCAGGATGCACAAAAGTGCTGATGTCAGAAGGCCTGACACGCCGCAGGCGGTACGTGACATCTCCTGGCTTTTGGCTGTTGTTGGGTGTGATGTGTGTCATGAACATGATGGATGACTTTCAGATCGTTCCCATTATATCATATCGGTAAGCAATCCCTTCTTGCTCAAATGTCTTTTTGTTCCCCCGCCCCAGCGCTGCAGATGGCATCTGCCCACGCATGGCCATTGTGTGAAGCCCACAGAGAACTCCACCATTCTTTCGGGATCCTGCTCATGGTTGACTTGCTAGCATTCAATTAAGCCTAGAAATGATGGCTTTGGGCAGTTTAACCTCTTTTAACACAGAGTAATGACAGTTGATCTGGCCACTTAGGGATTTTCTGAGGTGCCACCGTGCCGTGTCATTGAGCTCTGAAAGGAAAATTGGTAGATGAAACAAAGGTGATTGTTTGCTTTCTTCTACTCACTTCAGAATGAAATCAGATGTTTACGAAGAAAATACTTTCTTTCTGTGAACGGAGCCATTTGTACCCATCTATGAATTCCTAACAAGAAATGTGAAGTGAGACCCTCCGCTACACCCTTCAGCCCACCCATGCAATCACTCATATTAGGCCCAGAACTTAAACAAAGATGAGTGGATAGGAGACCAACACTATGCCCCCACCCCACCCCCGTGCGCCCCTCTTCATTTGAGCTCAACGGCATGGAGTTTTCCATTTCTGATTTCCGAGGCAAATATTTTTTACTTCAGAATAACTACAATGGTGAGTAACGAGGACAGGAGCAGATTGGTTGTGCAGCGCCCCTCCTGTTCCTTCTTAGGTTTGCTCCCAGCACTGAGCTAAACTGAACATAAGCTTTAGTTCTGGATAAGCTGCTGGAGGGCGGGGGGGGGGGGGGGGGTTGTGGGGGTGGACACTTGGGATGATCTTCTGCATTATGGAAAAATGCAATGTGCTATCCAAGTGCTTTCCGGTTCATGATATGTAGGACATGTGGTTAGAGCACTCATAGGGAACCTTCCCAATGAATGTGTACATATTTGTTGATTGATATTTTGTTGATTGAAGTAATACCAATGATGGATTTCTAATGCCTTTTAAATAATCAGACTCAGCTCACAGATAAATCAAGCTTAAAAGGTGGGGCCAGGACATGGTGCCTTGCTGGTTACCACTGGAATGTGAGAACTCCCAGAGAGAATTCTTCCTGTGTACAGATAAAGCATGACAAACAACAAACACAAAGAAACAAGAAAACCTCTTCGAACAGTCAGTATCCCGAAGGGCACCCAGAGAGAGAAGCAAGCCCCAGAATAGGGGAGTCCAGGAAAATGAGACAAGGAATGTGGACAAGCAGTTGAGAAAGAGGAGGAAGATGCTCACTGAGGTCATACTTTTGCTGCGGCTCTGGATCATTGATTAAACAGGTGAATGGTTTCTAGAGGTTGACTTAGTGAAATGACAGCCCGTAGCTACACCTGATATGACAAGGGACAAGAGTAGCATCTGCCATTGGCCTTATTATGTGCCAGATACTCTTTTACTATATTTGTGTTGGGATATACTTCACATGTCATACAATTTCTTCATTCAAGCAGATAAAGGAGGTGGATGAAATCATCACCACCACTGATTTGAGTACATTTTCTTCTTGATTCATTGTTGTCAGCTCTCCCATTTCCCGCACTCCCCTGCCGCACCCCTAGGCGATTATCAATTCAGTTGCCATCTCTATAGATCTACCTAGCCTGGGCTTCACATATAGAAAACCATACGAAACATAAACCCGAAGCAAGCAAAAAGCTCAACAATGACTAGCTAAAATGTAGAAAACCTCACCTGAAAGAGAAAGCATAAAATATTAAAAACGGAAAGAACTTTAAAGTAGGCCAAAAGGGAAATCAAATGACCAAATACTGCATGTTAATCGACCTATATCCGCCTAATCTACTTTACAGTGCTCTCTTTCTAATATATTGATATCCTTAAACAGGGTTAGTAGTTGCCCTTATATTTGGAATATACATTTCCAACCGATCTAATTGGATCTTACTGCTTTAATTGGCATTTCTTGTCTTTAACTGTTCCATTGGCAGGTAACCCACATAGCATAGAATTCAGCAGTTCAATCACAGCCAGAGACGCAGTGCAATGTGCCCGCGATCAGTTGTAGAACATTGTCTGCATTCTTATGCTTGCCCTCATCAGGGCCTCATTGGCCCCCAACCTCCCTGTCCAGACATTTCTTAAAAAGTGCTCGGTATACTGGGTATTTGAAAAGGAAATACCAAATCCATCCACAGTTCAAGATGGCATCATCTCAGAGCTCCCCTCCATAGGAATTCCCCTAAGGCAGGGTTTCCCATCAGAAACCCTGGCTGCTATTTTAAGACACAGAATCCATCCTGCGGAAGGTTTCCTTGGGCTCCAGAGTCTGTCCTTTTAATGAGCAAATCAGACAATTCTCATGCTCAGGGCATTTTGTAAAACTCCAACTTTAGAGGGAAACAAAGCTTCCTAGATTTTTTTAAAAGCAATTTTCATTTTAAGATCATACTTTCACACTCAGAAGTAAACAGAGGAAAGCTCTCCCCTATATGTCCATTGTAGGGACTATAGTTATTAGGTGCTGCAGGGTAGTCTCCCAATCCCTAATAGGTCCATTGTAGGGACTACTGTTGTGAGCTGCTGCAGGGTAGTCCCCCAACTTGTGGAACCCTTGTGCACTCACTGTGGAACACTGCCAGTTCTTGTGACTCTTCATAATCTGTTGCACATCAGAGAGCTGGGATCCACAGGATTTTCAATGGATGATCGTTGGCTGTGGATCACAAGACCGTTCTTTCTAGTGCACCTCAGTCTGGAAGTACCACTGCAGCCTGTTCCGCATCATGGAAATATACACGCACCCACTGACAGACAAGGTTTCAGTCGAATGACACCTGTTGGCACCTGGGGCTCCCCTATGGAAGGTGAAGTTCTACCACAGGACCAACACCTGGGGCATTCGATGGTAGACACTCAACAGCTATCATTGAAGAGTTTGTACAAGAACCGCAGGTTGGAGACAGTTCTAGAGAAATGTCATCAAAGGTTTCAGATTAGTTTGCCAATGGATAAAAGGCATTTTCAGCCATAAGTCCTACCTAGTTGGTTTTCAATAGGAGTCTTAGAAACAAATAACCTGTACTAGCATGCATGTACGGAAGGTGGAGGGACAACTAAAAAAAGGAAGACCTTCTACAGCATGGGTTGCACAGTGGGTCCAACCACGGGCCCAAACATACCAACAGTTGTGACGATGGTGCAGACCGGCAGTGTTTTGTTCTGTTGTACATGCCGTGAGAGTGTCTAGGGCATTTCTTTCTTCGAATTATAATGCATCTCAAAGAGAGTGTTGGTATTCCGATGACCTTCGCCATTAAATCACGTAGACAATCTCAGCCCTCCCCCTTCCCCATCAACTCTAAGCTGTGCAGAATTCTGATAGAATGAGTCAAAAGACTGGAGTAGAGGATAATTTTTCTTTCTTCTTTTTTTTTTTACACTTCCTACAATAGCCACTCTCTTATGCAACAAAAAAAGGATATTTGATCTTTCTCAAAAAAATCACCAACATCTACTTACTTGAGACAGGGAGAGAATGGGACACAAAGATGGCTAAACATTATGACTTCCTTTGTCATTTATGATAAAGGCGGATTTGTGAAGCGTGAGTTCTCCCGTGAGAATGCTATCTGCAGTAGGCTGGCTTTCCAAAATGTCCCCCCACAAAGGAAAATGCGGGCGCCTGGTCCGTGGACCTGCCAAGTTGTTTCTGGGCATCAGACCCCTAATCATGATGAGGAAGAAGCACAAATGCAGCGTCTGTGTGGAGGTTACTTCCGCCCAACAAAAGGTTTGGGCGTAAGCCCAGTCCCTAAATTGTGAGTCCAAAAATCAAGCTGACTATTTATAAAACGTTTGAGTTGTTGGCTACATGAACGTGCACTGTCAAAAGCACAGTCGCTATCAATGGGCCGTGAACTTGTGGTTGCTACCTTCTCTTTAAAGAGAAGAAGCACTCCATCTCGGTGAAAATGCATTCATGGAATCAAAGATGGAGTGGAGGGAAAGATGAAGGGACCGTCCAAAGCAGACTTCTTTAACTTTGGTGCTATTGATATTTTGGGTCACATGATTCTTTTGGGGGGAGGCAGAGAGTGGCTCTTCTGTAGTGCAGTGTGGAATGTCCATGCTAGCAGCGCCTCTGACCCATGATGAGACTCAAAAGTGGCTCCTGGCCAGGACGGGCAGGAAGAGAGGAAGATGAGAGCAAAGAGTCCTGGCGGAGACTCAGGCGTCTGCTGTGATCACCCTGAGAAGCAGGCATTCCGTCCCATCAGATCCACCGTCCAGACTTTCCAAAGCGGATTCAAGATCCATGTTAGTTCAGCCCTGTTGTTTTTAACTGGGGAACAGTGTGCATGTTCTCCCTATCCTGACATTTCTTTTGTTGCTAGAAATGAAACTTTTATTTAACAAAACTATCTAAAGGAGAAGCCATGATCCACGCAGATCTATACACTTTTCAAAATTAGTTTTATTGGCATATACTTTACTCATCATTCCATTTTATCGTTCAATCACAGTAAAAAGCTATGGACAGATCATCACCACAATCAATTTCAGAACATCTTCATCTCATGCTTGTTATGTTAGCCCTCGCCACCCCCCTCCTTTTCTGCTGTGGCCCTCTCCAGTTTCTGTCTCTTAAGATCTACCTTCCCTGGATTTCGGATACGAAAAGTCACGCCAAACAGAGAATGCAATCATCCCAAATCATACAAAGCAAACAAAAACAAAACCCAGCCACATGACCAGAAAAAAACATAGAAAATCCCAAGCAAAGAAAAAGCAGAACACGTTAAAAATGGAGACAACTTTGAACAGGATCAATAGGGCGATCCAATGATAACATAAGACGTTTTAACCTAGCAGTGTCTACCATAATCAATATTACAATGCTCTGGATCTAATATCCTGATGTGTCTGATGGTCTTGTAAATAGATTCAACAGAAGTGATCCAAGAGGACTAGCCAGAGACATGCCATTGTTTACCAGTGAGTTTGGTAAGAGTTTTACTTCCTAACTACCACCCAGTGGGCTCCTCACCCTTGGGGACTCCACCTGTGCAGAATACAGTACTGCCCCATGATCAGTTGCAGATTAGACTGTAGTGATCTATCGTATTTTCACTGTTGGGTTTTTTTTTTTTTTGAGTTGACAGCCAGGTCTTTCCTACCAGCCATAGCCCCAAAGTTCTGGCGAAACCTCCTTGGCCTCCCAGCAAGACACATGCCCTCCCTGAGGAGGTTGGGCCAGAATCTAACCAGGCAGAGGCAATGAGGATCCATCACAGAACCACCTACGCATTTGCTTGTGAACAATTCACACTCTCTCTTCAAATAAATACGACTCCATGTTTGCTGCTGAGAGGAGCCTTCTCTTAGCCCCTGCTATGCTCTGGGGCTATTTACCATACTGTGTGTTTCCTTCCCATATCACACAGTGTCTCCTACCATCCAAGAAGGCACCGGTTTTTTATATTCTGTGCTTAGAATGCCGTGGAAATTCCTGAAACAAGGAATCCCACGCTGTTGGGTTGCGCTTTGTTCCGTGTGGAGGCTGTCTGTGCTTACTGGAGAAGTGAACCCCAACATTAGCTTACTAAGCATGTTATTATTTGGTCAAAGTAAAAGTCAGATAAGACTTACCAAAAGTCCACGGACTACACTCCATAATTACACTTGTGCATAAGGTATATTCTCAAATTGGATTCAGATGCACCTGTTGGGGTCAATAGTCCTGTAGAAATAGATTGCCCCAGATTTGTATTGTTTCACAAAGAAAGCATTTACTATGGCCCTATCAATATTCTCAGGGCAATAGGTATGGATGTGATAATGCACATTCTTAAGGCAAAATATCATCAGGAAACATCTGGCTCAGTTCACGATCACATCATTGTTTTGGGGTTTGTTTGTTTTTTTTGCTTTCAAGAAGCAAGTGCAGAACGTTTGCTTTGTAATCATATGTGATGCGACCATCAAAGTTTCCCTTGCGTCAGAAACATGCCTTCCCACTAGAAGGCCAAGTTGCATGGTGGTTATTAATTGGCTAGGTCTGCTCTTGGTGTGGGCATTAGCTTGCATTTCTGATAACCATCTGTTCCCATCTCTCTCAGTTGCCTTACTTATCCCACCTCCTGCTCCTGTGGCCTGGCAGAAGAGTGCTCCCTGGCCGGTGGACTTTGATGAAATAAAAGTCCTAAAAGGTTGGTGGCAGAGATACTTTTATTAAAAAGGCCAAATAATGTACAATGAAGTGCATGCAGTAAGCATGATACCCAAGCCGTTGTCTAAGAAACCCAAGAACTTCTTTAAGGACCCAGCAAACGTTATTTACTGCAGCGTCCTATTTAATATTCACCCCAATCAAGGCCCCGCATTTAATGATTACTTCTCTGAGTGGCATCCACCCAGGAGTCTAGTGATAAATATTTAATAAAGGGAACTCCCCCTGTTTGCTCTTACCCATATGCATTAAATTAATGACATCATTTTTAACAAGCAGAGCCCTGCTCTCCAGTACCTCAATCTTTCACACTCCATCTCGGCTTGAAAGGGCTCTGTGGACCAAGTTGATTTACCGCTAAACATTTTGAAAGATGAAAGTTTGGGGGCTGGATTTTGGCAGAGGAGACACTAAAAACATCACAAAAGACACTTGGTCTGCAAAATCTAACAGTTCTGACAATTTGGGCCCCGCTTTTCTTTAGGGCTTAGCGAACATGGTCCTATCATGGGTTAGGGTAACAGAACTTCATGGAATTTTTGCTTGCTTCACGAAGGGGAGAATAAAGACATGTTACTTACTCTGTGATGGGCTTGATTTCCCAGGGATGTTTTTTTCTTATTCCTCTTCTGGTAGAATCATCTATGTGCTGAAGACAGTCAGTTCTGGTGAGCTCCGTGCTTATTCATGGCAATTACGCTCCTATCTTTGATGTTGAATGAGATCTCTTGTGTACATTTTGTTCTATTTATGTCTTTGATCTGGTGCCTGGTGATTTTCTTCCCCCCCCCCCCCCCTCTAAGGTTGTGTTTTTATTTGAAAGACATTCCGCCTACAATATTTAAAGAGTAGAAAAGGTGACACTTCAGTTTATCCATATGACATTGTCTTGTTAGGCATATGGGTAAATTAGACTGTTTCTATACCTCTCAGCTCCCTCTTCCACTATACTGATAATTTGGGTTTTTTCAGCTGTCGCCATCACAGAAAGCTCAACAGTCAGGTAGATTGCAGCGTGGTTGATCAAATTTGGCTCAGCCGCCTTGTGATCTTGTTATTCAATTTGTCACAAACGAAGCTATGTTAGGATGGTCGCGCCGTAGAACGTGACTGTCAGGAATTCAGAAACCTTCTATGTGTAGAGGGCTTTACTCTTCTCAGTGATTTGTGCTTCCCAGCATCGTTTTACTGAATGTGGATTCGTTTTCTTGTTTGTATAGCCTCTCAGTTATACACAGGTGTCCAGAATCCACCTAGTATAGTTACAGATGGCATGGGTGACTACGGGGAGATTAAATAATAAGATAGCGAGTGGTTGGTGGCTGAAGGGATGGCAAAGTGCTGTGAATATGGGGGCTGCACGGGACCTAGGAATGTACATGACACAAAATTAGTCACCATGGCAACATTTGAGCCGTGGGAGACAGGGAGCTGAACTGAGGAACACAGAACCGCAGTGGCCTGATTGGAAAGAACTGCCTATAATTCAGCTTGACTGACTTGTTATGTGATATGTTTTCGGTCCTATGCAAATAAATGACAGGATCCCAGACTATAAATCCAGTCTGCCATAAAAACAAAACAAAACAAAACAAAAAAGCATGCACTTTTCATTGGAGGTGAGATGAAGAATTCTTATGTCTAACAAGCCAGAGGTTTCTTTGTTTCTCACGAGTTTAGGCTGTGACCATGATCACAGGTACTTTTCTATGAACTCTGAGCAAGAGTTGCATATTTTACAGATTTAGGCTAACACTAAATATTATTTAAAACCACGAGTCAAGCCAGAATCAGGAGGGAGAGAAAGATGACAAAAAACATAAGCATTGGTTTGGTGAACGGTTTCATGGCCGGCCTTAGAGGAGGACAGAACCACTCAGCGAAGTTGTCCTTTCCATTGATTTCCAGCAGCATGTTTGCTCCTTGAATTTTGTTTTCCTTTTCAATTATATCATGTGGCACAGAGTCACAGGGACCGAGGGACCTCTAACAACTAGATCATCTAGTAAAGAGAGAGTAATTGGCATTTTTTCTGTTTTACGTTTGCATTATGAAACTCACTGCCATCAAGTCAATTCAGACTTTTAAGACAGAGAAAAACCTACCTCTGTAGTGTTACGGGAGTAGAAAGCTTCACTTGTCTTCCTTGGAACAGCTGGTGGTTTTGAACTTCTGACCTTAAGATTAGCAACCCAATGTATAACCAGGGCTCCTACATTTATATTATAGTTAGAAAGAAATGGCCTACAGTAGGCACTTCCATTGTGTGCAAGACTAAGGACAGGCAGAACATAACTTATTTAAAATGTTGTCAAGAACAATGACATCTCAGTTAATACATCTTCTAAACTTGAAGTTTCTTACTAGATATCAGCAGTGTTGATCAGCAAGGGCATTTTATGCGTCAGGTAAGGATAACGATAGAGTCTTATAGTCTAGTAGCAACATCCCTGCTAAGCTCTGTATATGCAAATAATTATAACAATAATGCAATCAGTAGCTGTAGAAATCATTAGAATTCAAATTCACCCAAATCCATCTGTGTGCCTGATACTTTGTTAAACTCTTCATCTCTGTTGCCCCGTTTAATCTTTACCAAAAAAAAATGAGGAAAGTTTTGTGACTAGGATTTCAGTTAATGCATGCACAAGTTTATTCTAAGCAAATGGTATTTAAATGGATCTCTGTGATCAAAAGATCCCTGGGGGCATAGTGGATATACAGTGGACAGCAATCTGAAAGCTCAGCAGTTCAAAACCACCAAGTGCTCCTCAGGAGAAAGACTGGGCTTTCTACTCCCATAAAGATGGGAATTCACAGGGGCAGTTCCACCCTGTCTTATGGGATTAATATGAGTTGGCATCGACCCGAGGGTGGTGAATTTTTGGTTTTCCTGTGATCGATGGACACACGTTTGCTCGGAACACTCTTGTCTCAGTCTCATTGGGATGACTTGGCAAAGTTTTAAGAGGATAGCTTTTTTGTACCATAGGGACAATCACAAATGTTTACATCAAGGTTACAAGGCAGGCTGTCCCAGCAGAAACAGGTTTTATTTATTTTTTTTTAAATAAATTATTTTATTGGGGCTCTTATAGCTCTTATAATCATCCATCCATCAATGGTATCAAGCACATTTGTACATATGTTGCCATCATTATATTCTAAACATTTATTTTCTATTTGGGACCTTGGTATCAGACCTGCTTTTTTCCCTCCCTCCCCCTTCTACCCTCATGACCCCTTGATAGATTATACATTATTGTTATTTTCATATCTTACACCGACCACTGTCTCCCTTCCCCCATGGTTTCTGCTGTTTGTCCTCCCGGGGTGGGGTGGGGTGGTGGTGGTTATGTGTTGATCATTGCGATCAGTTCTCCCTCTTTCCTCGCCCCTCCCTACTTTCCCTCTAACCTCTTGGTATCACTACTTCCATTTCCATTCCTGGGGGTTTATCTGACCTGGATTCCGTGTGTTGGAAGCTCTTATCTGTACCACTGTACTGCTCTGGTCTAGCCAGATTTGTAGGATAAAGTTGGGGTCATGATACTGGGGGGAGGAAGCATTAAAGAACTAGAAGATTGTTGTGTGTTTCGCTGGTGCTATACTGCACCCTGGCTAGCTTGTCCCTTTCTTGTAACTCTTCTGTGAGCAGATGTTCAATTGTCTACAGATGGGTTTGGGGTCTCCACTCAGCCCCCCTCCCCTTGTATCATTGATACAATTGCATGTTTTAGATCCTTTGATGGCTGACACTTGATCCGGTGAGCACCTCATGATCACATAGGCTTGTGTGCTTCTTCCATGTGAACTTTGTTGCTTCCCAGGTAGATGACTACTTGTTTATCTTCAAGCCTTTAAAACCCCAGATGCTATATCTTTTGATAGCTGGGCACCATCAGCTTTCTTCACCACATTTGCTTATGCACCTGCTTTGTCTTCAGCAATGCCAGGTTATTAGAACAAAGTGCTCTTGCACTGATGGAGTACTTGAGTAGAGACCCAATGTCTGTCTGCTACCTTAACATTTAACCTATATGTACACAGATCTATGTCCCACTCATTATATATAAATATATTTACATAGGTACATGCCTGCATTTAGACCTTGATAAATGTCTTTTGCTTCCTAGTTCTTTGCGCTCTTTCCGTTGACTTTCCTCTTGTCCCACTATCATGTGCAACCTTCAGTTGGCTCTCATTAATTCCTCCAGGCTGCATTGCACTTGCTCAAGCCCTACCAGGCATCCTATGCCCTTCTCCCTATCAATTTTAAATCACCCTGTCGTTGGGTTTGTTAATGCCTCTATTTTTATGAATTAATATAGTTGCATATGTATATACCTGTGTTTTAAACCTGTATCCATTCTTTCCCAAATCTTACCTCTGTTTCCTTTTACCTTCTTTCTGCCCCACCATCATGTTCATCACCCTTCTTCTGCCTCTTAATCTCTAAGTCCTGCTCATTGTTAATTTTAATTCCCTACTTGTTCCCCTAACTATGGTTGTTTGCTCACTACTCCCTTCCTCTGCCTCCTCCCCCTGCCCCCTCTCCCCCGGCCCACCACCACCACCATCAAGTCCCTTGGAAACTGTCAGTCCTGTTACTTTCTCCTTGGACCTGCTTATAAATTATTATTTTATCTTATCTTACACTGTCCGGTGTCTCCCTTCACCCACCTTTCTGTTGCCCATCCCCCAGAGAGAAAGTTATATGTAGATCCTTGTGATCTGTTCCCCCTTTCTACTCCCCCCCCTTCTCTCCCGGTATCACCACTCTCACCGTTGGTCCTGAGGGGTTCATCTGTCCTAGATCCCCTGTGCTTCCAGTTCCCATCTGTACCGCTGTGCATCCTCTGGTCTAACCAGGTTGTCAAGGTAGAATCAGGATCATTATAGTTGGGGGGAGGAAGCGTTTAAGAGCTAGAGGAAGGTTGTGAGTTTCATTGTTGGTACACTGAACCCTGAGTGACTCATCTCCTCCCCACTACCCCTCTGCAAGGGATGTCCAGTTGTCTACAGATAGGCATTGGGTCCCCATCATACGCTTCCCTCATTCACTATGATATGGATTTCCCCCCTGCCTTTGGTGCTTGAAACCTGGTCCCCTCGGCCCTTCATGATCACACAAGTTGGTGAGCTGCTTCCATGTGGGCTTTGTTGCTTCTGGGCTAGATAGCCGCTTGTTTACTTTCAAGCCTTTAAGACCCCATATGCTATATCTCTCTATAGCCAGGCACCATCAGCCTTCTTCACCACACTTACTTATGCACTCATTCGTTTTCAGCGTTTATGTGGGGAAGGTAATCACACAATGATGGTTTTTGTTCTTTGGTGTCTGCTACCTGATCCCTTCAACACCTTGTGTTCACAGAGGCTTGTGTGCTTCTTCTCTGTGGGCTTTGCTGCTTCCAAGCTAGCTAGCCGCTTGTTTGCTTTCAAGCCTTAATTTTCTGGTCAAACAGTAAGAGTGAGGTGGGTGGCGGTGGGGGGTGGTGCTGGTGGTGGTGATGCTACCTGGACACCATCTTGACCTTGTATCCAGAAACAGGTTTTAGGTGTGTCATGCCTTGTAAGGAAGGTCAGGAAGACCTCAAAGATGAACTGAGATAGGGAAAACTGTCAACACTGACAAATGAGCAAACCGCAGCTGGAGTCCAGAAACTGGTTGGAGAAGCCTGTAAAATTACTATGGATGTGACAGCTATTGAAGTTGGGATCACACATGGTTCAGTGTTTTCAATTTTAAGCAAATTGTCTTGACCACAATTTGTCTTGACCAGCAAGCTTTCTGCTCCATGGGGGCCCAAACTGGTGTTCACAGATCAACTAGTTAAAATTGCTGATCTCCCATTAGTTTTTAATCAAGATAGAAGCAAATGACGATGGCTTTATGGAACAAATTGTAACCAGTGAGAGTCTTGACAAGTATTGTGTTAGCAACATAATATGATGGAGGGAGCAAGTTTCCGTTAAAATAGTGGCTTCCAGAGAGTGCAGCCTGCAATCTGGATTACAACTCAGTGTGAAGAAAACCAGAATCCTCAACTGGATCAATCAGTAACATCATGATAAATGAAAAAAGTTTGAAGTTGTCAAGTATTTTATCTTGCTTGGATCCACTATCGGTGCTGATGGAAGCAGCAGTCAAGAGATCAAAAGAGGATTTTCAGCTGGTAAATCTGTTTCACAAGATCCCTTTAGAGTATTGAAAAGCAAGTCTGTTACTTTGAGGATTAAGGTGTGCCTGACTCAAGCCATGGTATTTTCAATTTCCTCACATGCATGTGAAAGTTAGATATTGAAAAAGAGAGACTGAAGAATAAGTGATGGATTTGAATTGTGGTGCTGGCGAAGGATATTGAAATTCCATGGACTGCTAAAAGCCCAAACTGACGAACTCTTGCCATCCTTGCCTCTAAGGAGCCTCTACCCATACTCATTCCAAGACAGGTGGGTTTTTCCTTCTACCAATCCATGGAACTTACAGTATTCTTCTCCAGCACCACAATTCAAATGCACTGATTATTCTTTGGTTTTCTTTAATTCAGTGTCCAAATTTCACATGCATATGAGGCAACTGAAAGTTCTATGACTTGCAATATTTATTTATTCATTTCATAAACATGTTATGTTTTTAATGAAATACTACATTTTCATTCCCTTGCTTTTGTTATTTCAGTAACAAACATGGAACATAAAGAGAAAAAAATTCCAAACAAGAGGAGGGTGACATGCGGCCATTCGTTTCAGCTTTGTGCTACGCTCCAAATTCCCACGAGATGTTAGGAGTGAATTATGCAATTACTGAAAGTGCTCAAAGACCTAAAATATTGTCGAAACAATCGTTTTTAGTTCAGCGGAAAGGTGATTTTCAAAGAGGAACATCATATGCCTGTTTCTAATCTATCAAATGCAATGACCATTGTCTACTTGACCGATTACTAAAGGAATGGAATCCTCCTCCCAACATGTAAAGATGGGTAAGGATAAGTCACACAGGTGGTGGTGCTCAGATAAAAGTGAATAATATTGTAAGTGAGGACACTAATCAAGAACCAATATGGAAATATCTTAAATGACCATTTTATTTTTTGTCAAATATTACTTAATATTTTAAAACTTTCTTATAATGTCATCCAGATTTGCGTTACTCTTATTGTTTTTATTTAAGTATTAACTGTATGAAATAATAATGTACCTTTTGATATATCTTTTTTTCCACTTACAATAGTCATTAGGGCAGCGAGCTAGTTGTGAAATTATTTTAATTCCACCACTCAATTGAGCCCATTGTTGCAGTCACTGTGTCGATCTATCTTGTCAAGGGTCTTCTTCCTCTTTTACACTGCCCCTCTGCTTTACCAAGCATGGTGTCCTTTTCCAGGGACTGGTCTCACCTGATAACATGTCCAAAGTCTCTGAGACAAAACCTTGCCATTGTCACTTCTAAGGAGCATTTTGGCTGCACTTCTTATAAGAGAGATTTGCTTGCTTTTTTGGCAGTCTACGGTAGTTTCAATATATTTTTACCAATGCCAAATTCAAATGTATTCATTCTTCTCAGGGTTCCTTATTCACATGCATCTGAGATGATAGGAACACCATGGCTTGGGTCAAGTGCATCTCTGTCTTTAAAGTAACAGCCTTGCTTTACAGCCCTTCAGAAAGGTCTCGGGCAGCCAATTTACCCAATCACTATGACGTTTGATCTCTTCTCTGTTGCTTCCATGAGCATTGGTTATGGATCCAAGGAAGATTAAATCCTTGATAAATGCAATCTTCTCTCATTTATCATGATGTTACCTATTGGTCCAGTTAGGGGGCAGGCTTGAGAGTTGGAAACACTGCCTTTTGAAGTTTTAGACACAGGTGGAGAATATGCTGAGAAACAGTAACTTCACATTTTAATGGTTTTGTGTAATAAACAAAATAATGGTTTTGTTTTTTACTTACCCTGCTCTAGGAACAAATATTCTTGCCATTCTGAAGACCGAGAGAGGTTAAGCAACTGGCCCAAGTCACGTAGCTGGTAAAATACAGAGCCCAAAGTAGAACCTAGGACTTTTGGTTCTCTAAAATATTGTTTTCTAAGAACAATTTCTTCCTGATTTGTGTTCCCATTATTTCCTCATGAGACCTTTCTTCTCTATTCCTATTGGGAACATTTTCCTGTGCCCAAGTCATCTATCAATGACAATTCCTCCTTGATAACTCTAGGCTTCCAGTTTTATACCTGAAAAAAAGGAGACTTTCTTTCTTTACATTTTTGCCATATAAAACTTGCTAACTTGCTTCCTAAAAACTTTCTTAGGTGCCACTTATTAGTTTCTTCTATTTTGTTTGCCTTAGCTAGGTTAGGAAGAAGAATTTGTCTTAAATGAGTGTTTATGTTGCCCAACTGAAGCTTTGATTAGACGTGGTGTGACACAGTGGCTGCACCAGTGGGCTCAGGCTTAGGAATAATTGTGAGGGTGGTGCAGGACCGTGCAGTGTTTGGTTCTGTTTTGTGCAGGGTCCCTATGGGTCGGAGCCCACTCAAAGGGGCACCTAACAACAACAATGCTTCTATTACTGTGAACAAGCCATAGAAAGAATATTGCTGATGGACTGAAGTCGTGGCCATCACAACATCTACTGGATTCCTGAGCCCTCAGTTTAGAGACGTGCTATCAGTGTATCTCTTTCAGAATGCAAGACTCCACTCTCCAGGGTCCTATTTGAAAGTTGCTTGGATCCCCTTCACCAGTTAGCAGTTCCCCAAAGGAGCAGCATCTAAAAAGTTTGCCTTTAGTGTGTCTACAAAGCAATTAAAACTCATCTTGATGAGTCAAAGCCTGATTCTGAGCAGCTCCATGACAGAAGCGAATTGCTGCTTTGTGTCTTCTAGATTTTGAACCTTCCCAGGAGCTGACAGCCTCCTCTTTCTACCTTGGAAAAGCTGGTGGAGAAACCACAGCTTGCATAATATCTAGACACATCTAGACAGACACATCTAGACAGACACGTCTAGACAGACACGTCTAGATAGCCATCAGGGGGAATTTACCATTCAGAGGCAATTTATGACAACCCCATGAGTGCCAGAGTAGAATTGCCCTCCATATGATTGTCAATCATTAATTTTTCAGAAGTAGATTACCAGGATTTTTTTCAAGGTGACTTTGGGTAGACTTGAACTTCCCATATTTTGTTTAGCAGTTGGGTATGGAAGAACTACAGATTGTCAGTTAGGGGCATTTATTATCATGTAAGGAGGCCTGGTGGTATTGGCAGATAAGATTTGATCTGCTGATCAGATCAGTGGTTTAAATCCACCAAGGACTCTACAAGAGAAAGACAATGAGTTTTGCTTCCCATAAAAGTTGACAGCCTACAGGGATAAGGCATCAAAGAACAAAAAATCATATCATTGTGAATGAGGAAAGGGTGCAGAGTGGAGACCCAAAGACCATCTGTAGGCAGCTGGACATTCCCTTACAGAAGGGTCACAGGGAAGAGATGAACCAGTCAGGGTGCAGTGTAGCAACAATGAAACATATAACACTCCTCTAGTTCTTTAATGTTCATACCCCCACCCCCACCCCCCGCCTAACTAACATGATTCCAATTCTACCTTACAAGTCTGGCTAGACCAGATCATGTACACGGGTACAGACAAGAACTGGAAACACAGGGAATCCAGGACAGATAAACCCCTCAGGACCAATAATGAGAGCAGCGATACCAGGAGGTTAAGGGGAAGATGGGGGAGAATGGGGGAACCAAACACAATGATCTACATATAACCCCCCCATGGGTGACTGACAACAGAAAAGTGGATGAATGGAGACATCAGACAGTGTAAGACAGGAAGAAATAATAATAATTTATAAATTATTAAGGGTTTGGGAGGGAGGAAGGGAGGGAAAAAAATGAAGAGCTGATACCAAGGTCCCAAGTAGAAAGAAAATGTTTTAATGATGATGGCAACTGATATACAGATGTGCTTGACACAATGGATGGATGGATGGATTGTGATAAGAGTTGTAAGCGCCCCAAATAAATGATTTTTTAAAAGTTGACAGCCTAGGAAACCCTTTCTAGGGTTGCTGTGAGTCGAATGAGCTGGAGGGTAGTGGGTTTGGGTGTTCGTTATATAGGGACCCTTTGGTCCACAGGCTGCATCACTGGGCTGCTAACTGAAGAATCGGTGGTTCAAACCCACCAGTCATTCCCTGGTAGGAAGAAGTGACAGCTGCTTCCATGAGGATGTGCTGCCTTGGAAAGTCAGGGAGCTTTCTACTGTGTCCTCTAGGGTCACTAAGAGTTGGAATGGACTCAGCAGCTGTGGGTTTTTATGTCATCGAACCAGTCAGTTGTATCCATATTAGGGGGTGACTGGCTAAAAACACAGACTGTGGTGGCCGAGCCTTAACTGAAGAGCAAGAGAGATTTTGTGAAACATTTCAGTTTCCAGCTAACTGATTCATTTTTGACAACCTTGGAAATGTCCAGCGACCATGACAATGTTTCCCTTTTCTGGAGAAAGAAGAGGCTTTTTACTCCCATCAAGAGTTCCTGTGAGTCTTAGAAACTCACAGGGGGCAGTTCTGCCCTATCTTGTAGCGTTGTTATATATCAGCATCAACTCGATGGCAGTGAGTTGGTTTTTGTTTCCATCAACGGAGTGGGATGGAAGGTATGTGTGTAGGAGGCTCCAGGTGTGGCTTTTGTCGCGACCCACAGGTTGAGAACGGCTGCTTTAGAACTATTGAAATTCTGAATTTAGTAAGTCATGTGGCATTTTAGGTTCATTATTGTTCTGAATAATTGGCTGATGTTGGTACCCTCACCCCTCAAAAAAATAAAAATAAAAAGGTATTTTATTTCTGGTTTCATATTAACAATGAAAATGTTTAAGTATCTCATGCACTAAATCCAGAATACCCAGGTTTTTGTTGTAAGGAGCCTGATAACAAGTATTCTGGGGTTTGTGGCCTGCTTCACCTCTGTTGTAGCTACCTAAGTGTGTCATCCTGACACCAGAAATAGCCAAAGACAGGGTATAATGAATTAATACAGTGGTATTCCAATAAAACTTAATTTACAAAACAGGCAGAGGTTCAGGTTCGGTCCATAAACCATAATTGGTTTAAACTCTGGTCAGACAGTCTTTTACTTGGAACTTTGGGCTGTTTAGTTCATGCGATCCCTTTTATCCCTATTCTCTAGCGTAATCCACACCCAAATCTTATGGTTTCAACAGTAGCTATTTTTTTTTCTGTCCTTAAAAATTTTTTTTAACTTTGGAACATTTAAAAAATTTTTATGAAAAGATCATATTATTGGGGGTTCTTACAGCTCTTATAACAATCAATTGTTACAACATCAATTGTATCAAGTATATCTGTACATATGTTGCCATCATTTCCTAGACATTTACTTTCTATTGAGCCCTTGGTATCAGCTCCTCTTCCCCAAGCCCCACCCTGTGACCCCATGACAAATGATCAATTATTATTATTTTCATATTGTATACCGACCACTGTCTCCCTTCCCCCACAGTTTCTGTTGTTTGTCTCCCTGGAAGGGGCAGGTATGTGGTTATGTCTTTATCATCACAATCGGTTCTCCATCCTCCCTTCCACTCCCCACCTTCCCTTTACCCTTCTGGTATCACTACTTCCAATCCTGTTCTTGGATTCCATGTGTCGTGAGCTCTTAACTCTTATCTGTACCTGTGCACATGCTCCAGCTAGCCTGTAGTGAAAGGCAGGATTGGGGTCATGATAGTGGGGGGTGAGGAAGCCTCAAGGAACCAGAAGAATCTTGTGTGTATCCTGCACCCTGATTGACTCATCCCTTCCCTGTGACCCCTCTGTGAGGGGATGCCCCCTTGTCTACAGAAGGGCTTTCGGTCTATGCTCCAAGCGGTCTCATTCTCAACAATAACAGTAGCTATTGTCTTTTCTATTAGATTTCAGCCTTCTGTGGACTTTTGAGGGTGGGGATGGGCACCGTTAAAGCATTTAATTGTTCAGTTTCTCTTCCCTGAAAGAAGTAAAATCCATAATGCCCCGTGTCATTTTTATGCGCAACAGCGATGTCATCAGTCACTTCACGTTGCCAACGCACCGGAAAGAAAAAAGGCAAAAATTAATTTCCTATCGTTTGAATCAAAGTGTCCCAATGCCTCCCTCGATGTGCTGCTAAAGAGGAGCTGTAAAGCTAATGAATGGCATATTATAATCTGCAAGATGCGCTTTTGTTACAGAAGGAGAATTGGCTTATCCTCCATGGTTTGTGAGGTCGACGGCCACAGGACCAACCATATTGGCACTTAACAGTCAAAACACCAGATACAAGTGGCCCATTCCCAGGCCCCGAGAGATGAAACAACTCGGTAGAAAGGTTCTGTCTCCCTTTTCTATGCTGTGGTAAATAAACGCCACTGCGCCAGAATCTTGCATCGGGAAGAAAAAATAACAACAGCACGGTGAAAAAGCAACGGATATTCTCTGCCTGCCCCGGAGTGATTCAATGTTGCCAGCAACCCAGCCTCCGCGCGCTTGGCGACAACTGCCATTTCCAGGGCGCGAAGCAGAGCCGGGCGGGCTTCCTTGGTCCAGGACCTAGGGACGGCAGCCACCGCCTCCCTGCCCCACAGGCTTGTGGCCTCATTGCCAAAGTTCCACAAAGGCAAAGACGCCACGCCAGATGCCTCCGCTCCTCCCACTGCGAGCGATGTGGCCAGGTGTCCCTGGGCCACCATCGTCCCTTTTTGTTCTCCGAAACAGGCTCTGCTTTCCGGGCCACAGATAGTCTCCGCTGCAAAAACGTTCCACAATTTTTTTTTTTTTTTTGGTTTTCACGTCATTCTGCATTTTGGAAATGGAAATTGCGTGGAGCTAGCCATCTCCTCTCACCGCCTCCCCCCTTGCCCCCCTTATCCCTTTTATTCTCGGCAGAAGGAAGAATGGGCGCTGTAACAAGCCTGGCCCAATCAGATCCGCGTCATTTCGCAGGCCTTTTCCAAGTGTGCCCCTGTCACTGGAGATGTGCCCCAGTCCCGCGTCATCCCGAAGTGGCAACAGCGTCCAAAGTGGCTGTACCAACGCTACCGAAATATCCATTTAAAAGGAGAAGCATGTAAAATCCAGATTTGAAATTCAATAAGGAGTTCAAAGAAAAAGAGTCTAGCTCTCAGGCCATCCCCTCATTAAATGGATGAATGAATAGGCAAACTATTGTATTCCAAAAGAAAAAAAATTCTAGAAGACAATCGGAAGGATGCCTTGCTTACTAAGGTCTGAGCACGACCCGCCGGGAAAGGTATGTTTTTAGACGAAGAAGGGGGGTGGGAGGAGGGGCGAGCTAATTAGACAAGAAATAACCGTGAATAAACATGTTAGCAAAATCAATAACTGGAACTGATCAGCTATTTCTTTAATTGTGCCAGCTGGGCGTCCTACATGTGCTTAGCAGAGCATCATTATCGGTTTCCACCCCGTAGCAAAGTTATTTTCTTTCTTCTTCTTTTTAATTTTTAAAAATTTCCCCTTCCTTCCACATAAATAGCTGGGCGTATGCCACTCAAAAATACTAATATTTTTCAAAACGGAGAGATGAGGGCAACAAGAAAGGAGCCCATACAAATGCTAGTTTATGAACCATTAGCAGGAGGCCAAGCACAGATGCCAGTCGTGCTAATAATAATGCAAATGCTATCAAGGAAATGTAACTAATTTCTTAATTTCCAGGCCATTATGCATCCCGCGTGCAAGCCTGCATTATTAACAGTGGGGATGGTTTGTTGGCGATTTTAGCATGGGCCCCAAGCCCTGGGCCTGCTGAAACTTGAAAGTCCAGCGGTACAGCTGTCTGCTACCATTAGAAGGAATGAAGACAGACTAGGAGCTCGGGAAGCAAAAGGAATAGGGGAGAGAAAGGTTTCACTGGTTAATTCAAAGAGGGGGAAAAAAGTCCCGGTTCAATTGATTCGTACACTTCCCCCACCTCCCAATTGACAGCAAAACAAAGGTTTGCAAGCCTGTAACGGACTGGAAAGACCAGTGTTTAAAAGTCCAAGTTTAGCTGTGTGTCACCAAAGGGAGCTGATTATTCTTGACATCTTGTGGTGGGAAACTGGGCTCTTTAGGGCAGTTGTCACCTGGAAAAGTGACATGTTAAAGGAGATGTGTACAGAAAGCGCAAAGGGCAAACCCGAAGCTCCTGGAAGATGCTGATACAAATAAGGATTTAGGGGTGCTCGCTGCAAATGTTTGGCATGCTGCTCTGGAAGGAAAAGTCTTCATTTGTCCT
This sequence comes from Tenrec ecaudatus, assembly GCF_050624435.1. Lineage (NCBI taxonomy): Eukaryota > Metazoa > Chordata > Mammalia > Afrosoricida > Tenrecidae > Tenrec > Tenrec ecaudatus. The sequence goes on along the minus strand of NC_134542.1, from coordinate 16,656,454 downwards.
GAACCGAAGCAAAGAGCCTGTCATGGTCCATGTTTTCACAGATTTTCTCCCACATGTAAAGAGCATTGGGAGGGAAAAAAATGTAACATAGATTTTCAAATGACCCAGTGACTGGTCTGTATTTTTAAACGTTCTGTTTCTCGGGTTCATGGTTCGACCTCACGTTAGCAAACAGGCTACTTAGCTCAGCGGACCTAACTCACAGTAGCAGCAAAGAAGTGACTACCTTGGGGGTTACTCATGTCTGCGGTCCCCTTGGAAGGACATTCTGCTTCTTCCGTGACATTCGGATGGAGAACCCCAATACCACCTCCTGTCATTACTGGGTTAGATTCCTAGGGCAGCTGCAACTAATCTCCTCTAATGGTATGCTTAAAATAAGACACGTGTATTTTCTCACAGTTCTGTAGCCTCGGAGTCTAAAATCAAGGTTTGGGCATGATCATACTCTTTCTGAAGATGCGAAAGGAACATTTGCTTCATGCTTTTTCTTAGGTTCTCACACTCCTAGGCATTCTTTGGCTTGTACATGCATGTTCCTAACCTCTGCCTTCCTCATCACATGGCATTTTCCGCGTGTGTGTGTGCGTGTGCGTGCATGCGTGCGTTTCTCTGTCCCTTCACATCTCATAAGGACATTGGGCATATTGGATTTAAGGCTGATCCACTTGATCTCATCTCATCTGCAAAGATCCTACTTCCAAAAAACTCACAGTTACAGATACCAGGGTTTAGGACTTCAATATCTCTCTTTGGGAGACACACTCAACTCAGAACTGTTGCCTCTAAGTTTAGTCTTGTGGAATTCAGCTAATTTGGATGTAAATGAAAACCAGAACAAACTCACTGCCATTGAGTCAATGATGACTCACAGGGACCACTGTAGGTTTTCAAAACTGTCACTGTTTATGGGAATAGACATAGTCTTTCTCCCTCAGAGTTGCTGGTGGTTTCAAACTGGCAACCATGTGGATCAGGGTTGTGTTAGGCCTGGTTAACTAAAGAAACAAATCCAGTAGCATTCATATATGTGTAAGAAGGAGTTTTATATCAAGAAGTAATTCTATATTAAGAAAACTTCCCAACTCAGTCCAACTCAAGTCCCATACTAGTCCATAAATCCCTCTTCAGACCTGTGCAGTCACATGCAATGATGCAGAATGCAGGAGTGTCACGGGCTGGTGGGTGCAGAGTCATGTGGATTCAGTGTCGGTGGAAACGTGGCAGGTCTCTGGCAGCAATCTGGATCAGCAAGAAGAAGAGACAAGGCAGAGAGAGAGGGGCTGGCCACCTGAGAGCTAGATATCTCAGTGTCCCCTCCAAGGACTGTGACCTGATAGGCTAACGTCCACTCATATCTTCTTACAAGTGCCATGTTGGTGCACACACACACACACAACCCTAGCTATCACAAGGGTTATATACTTTCACTATACCTATTCAGTCTAAATGCTGACGAAATAATCTGAGAAACCGGATTATATGAAAAAGAACTTGGAATTAGGATTGGGGGAAGGCTTATTAATAACCCTTGATATGCAGCTGACACAACTTTGCTTGCTGGAAGTGAAGAGGGTGGGAAGCAGTTGCTGATGGTGATCAAGGACTACAGCCTTCAGGATGGATTACAAATCCCTGGAAAGGAACACCAAGGCCCCGCGACCAGAATAATAGATCAAAAATGGCATTATAATAAACAAGACTGCCATTGTCCAAGATTTCATTTTGCTTGGATCCACAATTAATGCTCACAGAAGCAGCAGTCAAGAAAGCCAATGGGTAACTCTGCTACACAAGACCTCTTTATAGTATAAAGAGCAGGGATGCGACTTTGAGGGCTCAGAAACGCTTCATCTAACCCATGGTGTGCATCTTCATTCACCTCACATGCATGTGAAAGTTAAACAATGAAGAAGGAACACGGAAGAAGATTCAAAGCACTTGAATCGTGGTGGTGGTTAAGAATGTTGAAAGTACAATAGGCTCACAGAAGAACAAACAAATCCGTATTTGAAGATGTTCAGTCAGAATGCTCCCTAGAAATGAGATGGCGAGAGCTCATCTCATGTACGTTGGACGTGTTGTCAGAAGAGTTAGTCCCTGGAGAGGAACATCATGCTTGGCATAGTTCAGAGAAGAGAAAGACCTTCCATGAGATGGATTGACCCAGTGAGCTGCAACAATGGGCTTAAACACAGCAACAATTGTGATCCACAGAGGCTCAACTTGAGGGGCTTTGCTTTCATTTGCTTTACGTTTGGGACCACCTTGTAAGACTTCATTTTGGGGGGAAGTACAATGATATCAATATTTTTTTTAATTCATGGTCTATTTCTGAGAATTACTAAGTTAATGCAATAGAACTTTGATATTTTCTAGGATTATATCAAAACCCTAAATTAGCATTTGCAAACAATGACTACACAGTTTATTTTCGTAGTTCCTTATCTGAAAGGTGGTCATTGTAATTGTCACATACCAGGTTGGGATGAGAATGAGTAAGGTGGCATGCTGAATACTGAGAGTAATAAAGCTACATGGAGAGGAAAGATGGCTGATGAAAGCTTGTTCTCTCTGTAGCTGCATGACTTTCCCTCAATGCATACATGTAACTCTAGTCCATAGTATGGGAGAAAAATATTGAACTATAGGATTTGGTTCATTAATAAACATAACCATAAAAAGCCACCTGGAAATGCAGAAGGCCACTGAAGTCAAAGATCTTGAAATCCTCCAATCACATTGGCTGGAAATCTGCTTACCTTTCTCTCACTCACTGCCACCAAGTCAATGTTGACTCGTGGTGACCCTATAGGGCAGGGTAGAGTTTCCCCTATGGGTTTTCAAGACTGTAACTCTTTACAGGAGTAGAAAGCCCTACCTTTCTCCCATGGAGCTGCTGCTGGTTTTTAACTCCCAACCTTGGAGCACACAGCCCAACACCTAACCACTATGCAACCAAGGTCCCTGCTCACCTTTCTAGGAGATGTCTATAATGCTGTTCCAGCAAACTGCTCCCAGGAAGACCACATTTCCAAAGAACACTTCCCTGCAAACAAAATATCTGTAAAGTCTAAACAACTCCAAGGGCAATAAGGATCAATGGAGGAGTCAGTACAAGAAGATTTGTTGCGCACTATGCTGGAGTTGCTGGGGAAAAGATGTGGCTGTTTGCTTCTATAAATATAACAGCCTTGGAAAGCGAGGTGATGTAGCGATTAGGAACTGGGCTCACTGCAAGTTTGAAACTAACAGCCACTCCTCCAGGAAAAGATGGGGCTTTCTGCTCCCATAAAGAGTTACAGTCTTGGAAACTCACCGGTCGTTCCACCCTGTCCAATAGGGTGGTATGAGTAGGCTTTGACTCGATGATGGTGGGTTTTTTGAGTTTGCAAATGCTAATTTATAGGGTTAGGGTTCTCCTTTGTCCTATAGGTCATTAGGAGTCAGCATCAGTTTGATGGCAATGGGCTCGGTTTGGTTTTGGGGGGCTGGATTTGTAATCTTCCCCAAGAAACTTAGAGAGCAAGAATGATGTTGATCTTAGAATGTTATTTAACAATACAAGGCACAAATCCTGGTGTCTTCAGTGGCAATTAGGAGAAACAGATCAATGCTCTATAAGGCCATGGCAGGAGCGCTCACAGTGGATCAGGGAGAGCCAGTGTGCTTGGCCAGGTTGACTAGAGAAACAAATCAAGAATGCCTACATATGTATAAGAAAGAGCTTTATATCAAAGAGTAATTGGATATCGAGAAAGCATCCCAGCCCAGGCCAGATCAAGTCCATAAGTCTGATATTAGCTCATAAGTCTGATACTAGTTCATGAACTCCTCTTAAGACTTGTGCAGCACATACAATGATGCCAAATTCAGGAAGATCACAGGCCAGTGGTGAAAAGTCTTGTGGATCCAATGGCAGTAGAAATAGCTCAATACTGGCAAGGGTCTCCACGTGGCTCCTCCAGCTCTCTGAGTGTGTCTCTTCTATAGGAAGGTGAAACAGAGAGAGAGACTATCACAGTGTTCAGCAAGTCTCCACATGGCTTGTCAACAGGAAGACAAAGTCAGAGAGAGAGAGAGAGAGAGAGAGAGAGAGAGAGAGAGAGAGAGAGAGAGAGAGAGAAAGAAAGTTCCTACAATCCTCAAGAGAAGGCCATGCCCACAAGGAGGCATCATAAGAATGTGACTTGATTGACAGGCTAGACTCCACCCCTTCACTCTTAATACCTTAAAGTTAACACGAGATTTTGGGCACCAGGACATAAGTATTTCTCTTTGGGAACAAGGGATGCTGGTGGCGATAGCACAAAGTCGGGATACTGGTATTGTTGCCAGGTCACAGGGGTGAGCTCACACAGAGCAAAGTCAAACTGAATCACTGAACTCCGTAGGGTTTTTTCTTGATGGATTTTGGGAAAAAGACCACCAAGCTTTTTTCTCTTCATCTGGAGGCTGCTGAAATGGACTCAGAATCATAGTAATATGCAGGCCATCAAAGAGGTATAGGTGATCATTGGGTATGAAATGCAGTGGCCCACCATTGAAGGTGAGTCTGCTGTGTGAGAGGTGAAAATCCCACCAACAGAACCATGGATGTCCTTGAAGTCTCCTGCCCGGCACTCTCTGATGACAGACCGGCCACCATCCTGCCGACTCCTACTTCTGTGGTCTTGCGCAAATGCCTTCACTTTCCTGATCCCATTTTCTTCGTCTGTAAAATGGAATGTAATAACAGACCAGCCACCCCAGGATTGCGCTAAAGGTTAAATGTTTTCACAGGTTCTGAAGTCTGGTAAGCGTGGCATCGCACATGTTCCATACCATAAGGAGGGATTAGAGAGAGCTTGATTTCACCCGAGAGAACCTCCTGTGTTTGATACTTGCTGTGAACCTCTGACGACTCTGATGGGAAAGGGCAGCGTTTTCTTTGAGCCTCCCAAACAGATGGGCTTGATTTCTACTCTTGCTAAGATTGTTGGACTATTTCTGGACACACAGGAAGGCAGTGAGCCGCAGAACAATCTGGAAACGCATGGTGCTTGCTCAGTGGTTTCTGCAAAGTTAGGTTTCCTCTGATGGAACAGAAATCAGATTCAGATTCCACGTCGTATTCTGAAGAGTGGGGCCCTCTCCACCACGCTGGTCCTATGCAGTGTGAGCTGAGCTGGTCTTTGAGAATAATTTCACCTTCTGGTGAGAAGAATTAGCTCCTCCAGAATCCCAGGGTATTGCTGAACATGTTGCTTTTTTCAATTAAGAACTCTAAAAGAAGCCGTGTTTTGTTTTGTTTCTTTTCTGAATCGAGGATTTAGAACGCTCTGCTTTCTTGTATTGAATGTAATTTGGCATAAGTAGAATTAGACAAGCTACCTTGTCGGCCTAAGCGGCTATCACCTGAGTGCTGATTTGAAATAGCATCTAAACAGAACAGGAATATAAATCTGCCACATGTGTGCGAGCCACCCGGCTCAGAGGTAGAGCGGCTTAAAGCCGAGTCGAGTCACTGTCTGCTAAGACAACAAAGCTGTTCTGAGAGTTTCTTGCTAGCACCAAATTACAGTCTCTCCAAACAGAGAAAATTAAATTAGACGGCTTATAAATTAAACCTCTTCCACTCACAAGATTACTCTGCCCTGAAGGCAGTGTTGCTCCGGGTCGTGAGCAGCTTCCATGACATGACAGTGGGGTTTGCCAGAGAACGTGGAAAGCCACTTCCGAAGGTCCCCGTCCTCTCTCCCAGCTCCTGTTGGGCGGGGAGAATGAAATGGGCTCTGGAAGGTTGTTTGGAGTGAAGGTGGGTGGCAGATCTCGCTGGTAGCAGCTGTTTGGCATGTTCACCACATTAGGATGTGCTCACCAGGTTGGCCTCCCTTCTTGGTAGGAGTCACAGGTAGCCAGGCTCCAAGATTTCTTTCCCACTTCTCCTTCTGGGAGGTTTGAAATGCTTTCATTGGCGAGCTGTGGCTGGGCCTTCGGTTAGGGCGGAAGCTGGCAAATTGTGCCTGTCTAAGGCTGGCTTGTCAACGGTTTAGTGTTTGTGAGACCTGGGTCTCCTGCAACGACTTCTCTCTGCTGTGTGACAGCCACATAGATCATCTATAAATTCACGGCATGGCTGTTTCCCAAAACACTTACTTTATAGAAAGACGTTGCTGCCTGGATTTGGCCCACCCGCCGTAGGTTGTTAGTCTCTGGGTGAGCCTTCACTTCTGGTGCGGCAGTGGCATTTCTCAATACGGCTCTTCTACCCGGGTCACTGTGACTTCTACCGAATTACTGGGTGGGACGATGCAATGCAGATAGATTAGAAGGTGTGCACCACGAATAGAGAGGCTCATTCAGTTTTCGTTGTCCCCTCCCTGATATAACAATGACCCATGTTTGAAGCAGGATCAGGAGCAGTGGGAGAAAGCCCAGGAGCCAGGGGAAGAGCACCTTGCAGATTTTTGTCTGAAGAGGGAGAGGTGGAGACCTGAGACCAGACCGCAGAGGCCGAGGCACAGAGACTGCGGGGCACTGCAAGAGGAGCCAAAACTATGAAACTGGCCAAGGGACCAGATGGCCACCAGACTGAGGAGCAGAGAGAGACTTAGCTGCTGGCTGAGGAGAGGTGTTGCTGTGGGAAAATGACTGTAACCTTACTTTTTCTGAGCCTGACTTGGTCACCCGTTGATCCCCTAGGAAACCAAAGAAAACCCCCCAAAACCCAAACTCACTGCTGTCGAGTCAAGGTCAACACATAGTGAGCCTGTAGGACAGCCTAGAACTGACTTCCTCTGTGGGTTTCCGAGACAGTAACTCCTGAAGGCGTAGCAAGTTTGTCTTTCTCCTGAGAAGAGGCTGGTGGTTTCAAATTGCTGAACCTGTAGGTCACAGCCCAATGCACGATGCCAACAGGTGTCCTTTGATCTTCTTATACACTCCGTTAATCATGAGTGTTTCCTGTGAGGTCTGTGTGCTATTACAACAAATTACTAAACCTATCAGAGATCTAGAGCAACATGGAAGCAAAAGTTGGTAGTAAAATAAAAAAGATGGAGCTAGAGTCCTGTCTGACCACTGTCCATGGCAACAAAAAATCCAGAGGAGGTCTGACCTGGCCAAGTCCATGCCATTTATTTCTCTTCTTAACAAGTTCCATTTTATATCCCACAAGGAATTCGTGCTGTAAGCCATGACCACTCAGCATTTTCATGGGAATTAACAAAATCAGACTTGCTGCCTGACACCTGAAAGCAAGTCCTTAAGGAAATAGGCCATCTCCTAGAACTACCTCAAGCAAGGGAAAATGAAGACAAAGTTCTAGACTTTTCTTAATTATCTTTTTGCTTCGTTCTTCCACCAAGTAGACAATGAGCAGGTGAAGGCACTAGATACTTTTGGACACTGCACTGATACCTGGAATGAGATGTCCCTATAGTCAAGAGATCACTGAAGTTGGAAAATGACAAAAACCAACTATAACTACTTTGTCATTTAGTTTAGAGCCAGCTTTGGAAAGGATGTTTAATTTGCAGAGGGTCTACACTGTGGGAAACATGATCTTTTAAAGAATCAGAACATAGGAAACCAAACCACGTCCACTGCTCTCAAATTGATTCCAGCTCACATACACCCAGAGCAGGACTGCATCATAGTTTCCAAGGCTATAAGTCATTACAGAAACAGACTGCCTCCATCTTTCTCTTGTGTATTGACTGGTGGGTTCAAATGCCAGCCAACCCTTCAAAGACCTGCTGAGCATATACCTACCACACTACATACACCAACTGCAATCCGAACTCAGAGGTGCCTTGCGATTAGGTTCGGACCTTGACTTCTTTTGTCACTATAGATGAGTTTTCATACCTCTGTTCATTTACACAAAGAGATATGTACTCATATCCTGGTTTATAGAAAGCGGTATTACTTTTTCTTGTTATAAAGAGTTAGAAAAACAATATTTTAGAAAATAAACTAGAAGTGTAGCACTCTACTTCAGTGTTTCTGGTAGAATATTCCATCAGTCGAACAATTTAGAGATTTTCAAATTTCTCATTGAAATAGATACTTCACCCTAATAAGATACTCAAGCCTAATAACTTCTCTAAAATAAATCAATACTAATCTTTGAGCAGATACTATGTGAGCCTGGGGAACATGATTGAATAGAACAACCTCCTTGCCTATATGAAACTAATTGTCTTCTTGGAAATTTCAAATGTACAGCTCTATGAGCTAGCCATCATCAAATATTGGTTTACATATATATGGAGGGACTTCAAAAAGTTCATGAAAAAAAATCTCATTACTTTTCAATTTCACTTGTCCACAAATCTTTTGAAGCTCTCAGGTATGTGTTTATCTTTAGATCAATATCCATATCTATCTACTGAAGTGGTCTATGGTCAGCAGATTACAAACATGGTGCTGAAGATGAAATGTGAAATAAACAAAAATGGATAGCAAAAGAGTATTATATTAAGCAATCCATTTATAAGCAATTTGAGTGACATTTTTACAATGTAATTTTACCTCCATAGCCTATATTTTATACAAAAGTGGCCTAAATTTGTTTCTTGCTTCATAACTTGCATGATAGCGGTGAAAACAGCCATACGAGTCTCTTTACAGCTTATTGAGGACAGCTCCCTTGTAAAAGCACAAGGCCAATGTGTAAGTGGGCTGGGTATAGAAGAGAGCTGTGTCCTTATAAAGTAACAATCATGTTGCTCTTTGGGGAGGTAAAAATCATAAAAGCATTTGATAAAATAGGATTAGATGTACAAAGAAAAGGCTTCATAAGAAGTAGTAGAAGAAGAGCAATCAGGAGTAGGTAAACGATTCCAGGAATAATCAAGAAAGGATAAACTCTAGGGGGATTTGACTAGTGTTTTAAATTGGTGACTATAAAGTTGATGACCTGAAAGTAAACCTCCTCCTAATTTACAATTAAAAAAATATATATATACACTGTATATACTTGTGTATAAGCCAAGTTTTTTCAGCACATTTTTAATGCAGTTTTTGTTAAAATTAGGTGCCTCGACTGATATTCTGGTCAGCTTATATATATATATATATATATATATATATATATATATATATACATATATATATATATATATATCCACAAATATAGTTAGAATGCTTAACAAATTTATTTCTGCTTTGAGCATTGTGCTCTTTTAAGATTTATTTATATGTAATCAAAATGACAACAGTAACTTGGGGGATTAAATGGAAAATTAGGGAGCAGTGAGTTTATTTTAATGGTCGTGGAGTAGCTTTAGAGATGGAGGTGAGAGGGGTTATAGGATGTAATCAATGCCACTGAATTAAACAGGCAGAAATTGTTTAATTAATACTTTGCTCTCTCTGTTATCTCTTTCTCTCTGTGTGTATGCGTGTGTGGTGTGTCTGCACAACAAAAAAATGAAATAAGTTATGAAACAAAACAAAGACAAGGCTTCAGTCTGCTTCTCTATTTGACCAAGCTGAACCTCGACCTTGAAAGACCTTGGACTTGAAATGATCATAAATCTGAAAAAGAACAAGTTTCCTCTTATGCTATCATGGCCTGACCATTGTCATTCCATTGATTCTGACTCAGGAAGGCCCCACATCTTGGAGCAGACCTGTGCCCCAAAGGATTTGTTAGAGGTTGATCACCAGGCCTTTCTTCAGGCCTCAAACCTCCCACTGTCCAGTTAAAGCATCTGAGCATGTTAACTATTTGTGCCACTTAGGGGCACTGAAATACGCTCTCAGTATCAAAAGTAATCCTCAATGCTTCTTCCTTACAACCATGTACTACTTACTATGTAAGTATGCACAATATAATCTCATTCTTCATATGCATAAAGAACCATCTGACGTCTATGCTACTACATATTGTGCACTTCACTTTGTGCAGTGGAATTTCTTGTCAGTTTCATTCCTTTCTTGTTGCATAACTGTATTGTCTAATTTTTCTGGAATGGGTATGCATTATTTCTGCAATAGAAATAAAACAATAAAAGGTTATTTCAAAAGTTAAATTGAATTTAAGGACAAACTAATTTCAAAGACAAACAACAATGCTCTCTAAGTAACTTGGTCTTATACACATGGAGCTTTAAAATGGTTCATATTCTTTGATCCAGTCATTTGACTTCTGGGAATCTTCCTTAAGGAAATTATACTTGAGACTGAGAAAGCTTTATGCACAGCAATGTTGATCAAACCATTATTTATAATAAGTCAGATTTGGAGCAAGTTAAACATTCAGTAGATAAAGTTTGGAAATACTATTTAAGGGAACATCATGGAGTTTTGAAAGCTGTGCTTTATCGAGGGTTTCAACTAAAATGAATGCTGCCTGTGAAAACTTAGTGGCAAGTCATATTTTTAATAACATAATGTAAACAATATTTAAATAATAAAAATGCAATAAACTAGAAGTAACAAGCACGTCTTTCTCTCCTACACACACTGTAATGACATTCGACTGTATATGTTCTCTTCCCCTGTGGTGAGATTACCGATGTAATAACACATGCAACCTACAGCCAGTTGTCGGTATGAACATGGAGACTCCTGAAAAACTGCCCATCCTTGCAGTGCCCCATTCAGCCCAGGTCAGTAGGTTTCTGACTTCTGACTTTGTAATGAGTAGCCCAAAGCATTACCCACTAAAGAGGTGAAGACTTAAGTGAACACAAACCATTGAAAGTCTATTTCCTAAATCTGAGAATTAAATGAAAACCTAAAATCTCACTCATATTTTCTAAGTTAATTATGAATCAGCTCTAATCAAGGGTGTTATGAGGGAAACATTAAAAATGAAACAAATGTGTCCAGGGGGAGTTTTGAGAAATGAAAACATCTGGAGGCATTTATTCACCTCTTCCCCTTTTGGGGGGAGCCTTTTAAGAAGATGCTCTTTTCTAGGGCATATCTTTATGGAAGAAGCATTGGTGGCACAAGGTGTTCAGCATTGGGCTGCTAACCAAAAGGTTAGTGGTTCTAACGCATCATCTACTCAGCAGGCGAAAGATGAGGCAGTCTGCTTCCATAACGATTTATGTTCTGGAATCCAGATGGAGCAGTTTTACTCTGTCCCATAGGGTTGCTGTGAAATGGAATGGACCCCACCACGATGGGTTTATTTGTCTTGGCGTCATTATGGCATAGTGATCATTTGGAAAGAGCTCTTCTCAGCCTAGATTATCTCATGAAAATGCACCACCTTCTGGGCTCAGCATGGTGAGGAGGGCTACGTGACCCCTCCTGGGAAAGGCTGGCTGTTTAGCCAGCGCTGCATCTATTTGACCTGAGGTATCATCGCATCTCCTGCAACTTATCCCTGAGGGCACACTCACTACCTCATCTTTCATCAGAATCCTTCAGTTCCGAAGTGACCCTTGTCTGCCAGTCCACTGTCCATGACTCCAACATTGCTCTGTATGCCGTGCTTTGGGCTGAGGGCCATTTTCTTGATCAAGCAAACAACAAAAATCCCACTGCCATTGAGTTGTTTCCAACTCACCATGATCTTATGGACTGAGTAAAACTGTCCCATACAATTTCAAAGACAATAAATCTTTCTGGAGTAGACTGCCCACGTCTTTCTACCATGAAGCTGTTGATGCGTATGAACCTGATCGGAAATGCTAACAGCCAAATACTTACTTCAACCACTGTGCTACCAGAACTCCTGTATTTTCTTGACAGCAGGGATTAGGTAGGACTCGATCCTGGCAGCACCTGTATGCTGAGAAGGAATCCACCACCTGCAGGGGTGAGATCCATAGCACAAGGCCATTGCTCAGACCTGAATCCTGGGGCTTTAATGAGTATCAGAAGTCCTGGGGTGTCTGAAAGAGTTAAGCACTTGTCTACTATGCTGGTTGTTTGAAACCATGGAAAGCCACCTCAGAAGGCAGGCTTGGAGAACTGCTTTCAAAGTCCCCTTGAAAACTCAAGGAGTGGTTCTACTCTGAACACGTGGGGTTGCCATGAGTTGGAACTGACTTGGCTGCAACTCAGAGTAACAACTAAAGGATGACATCAGGCCGTGAGTGGTACCCATGGTGAACAAGTCTGCCTGCTAACTCAAGCTGCAGATTTGAGTCACCCAGATGCACCTCATGAGAAATGATAGAAAAATGAGCCCTTAAAATGCACAGTTGTGCACTAAGTGGGGTCGCCATGGCACAACCAGTAAGTACTGTAAATACTCATGGATAAGCCGAGTTTTTTTTTAGCAGATTTAAAAATTTTTTACATCATTTTATTGGTGGCTCCTACAACTCTTATCACAATCCATACATCCATCCATTGTGTCGAGCACATTTGTACATTTGTTGTCATCATTCTAAAAACATTTGCTTCTACTTGAGCCCTTGGTATCAGCTCCTCAAAATTTGCCCCCCCCCACCCTCCATCAGCTTTTTGCTTCTGAACTAGATGGCCACTTGTTTACCTTCAAGCCTTTAACACCTCAGATGTTGTATCTTTTGATAGTTGGGCACCATCAGCTCTCTTCACCACGTTTGCTTATGTACCCACTTTGTCTTCAGCAATCATGTTGGGAAGGTGAGCATCATGGAATGCCAATTTAATAGAGCAAAGTGTTCTTGCATTGAGGGAAGGTTTAAGTGGAGAACAAATGTGCATCTGCTACCTTAATACTAAACCTATAAATATAGGCACAAAGAACCATTTCCCCATCACATATATTTACATATGTACATACATGTAATTTAGACCTCTATAAATCCCCTTTGCCTCCTAGTTCTTTCCTCTATTTCCTTTTACTTTCCTCTTGTCCCACTATCATTCAGCACATTTTTAATGCAGTTTTTGTGATAAAATTAGGTGCCTCGGCTGATATTCAGGTGGGCTTATACTCGAGTATATAGGGCAAGTAAATAATGTCAACTATGGCCAATTTAGTGGGCTGGGGAGTCTAGATGAAGCATATTTTCTCCAACTGAATTCTGAACCAATTCAGAGGTTGGTTATATGCATTGCATGTGGAGAAACAATGGGCTTTCCAGCACTCAACCAACATACTGACTATCCTGTCCAGCACAAGCTAGGTGGGACCTGCCCAGTCCCCCCAATTGGCCCAACTGTACAACCGTGTAGAGAAGCATAGAGCAGAAGCCTATGGGCAACTCCTTGCCCCAAAGACAGGGAATGAGTCAAGGCTGGTTCTCAGGAAGGTCTCACCATTCAGACCAATTACCCTTATCCTGTACTGGAGAAGAAATTGGGAGCAGAGAGAGAGAGAAGTATTAAGTTATTGGAGCTGTCTCTAGTAGAATGGAAACTCAAAAGGTGAGGGGTCTCCTCTGCCTTCGAGTTCCCATGTCATGGTTTCTCACCCTCAGCAATACTGACAATTTGGACAGATTGTCTTTTTTGAGGGACTGTCCTGTTTGTTGCTGTAGGATGCTTAGCAACGTCTTCGGCCTCTACCCACTAGATGCCAGTAGCATCCCCACAGTTATTTCCACAAGTTTTACCAAATGTCTCCTGGTGGGTAAAACCACCTCATGGTTGAGAACCACTGACCTTTCTGGACAGCACTTCCATTCGCTATAAATTGTTACATGCCAGACACTGCTGATAAGGGCTTACACTGTGGCAGGCCAAGTGAAAAAGGGGGAATGAACCTCCAGGCCTGGCCTGAAATGACTTGTGTCTACTGCACTCCTAGAGATGTATTCAAGGAGACACTTGTGGTGCACATGAATGTTAAGTCATTCCCCAGTATTGTCCTCGAATCAGAAAATCCCAGTTTGACCATGTGGACTTTGATCTGCGGTTCCTTTCATGATGAAGTGCCTCTTGGGAAGCAGACATGTCTCTGTAGGTCACTGGAGTTCTGCTTTGAGAGTAACTAGTGCACCCAGGCTTGGCATTCGGAACATATGACTGCAGCCCATGAAATTTGTTTTCTTCCTGAGTAATAGGGCTCTTCCACCCCGGGTCTCCATGGCATTTGTGAGATCAAAGCCATTTATTTCGTGACAAATATTAAAGTCTGAACAACTTAATCTTGACAGAAGGCAGAATCCCTAGGGAAAAATGCAGAGACTTGAAACAAAAATAACTTAATAATGTCCTTTCCCCACTACCTCCGAGTTTTATGTAGGAAATATGCCGAGGCTTTCACAAATGTGACGGTTATACCGAGGACATTGTGTCAAATAGTTGTTTTTAAAGAATAACTTTCCATTCCCATTATCTCAATTTCATGGTGGATAGCGGCAGTCTACATGTAATTACTTCCCAGGGTAACCTTTTCTATGGGATCTTTCAGCTATCTGGAGGAGAGAAGACAGAGCCATTCATGGGGGGCTGAGTTCTAGAAAGTTATTTTAAAGGAACAGAAAGGATAATGATATATTTTATAATAGGGGCTCTCACATTTTCTAGGACGCAGAACATTTTCATGAGCGCTTCCTATGTGCATTCCTATATGCCACAACATAAACCCCGGGAAAAATGAGGTTATTACTCTTCCTTTTTACCAGGACACAGGAAGGGGCGAGGAGGGTAAGCAATCAACAGGAGTTTGGCACCTGCATCCTAGACCGAAATCTACTGTATCCTGTGAGGTGATGTTTAAAAAAAAAAAAAAGTTGTATTGGGAATTAGGTAAAGGGTTACAGAATTTTACATGAACTTGACATCCAACGATTGATACACATTTTGTTTCATCTCTTTTCATTGTAATCCTCTCAGTGTAACATCACACCCCACTGTTTCTGACCTGTATGCAGCTCTATTTCCTTCTTAACCCTCCTGATCTTTGTCCTTGGGGAAATGTGGCTCTATAGATCTGGTTGATTATCCTAAGGGATGGATACCACCTCAATAATGTCACTGTTACCCTGACAGACCTGGCTGTTATTTGGCTGAAAACTTGGCCCGGGAGCATGAGCTATGAAGAGTGACCCAGGGCCACAATCCGTAGGGTTTCACCAGTCTTCCTTCAACAAGTCAGCCTACTCTCTTTTATACATTTGCATTTTGTTCCACATGTTTGGTGAGATGATCTTTTATGTCCTCGCCCTGTTGTAATATGAAAGTCTCAGAAATGAGATTCTCCCTCTGATAGAGAGGGCACTTTACAGTCAAGGGTTTGGGGAGGATAGCTTTGAACTCTCAGAGTTCTAAAACCCCGAGTCTATGACATCATGAACACTCTTCAATGACTGCAGTAAATGGCATCCTTTAAAAGTGAAAAACCAATCATGTCACTCTGAAAAGTAAGGGTCAGGTTATCCAAGCAAGGGTCTTTCCAGTTGCTTCACAGAAGCTGAGCAGTGAAAGGGGGGAGACAGAAGAGGAAATTTTGCTTTCAAATTGTGGTGCTGGCAAAGAATATTGACTACCCCATGGGCTTCCAGGAGAATGAACCCATCTTGTTGCTGTTAGGTGCCGTCGAGTCAGCCCCGACTCCTGTACAGCAGAACAAAACACCACTCAGTCGGGCGCCAGCCCCACCGTTGTTTCCATGTTTGATCCCATTGTTGCAGCCACTGTGTCAATCCATCTTGGGGTAGGTGTTCCTCTTTTTCGCTGCCCCTCCACTTTACCACGCATAATGTCCTTCTTCAGGGACTGGAGTCGTAGAAGATAGAAAGTCAGAATCCTCACTTACTTTGGGCATGTCATCAGGAAGGACCAAGTACTAAAATAGTGCATCATAATTGATAGAGGGTCAATGAACCTGAGGAAAATCCTCAGTGAGATGGATTAGCACACTAGCAGCAACAGTGGACCCAAACAAACTAGTAACCATGAAGATGGGCGCGGCTGGGCCCGGTTTCACTGTGATGTGTAAGGATGCTGTGAGTCTGAGCCAATTCAACAGCAACTAACAATAGTGATTATGCCGCACCATGTTCAATTTCCAGGCACTGGGGCCACAGCATTAGGAATGGCTAATTTAGACAAGAAAATAAACACAGGCACTTTCTCATTACTAATAGCAAACACTCAGAAGACAATGTTTAAGAACCTTGCCATAGTTTCTTATAAGAATCTTATTTAAAGGCGTAGGAGAGAGCAGTTTGTGAAAGACATCACACTTGGTAAAGTAGCTGGTCAGCGAGAAAGAATGCTGCCTTCAATGAGCTGGATTGACACAAGGTTGCATCGATCAGCTCACACATAAAAGCAATTGTGAAGCAGTCTCCCCTTCCATTGTACATAGGGTCCCTATGAGTCAGAGCTGACTTGACTGCACCTAAAAACAACATAGCTACTCAGTGAACATCTTAGACATCTTGGAAAATGGGGGAAATTTTTATTTTCACTAACCTTAAGAGTAGAGCATCTATAATGAGGTAGAACAACCAAAGGGAACATTATGAGTAGCTGAGTCTGAACATAAGGGCCTAGGATGAGCTTTCCCTCTAGTTCCATTACTGACTAGTCACAATATCCAATGACACCCCAGATTCCCTAACTGATACCTTGGGTCATTGCTGGACCCTGGGCATTGAAGCCAGAGTCATTGCAATTCTGTCTGGCGAAGTTAGGCATATGCTAGACTGGATGCAAAGATCCCAGAACAATTGTCTTGTGGGACATTTAAACGAAGCCAATGGAACACAAGGTGGACTAGGGGATGCTTTGGAGAACGCTGGGATTAAACTCGGAGACACTAATGTAGCTGGGAAATGATAGAGCTGAGTGTCTCAAGGTCACTTGCAACAGAGAAAGGAGGCCTTATTTCAAAGAAATTACCTTGCCTGCCAAGATAAAATCGAGACATACACTCAGCACAAAGAAGGGACAGCTGTTACAGAGGCTGCACGACAAATCATCAGTGGAAAGGGGGACGGAGAGCACGAGGCTATTTCTCCCATCATTGGGCAAGAAGAGCCCTCAGAGCTAACACATCGGCTGAAAAGCAGGCTGGCTTCAAACGGCCATTTAAGCCCAATGGGGCCATTTGCAAGACTGGGAAACACGTGAGTCTAATATGATTTTCTCTACTGTGCTTGGATCAATAGCTCTATTACACATGCTGCAGCTGGATCATAAAAGGCTAACGCTTGTTTGCAACTGTTTTGGACTACATGGGCTACACAGTCTGAGGGTACACTCAGAAAAAACCATAGATGAACAATCCCCCCCTTTTTCCCTGTAGGAGATAGCTGTGGAGATATTGCACAGTCAGGATTTTCTTTTAGACTTTCTAGAACTCCTAGTTGATGGCTTCATGGTAAGTCTATGATGCATTGTGAATATGTGTGTGTGTTCCAAGATAAAGACCAATGATTTTTGCATGTATATGTAGATCCATTTGTTCCAGCATCATTGGCTCAAAAAATCATTCTTTCTCAACTAAATCGTCCTTTAAATTTTGTTAGAATTTAATTGAGTCATAAATGTGTGGATCCACTTTTGGACTCTGCTATTGTTCCCTTGTCTCTACTTCTATCCTTTTCACAGTATCAAATTGTCTGGGTTACGGCGGCTTTGGAGTAAATCTAAAAACCAGGCAATATTAGGTCTCTTACTTTGTTCCGTTTCCAAATTGTTATGGTCTCTCTGGTTCCTCTCCTTTGCTCTATACATTTGAGAATCACCTTGTCAATTTACACACACACACTCACACACACACACACACACCCCATCCCCCCTGGGATTTTTATTGCAATGATGTTAAATTTATGCATCCGTGTGTGTGTGTTTGTGGAGATGAGAGTGGGGTGTATGCATCCTAACCACTGATTGTAAGATGGAAATGTGATAGTTAATTTGAAAATGGAAATGTGATAATGTATATAAATTGTTATCGTTTAGAATTTATATTTTTCCCTTGAGACTACCTGCAATAAACATATTTTATTCTCTCATTACCTTAATGGAAGACAATATTTGAGAGGAATAATAATGTACCCAACAAGGGTTTTATAAAAATGAAAAAATGACATTAATATGGGGAAAAGTTCAAAAGCACAACGAAGTGAAAATCAGTAATATGAGAGTACTTTTAGGAAAATGTTTTGTACTTTCATTTTTTGTTTTTAAAAAATATCTTGAAAGAAAGAAAGAAAAGGAACCAAACTCATTGCCATTAAGTGGATTCCAACTCAGAGCAACCCTATAGGACAGGGTAGAACTGCCCCTGCGGTTTCCAAGATTGTAACTCTTTATGGGAGTAGAAAGCTTCATCTTGCTCTTGAGAGTGGTTGGTGGTTAAACACTGGGGACCCTGTGATTAACAGCCTGACTCATAACCAGTATGTCACCAAGTCTTCCTTTTAATATCTCACTAGCATATAATTCAGCTAAAAATGTATACAGGAGCCCTGGTAGCATAGTAGCTAAACATTGTGCTGCTAGCTGTAAGGTGAGCATTTGAAACCACCAGGAATTCCTTAGGAGAAAAAGGAGACTTTCTACTCTGATAAAGAGTTCGTGTCTCAGAAACCTACATGGGCAATTCTACCCAGTCCTGTAGGGCCACTATGAATTGGAATCTGCTACTGGCAGTGACTGAATGCTATATGTATCTATTTTCTTCTATACTGTATATATAATTTTCCCTCTGCTTTAAAAATTAGAAAGAATTTCCCTCCTCGCATCATTACCACTCAGAATCTTAGCTGCCTCTCTGGACTAAGAAAAGTCATTTCAAAAGCACAATTCTTCAGCACACCTTAGAATCTGCCAGCCTGTTTTGCCAAGATGCTTATGTGGCCTTAAAACAAACTCATCATCAGCTCAAGGGCTGAGACAGAGGAGAGAAGGTATTAGCTGCAGACATAGTGATATGGGAAGTTCAAACCCCAAATCAGACTTACTGATAGAGTTCTTTAAGTGCTTCATCACTAGCTTTAGTGGTTGGTGCACACATTTGGATAGTAGTTGTATTAACTGTTCTTTTGTAAGTGTATAGATAGTATCCTGTCATAGACAGCATTGTCCTTCAAGATAGATCTTGAAATAGCTTTTTAGATGATGACTGTCACCCCTTATCTCTTAAATTGGTTATTCTTGACACAGTAAATCAAAGAATTATCTGATTCAAAGTAGCCAATGCCAGTCAATTTCAGCTGACTAATACCTAGGATTACCAGTTTTTATATATTCCATTTCATTTTTATTGATTTCCGATTTTCTAGATTCATACATTGTACATCTGTGTTAGTCCACGTAGACTAGAGAAGCAAATTCATAGACACTCATATGTGTATAAGAAAGAGCTTTATATCTCAGCCCAGTCCAGATAAAGTCCATAAGTCTGATATTAGCCCATATGTCTAATACCAGTTGGTAAATTCCTCTTTAGACTCACGCAACACATACAATGATTCAAAATGCAGGAAGATTACAGGCCAGCATGCAGAAAGTCTTCGGGTTCAGTGGTGGTGAAAGCATCTCAGCGCTGGTGTGGGGCTCCATGTGGCTCCTCCAGATCCAGGGCTCTGGCTCCATCAGTGTAGCTCCATATGGCTTGTCAGCAGGAAGACAAAGAAGCAAGAGTGTAATCTGGCATCCAGTGAGCTATTTATCTCCTTCGCGCCTCCAAATGAGGTCATCTAGCTGTGACCTGATTGACAGGCTAAACTCCACCCCTTTTCAAGTTGACAGGAGATTATGTAACTGCCACAACATCCCAAGATCTGGTTATTTATATATCTTTGTAGCTGTTTATGCTCATTCTCAGGCACGCCCCATCAGCAAATGAAGGTCCTGAAAACTTTACTCCAAACTTGTTATTAAGGGCAACAGCTCGTTGAGAAGGCAACTCTTCCTCAGCCTTATATCGAGTGCTTTCAACCTGCGGGGCTCATCTTCAGGCACGATATCTGATAATAGTCCCCTTCTCTCCATAAGGTTTCCATGGATAATCCCTCAGATGTGAACAGCCTATTTCTTCTTCATAGCGTGCTCTTAGTTTGGGAACTCAGCTGAAACCTGTGCACCCCGGGCGACTGCTGCTGTTTGAAATACCACTGACATAGCTTCCAGCTTCACAGCAACATGCAAATTATCACAGTCTGATGAGCTGACAGACTTTAAGGAAACCAAATGTGTATTTCCATTTGAGAATACTGAGGCCTTCTCAAAAATTGTGGGTGTCTACAGACGTGATCCCACATTTTGATGTCCATTGCCCTTGTTTCGGCCATGCTCCTCTGAGAGGGGGTTCTTACCTCCTAATTCCCTGAAGGCCACAGTTGACCAGAAACTCTCTGCTGCATGGAGACTTTTGTGGTAACTCCTGATAGGTCTTCAATCAATCACTTGAAAAAAAAATCCATTTCATTTAAGTCATTCCTGGAATTTTTTCAATTACTTAATCATGTTGTACAACCTTTTGCTTCTCTCTCATATTATAAGGACCCATGGGTTAAAGTGGAAAAAGCAAATTCAGTTACTAAAGAAAATATGTCTTTTAGGTGATGGGTTAGGTTTCAGACCATCACTGATTCTTTATGTTCTTCCCTTCTGACACCTCAGTAATAAATTATTTGCCTTCACAAGTTATTGGAATTTTATATAGTCAGTAATAAAAGACTTCGTTAGGGAAAAAAAGCAACCTCTTACCAACAGGAAACAAGGTTTTAGTTTGAAAAGCATGGGAAATATATTCCCTTATGAAAGCAAGCCAGAGAGGGCAATATGTTGGAAAGATCACTGAATTTAGAGCCATGGGGCTGTGGCTCAAATCTTACCTCTGTCAATAATAAGCATCTGTAGTACCTAGTGAGTCATGGAATTTATCGGGGCCTCAGTTGTGCCAGTTACAAAATGGAGATCACAATTACTTCACAGGGCTATAATCACGAGCTCATGTGTGAAAAAATTGTTGGTAAACTCTAGTGCTCTGTGGATAAAATTTACCAGCATGACCATTGAACTCTAGGTCTGCTCCGTTTACCCAGAAATCCTCCTTAGACTATGTTGGTGCTAGGCCTGTCTGTGATATCATGCCTTCCCAAACTGCTTGAATGAGGCTGTAGGAGTTCTCAACTCCACAGCCCCTGCCCCTTGGGAGACTGACTGGCCCTTCTGAGGGGTCCTGTCTGTGGGAAGGGTGACAGTGACCCCTCAGCCAGCACATCTCAGCTCCCAGTCCAGCCCAAGACAGCTTTCAACTCTGAAGAACAACACCCAGTCTGATTCATCTCATCTTCAGACTGAAAGTTGGCAGCTTCAAGATTATGGATGTTATTTATGTGGCTGAGAGCAGAAAGGATCATGCACATTAATATATTTTCATCAAGTTTTTAAAAAGATCCCTCCATCCACACACAGCGCCCCCCCCGCCCCCACAGATACCAAACATGCCATTAAAGAATAAGGTTTTTCTTTTTGCTGACAAACAGAATCAGACGCTAATCAATAGGAATTCAGTTGGCAGAGATGCCTTGCTCATCAGTGAAATTACATCTGGATCTTGTTGGCTTGATGATAGCAAAACCTTGTGATAGAATCAAAACTGGAACAAAAAAAAATCCTCTCTCATTCCTCATAAGAAAATATAAACAACGAATTCACTCAAACAAACAAACCAACAAACAACCTTAGTTGTTTGGAGGGCCGGGCGTTTCAACAAGTTTTATCACTTCCTGTTTGATATGGGCAAATGAGAATGTCACCATGTCACCGTTATAGTTGATGATTTATCATTTATATGCTTTTCCTAGGTGATTTCTCTTAACAAGAACTGGGCTTCAGAAAGGTCTGTCTTGTTGTTTTTGTGACCACCTTAACAAGCCTGTGTCAGTCACAAGTGACCCTCTCAATCTTATTCAATGAGGTTACTACCCTGGCTTTTAGCTATTGTTTACTCTTTACAGGCATCACATGAAACATTAGCATTTCCTGACAAAGAGGCTCCACAGATGGTCTTACTTAGGTAGAACCCCTTAGAGTCTTATCCAGCTGTTAGGGAATGAAATGTGCACCCCCATCCCCTAAATATTTGTTGTAAATCTTAACATGTCTGTGTTATGTTACTGAAACAGGATTACTGGAGGGTCTGTCCGAGTCCATCTTTTTTAGAGATTCAGTAAGCCAGAGAGAGAAAGTCCCACCCCAAGCCACAGGAAAATTGCCCAGGAGCAGAAGTTCAAAAGACACAAACACCTTCCTCTGAACACACAGAGCGAATGTCTTCCCCGAGAGCTGACACCCTGCATTTGGATGCTCTGTCTCCCGCACGCTGGGAAGAGAAATTTCTGTTTGCTAAAGCCACCCGAGGTGTCATTTCTGCTCTGGGAGCTCTAGATAATGAAGAGTCCATCCATCAGCACCTGTCTTTCCACCCAGCGGAGGCTGACACTTTGGTTATGTTCCAGCTCTTCGCACATCAAAAGGGAGTGGATGCGCCTCACCTCCTTAGAGGGAGGCAAAAGCACCCAGCACCCTACATGCATAAGGACGACATTCCTTGCCTTATTATAGAGTGCTCCGAATGAAGTTTTTTAAAATAAAACATTGCATGCTGTGAGCCTCGGGGGTTTTTAACCCTTCCTTTCTGTCTCTGTCTCTCTCCTCTCTCTCTCTCTCTCTGTAGCTGTATGGTCTTCAAATGTTTTCACATATAGATCACTTTATCTTAACTTCCTAGGAATCCTAAGAAATGGGCAAAAGCCAGTAGAGTGAAATTTGGATATTGCAAATCAAAGTAGTGACTTTGTATAGTCAGATCAACTGATAAATGAGAGGCAGCATTCAAAGGCGGAATTCCTCCCACCAAATGCAGAGTTTACTTTGTTTTTCTGCTTCCTCTTCAATGTCTCTCACCTTTCCACCTCTGTTGCATTAAGGTGTTCTGTGTCTGTTGGTCAAGCCAAACCGCATGAATGCATTCAACAGAATCGGTGTTGAGTTTAAGCATGCCAAAGCACATACTAACACCCGTTTTGAAATGCTGGAAGAACTACTAAAAATACCAATGAGAATAAGCACTTTCTAGCTTAATCCTTCACATAAATAGATGCTCCTGCTGACAGTGTGCCTTTCAGAGCTGGACGTCCCACTGTCAGCAAGAAGCATGCTGAGATATTTACAGGGATCTTGTTTGACATCACACCATCCACATCCTCCCCGCCTCTGACTCTCAGCATTCCCCAAACAGGGTGGGATAAAAGGCTGGTGTCATGGAGAGGCGACCTCAAAAGCCCCAGGAATGGCACCATGAATATGACATTTTCTCCTGCTTTCAGGCCTTTGGCTCCTGCCCTGACAGCCAGATTGATGGCTGCACTTTTGCTTACGTCGTGCGGCTCCTTCCTGCCATGCGACAATGACCAACACATTTCTTCTAGACAAGGCTGGGGACTCACATCAAAACTGAGCTTCTAATCTCCCTCACCATCTACACATTCAACATTCTTGATCTTCTTGCCCAGAGTAAAACAGGATAAAAACAGTTGCTCACTTCAATGCCCTAGAAATCTAGATTCTCTCTGATACCACCAAGTAGGGGGGGAAGCAATGTATAGTAATACTTACAAGAACTTAAATTGTAAACATATAGAAAGCCATTTCTTAAAAAGAAGACTCTGGACACGAAGCCAACAATGAAACTCATTGCCACTGAGTCAATTCTGACTCCTGGTGATTCTACGGGACCATGAAGAATTGGCCATGTGAGTTTCCAAGATTGGGAGTAGAGAACCTCATTTCTCTCCCATGGAGAGTCTGGTGGTTTTGAACTGCTGACCTTGGGGTTAACAGCCCAATTCAAAACCACTATATGATGAGGGCTCCTAGTGAAAAGAAAAGGAAAGGCCAGCAAAGGGCATAAGAATGGGCAAGGATAATGTGTTTAGCATGCCCCCAAACCCTACACCCATTGCCATCTAGTTCATGCAACTCACAAACCCTTTGGGAGCAAGTTGAACTACTCCCTGGGAACTTCAAGACTGTAATTCTTTACAGGAACGCACAGCTTCCTCTTTCCCCCGGGAGCATCCAGGCGGTTTCAACCACAGACTTTGCGGTTAGCGGTCCATCACTTACCCAACAGTGCACCACAATGTCTTCTAGTCAAAAGCTTCAGAGTAAAAGAAGAGTCCTACTAAGTTTGAAATTTCCTCTTGGACCCTTTCCTTCCCACTCTTTCCCTCATCTCTAACTTTGCTTGTTCTCTGCGGAAACGCCTCCCTCTTCAGTCTCCCCAAATCTTCTCTTAGCAAGAACTGGATGGACATTCAGCTTTGGTGGTGAGTCAGGCAGCAAATGAAGCCTGTCTTTCCATCTCCAGACTGATTCTCTTTGGAGTTTGCATCAGCAGCAACCTCCTTTGGCCAAATCCTTTTTTATTTCTCTTCACTTTTTATTGTGAATAAGGTGAGGATTTACAGATGAGAACATCATTTTTTGTACTCAACAATTAACCCAAACACCCCATGGCTTGCCCTGGTCCTATGACTTTTCCCCATCTCGCCCTTGTTGAATATTGGACCTAGGAATTCTCACATCAAAACCAAGGGGAGAGAATTAAGTAAATAGAGGAACACAGAAAAATGTAGGCATCTAAAGTCCTACGGAGGCCGAGGGTGTCAGAGGTGAACGATGAACCCAGATCAGACTGGGGGCAGGTGGTAGAGACCCTGGGTTGCCTCGTGAAGTGAACTTAATACAAAGGTTGGACGTACAGGATGGCTGGTGGTCAGGTGGCAGAGTGGTAGAGTAGATGGTGAGAAACCTTGAGAACCATGGAACTGGCAGTCATCAAACTGCTTGGAGAGGGACATCACCCAGGAGAGAGGGTCAGGTCTTCAGGGCCCACTTGTAGCCTGTAGTGGAGGATGACAGGCTGGGTGACCCATGAGCTCTTGTTGCTGTCAGGTGCTATCAAGTCAACTATCTTGACAACAAACTATCTTGTTGCTGCCAGGTGCTATCAAGTTACTACAGAAGGACACATGGCCCTGCCCTACCCCATCCACACAATTGTTCTTCTGGTTTAGCCCACTGCTGCGGCCACTGTGTTAGTCCATCTCGTGCAGGGTCTGCTGCTGTGCTACTTCACCAAGCATGCTGCCCCTTGCCAAGGGCTGCTTCTCCTAATAAGATGTTCCAAGTATGTGAAGTGAAGGCTTGGAGCCTTCCGGCTACACTTCTACCACCACAGGTGTGTTTGTTCATATGACGGACAGAGTGCCTTCAATCGTTTCCACCCGCACCACAATTCAAATGCATTGAATCTACTGTGGTCTTCCTCATTCAATGACAACTTTCGCATGCACATGAGGCAGTGGAAAATACCATGGTTTGGGTTAGGTCCCCCTTAGTTCTCAAAGTAACATCCTTGCTTTTCAATGCTCTAAAGAGGTCTTGTGCAGCAGATTTCCCTAATGCAGGGTGTGGTTTGATCTCCTGAGTACTGCTTCCAGGAGTATTGATTGTGGAGCCAAGCAAGAAGATATCCTTGACAGGGCCTTTTCTCTGTTTATCTTGATGTTACCTTTTGGCCCAGCTGTGAGGAGTTTGGCTTCCTTTACATGTAGTCTAATCTACTGCAGGCGGGCCATTTCTGATCTTCATTAGCATCTGCTTCAAATCCTCTTCACATAGAGCAAGCAAGGTTGTGTCATCTGCATATGAGAGGCCTTCCTCCAATCTTGGTGATAAATTCCTTTTTTTTTCTTTCGTTGGTTCTAAACATTTTTGTTTGTTTGAGATGTACTTGTTTGTCACTAGAATCTCCAAGTCCATTTCCCTCTTTTTTTCCTTTTAACTCACCCAGTCCACTATTTAGGTTTGAGGGATAAGGAGTCTGTTGGGATGTTTTTGTTTTTAAAGAAACATAATGTATGTATTTATATAGCCCATCTCAATAAATGAAATCAACAATATCCTGTTAAACCCTCTATAGATGTGTGTGGGGGGGGGGGAGGGGGGTTGTCCTGTATCCCCCTCCCCACATCCTTCCTTTGAATTCTTCATATAATCTAGCTTCTCTGATTATTTGTGCACCGTACAGATTGAATACAGACGGTGAGAGGACACGACCCTGACACACATCTTTCCAGATTTTAACCCATGCACTCATCAAGCTTTCTGGCATTCTGTGCTTTCAGCCAAGATCCTGATGTCAACAACGATATCCTTTGTTCCATGTTGTCGCTGAATCTGGCCTGAATTTCTGGCCGTGCCAACTCAATGTCCAGCTGCAAACATTGTTGAATGCTCTCCAGCAAAATTTTACTTGCGTGTGCTATCAATCATGGTTTTATACTGTGAGCATTCTTTTAGGTCACCTTTATGTGAAATGGGTACATATATGGATCTCTTGCTCTCAGTTGGCCAAGTAACTGTCTTTCAATTTCCTGGCATAGATGAGAGAGTGCTTCCAGCACTTCACTCTCTTGTTGAAACATTTCCATTGGTATTCCATCAATTCCTGGAGCTTTGTTTTTGGCTAATGCCTTCAGTGCAGTGTTAACTTCTTCCTTCAGCACCACTGATTCTTGCTTATATGCTGCTTCTTGGAATGGTTGCATCTTGACCAGTTCTTTTTGGTAAAGTGACTTATGTATTCTTTCGATCTTCTTTGGATGCATCCTTCAATATTTTCCCCATAGACTCTTTCAATTTTGCAACTGGAGCCTTGTATTTTATAATTCTTTCATGTTCAAATATGCTGAACCTGTTCTTCCTTTTGGTTTTTCTAACTAGGTCTTTTCACATTTCATTTTACTTCATCTTGTTGGGCAGCTCTTTGAAATTTCCTGTTCTGTTCTCTTTGACTTCATCATTTCTTCCATCTGCCTTAGCTACTCTATGATCACGGACAGTTTTTGGAACCTCATTCTGATATTTACTGTGATCTTTTTTTATTTTCTGTCTCTTTTAGGACCTTTTGCTTTCTTCATGACTGATGAGTGAATTTGTTCTTGAGACGTTCTCAAGGTCGTACTTTGGCTCCCGTGGACTTGTTTCCATTTTCTTCATCTTCAACCTGAACTTGCATAGGAGAGACTACTGGTCTGTTCCAAATCAACAACTTAAGTCCGTGGCCTGATGTTAGCTGCCGACATTAGCTTATCCATCATCTTTTCCCACAGATGAAGTCAATTTGATTTCTATGCATTTCATTTGGAGAAGTCCACATGTCCTGTTGGTTTTTGGTAATTTTTGAGCGGGCATTTTCGATGAAGAAGTCATTGTTCCTGCAAAATTTGATCACCAAGATTGTATTTTCCAACGACTGTTCGTTCCTCTTTGTTTCCAGTGCCAACAATTGTCAGTGCATTTTGATGGAATGTTTGTTCATTTGCTGAATGAAGACATTGTTAAAAAGCCTTCAGTTTCCACTTCATTGACTTTTGTGGTTTGTGCATAAATTTGAATAATCGTTGTGTTGAGTGGATTTGCTTATATCCAGCTAGATCTAGTCCTACCACAAAAGGCATTGTTCTTTAATATAGATCATGAAACATCCTTTGGACAATGCATGCAACACTGGCATTCCTCGTGAATCTGTAACTCTCAGCATAATAAACCACATGATTTTCTGATTCAAATTGGCCAATACCAATTCATTTCAGCTGACTAGTGCCTAGGATATTGATCTGCATGTGTTCCCTTTCATTTTTGATAACTCCAATTTTTCTGGATTTATACTTCATATATTCCAAGTTCTAAGTCTCAATGTGAGTCATGAGCCAATGAAAGTCTCCAAGGCTTTACTTCCGCAGGCTTTACTCCATCTACGTCACCGCAGTCAACTCTCCTTTGAGAAGGCAGCCCTTCCTCAGGCATATTTTGAGAGTCTTCTGACCTGAAGCACTCATCTCCTGGGACTATAACTAAGCCTGTTCTGTTGCTAATTTTCGTGACATTTTCTGTATCAGACAATGCTTCGATGCTATCCAATAAGGGTTTTGGTGGCTAATTTCTTTGAAATGGACAGTACATTCCTCTGAGTCTGGAAGCTCTGCTGAAACCTGTTCACTTTGGGGACCCCTGCGGGTATTTGAACATAACACTGACATCGCTTCCAGATCACAGCAACCCAAAGTCACTGCAGTACGACAGACGGATAGATAAGTGGCAGCCATCACCTCCTAGGGCAGTCAAAGTACGAGAAGATGCAGTTATTGTTTCTAAAGACTTTGAGCCAAATCACTACTCTATGAGGCCTTTAGCTAGACATTTTCTGTCTGGGCTATCCTACACTAAACTAAAGCTACAAATCCGTAGATTTACATTTTAGACCCAAAACCTGTATATATGGATATAACCTATCGACCGATAGCTCAGTTCTATATATTCCTGATCCATGCTGAATAATCTATCAATTCATTTATGGGACATTTTGTTCCACACTTTCACTTTGTTTAAATTTAAGTTTTGCTCATACCCACCCCCCATGCACAAAAGAATGAAAATTGTAGATCCCTTCTCATCGTTGCTATGTTTGAATTCATTGTGTCAACCACTGTGTGAATCCATATAAGCGAGAAACTCCTTCTATTTTGCTGAGCAATTTTAGCAAGCATGTTGTCTTCTTCGGGGACTGGATCCTTCCAGTAAAACAAAGGGGCTTCAGAAAGTTCAAAGAAAATGAAATTTTCCTTTGGAAATCCTGTATGTCCATCCTTGCTTCTAAGGAGCATTCTGGTTGTACTTCTGGGACAGATTTGTCCATTCTTCCAAGGTGAATTTGGTCTTCTTCATTAGCATAATTCAAATGCATCAAAATGCTTCTCTAATCTATCATATTCATTATCCAGATCTCTCATGCAAATGAGGTGATTAAAGATAATCATAGTTGGGTCGTTCACATCACAGTCCTCATAGTTATAATCTTTGCTTTTTTTTTTTTAAACACTTTAAAGAGGTGTTTTGGGTTTTTTTGCAGTAGGCTTGCCCAAGGTAATAAGTCATTTGAGTTTTTCTTGGTGCATCCAAAGACATTGATTGGGGGGTCCAAGTAAAGTGAAATCCTTGATAACTTCAGTATTTCTCCCTTTGTCTTGATGCCCTGTTGTGCGATTTTGTGTATGTGTGTTTTTATATAGTTGGGGGAAATGTACAAGAGCAAATTGGTTTTCCTTGCCACAATTGATTCACATTTTGTTTTGTGACATTGATTGCAGTCTTCACAATGCAACAGTCCCCTTCCCCTGTTTATCGAGCCCCTAGTTCTTCTTTCTTATCTCTTCCTGCCTCTAGGCTGGGTCCCTGAGCAAACGCTGCTCTGTCAGTCCCTGTGGGCAATGGTTCTAATGAGGGTGAACCTCACTGGAGTCAATGTTCACCTTCTAGGCTTTTCTTTGACTGGAAGTTGAGGTGAGTTCAGTTCCGGGCTTGAAGGTGCCATAGTCTCAGATGTAGTTTTCTTTACATTGAACTGTAGTTCGTAGAGAAGGCGATGCTTGATGCTTCCTCCATCATTCAACATTTTCCCATAGTTCAGGATTGCAACCCGACGCTCGGAGTTTTCTTGAGTTCTTTCAGCTTGAGAAATGCTGCGGTGTGTAACCTCTCCTTTTGGTTTCCAGGGTCTGAAAATCTCATGAGAATATTTTACTTTATTTTCTTCTGGAGCTGCCCTTTGAACTCATCCGTTCACCTCTTTGACATGGTCGTTCCCTTGAGCTACTTACATTGGCAGGGCCCAAGTGTAGGGCTGCAATCCTCAAGGTCTGCAGTTCAAACTCACTGGTTACTCCAAGGGGGAGTAAATAGTTACAGTCTCAGAAACACATTGGGGGCACTTCTACCCTGTCCCATAGGGTCACTTTGAATCAGGATTGGCTCCATGGCAGTGAGTATTTTACATTCAGTAGCAAATTCAAAGTCTTTTCTGACATCAATTTTCCTCTCTTCTTTCTTTCCTACCTTGTTAATGATCAGTTGCTTCCTTTGAGCTTCAGTGGCCTTAAAGTGATCTGTCATTGTCTTTGTGTGAGCATGAGGAGTAAGAAAAAACTATTCATTGAGATGCTAAAGGGAAGGTGAGTGGTTCTAACTCACCAGTCACTCCATGGGTGAAAGAGGAGGCTGTCTGCACATGGAAAAACTTAAAGTCTCAGAAAGTCAAAGGGACAGTACTACTCAGTCCTGTAGTGTCATTTTGAGTTAGAATCAACTCGATGGCAGAGGGTTTGGTTTGCTTGTTTTTTTGAGATTGCAAGTACAAGGAGCCATGGTGGGTCAATTGTCAGGTGTCCAGCTGCTACCCAAGAGAGTACAAGTTTGAAGCCACCCAAAGACCTGTTGATCCGCTCCCTCATTTGAGCACGATGGGGCAATTCTAAGCTGTCACGTAGGTTCGCTCTGAGTTGAAATCACCTGAAGGCATCTAAGAGCACCAGCATTACAAGTGAGGGATTTGGTGGGCTTTGTTTCCATGACTTCTGAGCCAGACTGGTGTTTTGAACAGCTAGAATTTCAGGGGTACACCCATGCTCTGAAAAGAATAATATGGAAACAAAGCCCCCACAGTCCTCGCACCAGGTATGCCTGGAAGGAGATGCATTCTTTTGTGAATGTTTCCTTTTGAACCTCCACTCCATCAAGCTAAGCCAGTGTCCCCTGTGATCTACAGCTCCCATAATCAGCCCTGGCAGCTTGTTTTGCCTTTTCTTTTCTGGCCTTCCTTTTAAACATCCTACTAATCCATCAGGAACCACCAGCTGACTGCTGTCATTGTGTAGGCCTTTGAGTTGCAGAATACCCAATTTGTTTATTTAAATGCAAAAGTTTCCAAAAGGAAGCAGAAAAGCTAAGAAGAGGTGTATCTTTGCACTGGCAGCCGAATATTAATTTTGCCACTGGGGTCACTTTGTAAGTGCTGTCAAGGTACCACTGTTTTTGGAAAAGCCTTTTCCTATAAAGACATTAGGATAGGGATAGGCGCGACACCGGGGTGGGTGGCCGAGAGCCTTCTCTGTGGCCTTTGCAGCCTTCCAGTCTTTTGTTCATTTTCACATGAGAACTGCTGATGGCGTGATGCATTTCCCCCCCGCCTCTTAGTAAATGAATGTGTTAGGCCGGGCTGGCCAGAGAAGCAAATACAGGGACATTCATGTATGTACAAGAAAGAGCTTTATATAAAACAGCACTTGTATATTAAGAAAACATCCCAGCCTAGTCCAGATCAAGTCCATAAGTCCAATATTAGCCCATATGTCCAACACTGGTCCATAAATTCCTCCTCACACTCACGCAGCACCTGTAAAGATCACAGGCCGGTGGGTAGAAAGTCTGTGGATCCAGTGGTGGTGGAAGCATCTGTTGAGTCTGGCGCAGTCTCCACGTGTCTCCTCCGGCTCTTTGAGTTTCTCAACAGTAGGAAAGGGAAGGTAGAAAGAGTGGATCCGGCCTCCAGTGAGCTATTTATTACTATTCATCTTCTTTGTGCCACCAAGTGAGGTCATCAAGCTGCGCTGATTGACAGGCTAAATTCTACCCCATCACTCTTAAATTGACACTCTTAGTGGCCTCAAATTATGGAACTACCACAGTAAGCAAGTGTTAATCTCATTCATTGTTGCTCTGGTTCCGTGATATCTATGATAAACATTGGAAACAAGCTCAATTAAAAGAGCCCAGAGGCACTGATGAGTACATGTCACCTTTCTGAACTATAAATCAAACCACATATTTGCTTTGCACTGTTTTTTGAGGCAAGAGATGCCTTTGTGTATGAGACCAGAAGAGAGGGGGATCGAAGGTGGAATTTGGACAGAGCATGCCCAGAAGCCATGAAAACATCTTGGGATTATACTTCTAACCACCACCCCCCTCTTGCTGCCCCCAATGGAACTTCCTGAGACTCTTGTGCTGACAGGTACCTTATAAAAAGCTTGATGTACATTGGGTGGGGACGGCGGGGGGGGGGGCGGTGAGGGGCAGGGGGGTTGTTGGTGGGATGGGGCAAGGAACACGCAAGCTGGCTGTGCTGACATGTTAAGTTTTGTTCCTCCTAGGAACTTCTAAATAAAATTCTCTCTAAATGCCCTATGTTTTTCAAAAATAAATATTTCTCTTGGTCAGACAAAAACCCAATTCCAGGAACAGTGTATAGTCCATAGAATGTCCCAGAACACTGGGTGGCATGATTCCTGTTGATGAATGTTCTTCTTCTACAGAATTTCCCGATCTGGGTATACCTGACATAGTGAGGAAAATGGATTGCACTAGTCCAATTGTGGATCTGTGGATTATGCATCACACAGTGAGAATTTATTGAAGTCCTACTGTGTGCTTTTTCTATGATCATAAATGAAGATCGATGAACATTTATGCTCCTTTTAAAGGGTTTACGATCTGGTTGAATAGTGATTTTACATTACTCAAAGCAGCTAAAGAAAGACAAACGATAGTATCTGATCAAGAGAGGAGGGATCATTTGGTATAGACTATAAAGGTGCTCTTGGAATTCAGAATCTAAGGAGAAAAGTGAGCTTTGCAGTGCTCAGGGATTAATTCCTTGAGGAAATACCCATGAGTGGGACTTTAAACTTCAAAAAGCATAGAATCTATCAAGAGGAAGAGATGAAATTTAAAATCTGGAGAGTAACATAAATAAACAAAGTTGACTTGATACAGTGAGCTTTGGGGACAGTACAGTGATAGTGTAGATAGGAGCTTTTTCTTAATGTCTATACAAAAACTGAGTTGTGTGGAGAGAGGAGTAGAAAATAAGATTAGAGAACTACAATGGAAATAGATTTATGAAGGATCTTGAAAGCTCAATGGAAGAATTTGGACTTGCTTCCCTCAATAATAGAGTGATTGACAATTCTTGAAAGAGAGACACGTGGTGGCAGTAGAAATGGCATAGGTTGGGGACCAGCTAGAAGAATCTAGATGTGCAACAATGAAAATTTGTGTTCATTGAAGAGAAAGAGGGAAAGCAAACCTGAGAGTCCTTTGAAAGGGTTAGTATTGGATTGACGTCATTGAAGGTGATTACAAGATGGTCCATGAGACTGTGGGGTTCTCCTTAGAGAGAATCCAGAATGTAACAATCCAAAAACAAGGTATCACTCTCTCAAATCTGGTAAAAGACTAAGTGGTATTTCTGAAGAAAAATACTTTCAAACATGAAGTTATTGATTTGATGGAGTGCTTGATGTAGTCCATTTTTCATTCTATTATGTCAATGTCAGCTTTGTTTTATTGTTGAGAAGTAAAATCTATAGAGAGAAAAAACACCGAGCTCCATCCTTGTTTCGTTGTCTCGTAAGACAGGCTTCTGCACACTACTTTCATGTATGCTAATGCAGGCTGCTTCCACCAGTTCTACCGGCTGAATCCTTACAACCTCTGCTCACTAATACTACATTTTCTCCAAGATGACACACAGAGAATCACACACTCCCCTTTTCAATCAACACATCCTCCTCCTTATTTTCCCATCAAGGACTCTACCCTTCTACTTCAAATCACATTAGGAAAATCTAGTGGGTCAGAAAGTTCATAGACAGTCAAAATCTTGTGTTTTACCTCAATTGCTTTTACTCCAAACCAAGAGTCATGTAGGAAAAGCAGTTGGGATAAAATGGAAAGGAGCTGGAACCCAGCTTGCCAAGCAGTGAGGGTTGGTAAATTGCCTTTGAGCCAGCCTATAACTCTTGGAGACTCACTGCAATGGAATGTGGCGGTGTGATCCACCGCAGGGTCATTGGCTGATTTTACAAGATCATCAGGCCTTTCTTCCTACTCTGCCTTAATGTGGAATCTCTACTGTTATCAGTCCAACATGAGTAACACACATGTCTCTACTGACAGGTGAGGAGTGCCTGCACACCAGGTGCATTGGCCAGGAATCAAGCCTGAGTCTTCCACAGGGAAAAGGGGCGATTCTACCACTAAGCCTCTTCTGCATTCCTATCGCAAGGCAAGGCAGTGGAAAGTAAACTTCAGAAATAAACATGCCACTGCTTATACATGGCAGGTCATACTTAAATGCTTACATGCTTCTAATTTTCTTCATTTTAGGTTAAGCTTTTAAAATTTGTACTGTGGGAAGAAATTGACAACAAAACATTTGTTATTTCAACTTCGTGTGTGTGTGTATGTGTGTGTGTGAGCAATGATGCACCATGTTGTGCAAACACCCTCACCATACACTCCCAGATGATCTTTAATGATATGCGGACTACCTGGCTATCACATTGTCTGAGCCTGACTTCACTGCTGTGGCCTTCTTGGGTAGGAAAAGCTGATGCCCAGGATTATACAGTAAACGGAAATTTGGTTTGGTGCAGAGATTTCCCCCAAGAAATGCTGAAACACTTTTCTCAGTTACACCAATGGCGCTTTAAGCAGCATCTCTTGTGTCTCTTTTCTGAATTAATCCATGAGAAAATGCCTTTGACATGAGGATGGGATTCAGTCCCAGTCTAGTCCCTTAACTATAGTTAAGCCTTTCTCCCTTGCAAAGGTCACTATACCTTTTGCTCAAATAGGCCGGATCTTCAATATCTGAACGCCATGGCAGGTCTTAAGTCACATAAGTTCAGAAAATTATGCTTAGGGCCAATGAGGAAGACCACTTAGATATGGAGTCTGGCTGGGGCATGTAGCAGACTTGCCACCATAGCAAAGTTAGCTCATATTCTCAACCCTGATTTTTCCCCTATACACAGAGAAACATGACTACTTGGTTGTTGTCCTAATTCAATAAGAATATATATAAAGGAGAAGTTCCAAAATGGCGGCTTCGACAGCAAAGACCCAAGAAAGCCAGCGAAACAGATGCCGACGACAATCGTGAAACTGAGGATCAAGTAGCAGGATGAAAAAGGAGGAAGAGAGATGTGGAATGAAGATGCCCTGCCAGCTGGCCCAGCACAGAATGCTCCGTCTTGGAGCAAAGCCAGCAGCGATCCTGCATGAATAGCACAGGGAAGCATCCTCATATTATTCACAGCAGACAGACAGACTGCATAGCTATATCAGAGTGAAGCAAGATGTGCAGAAGAGGGAAAGGATCTTAGGCAGGAAAGCACAGGACGTAGAGCACAAACTCTAGGGCTCCCTGAACCCACATAAAACTCTCTCTTGTACATGAGTTTCTGTGGATTTGTTTCTCTGAAGTACCCAGACTTACACAGGAGCCCAGGCCTTCACATTGGTCAGGGCCAGGTCTCGATTGCAGCCCATGGGTAATGCCTTGGTACTCATGACTAGTGAGTAGAGGAGCGGTCTCCCACCCACTGTGCTTCTGATTGGCTGCATGGACTCCCTAGCCCTGCCACCCCACCAACCCTGGGTCTGTAAAATAAGCCTCCTCTTCCTCCCAGTTCTTTCCATCCCCGTCCATTGCCCTATAGACTTGACAGGTAGTGGCAGAAAGAGCTCCTGCGCCCCTGGTCACAACACACAGCTCATCCACCACCCCAACTATCTGGCAAGTAGCAGAGAAACCTCTCATGCATCCAAGCACCCACCATACTCCCCTCTCTGTGCCACCTAGCCCACTTGATAAATAGTAGAGACTGCTTCTACATCTCCCACCACATGACTCCATCCCTCCCTACTTCCACTCCCTCCCCACCCACTGCTCCACTGACCAACCCAGCAGTCGCAGAGAACACGTGCTTCCACAACCATCCATCATATCCTTCCCAACCCACCACCCTGCTTACCTGATGGGTACCATCATGCATTTCTGCATCACAAATCCAATACCTACAGCTGCCCGGCATGTCTGGTCAATCCCACTGGCCCCTGCTCTCCTGCCCACCTGGCAACAGGTGGTTAGTGCTCCTAACCCTTCAACCAGAGATAAGGGGAGCAGGCCATGCCATCTACCCTGATATGCCCAAATAAACAAAAAATGATCATAATCAGTAAAAAACCAAAAACATACCATCTATCAATCCATACAGGCATAAATAAAATAAAACCTGAATGCCCCGGAGACAGCCAACTCGCTGTCATTGAGTCAATTCCAACTCATAGGGACACTGTAGGGTTTCTACAGGCGACGACAGGAGCAGGTGGGAACACCTTCCTCCAGTGGTGTGGCTGTTTGGCTCACAGTTAGCTAGGCAATGCTTACCTTCTCTTCCTCCACTCCCTGTGTGGATTAATGATGTGATCTTTCTTCCACCAACCTAGACTGAGAACCTGGCCCTTTTCCTTGCCCCCTACCCCCGCCACTGCCATCTTTTAGCACTCCTCTGCCCCAACCCAGCTGGTCAATCCTCCATCACCGCCAGTCCTTCCTTTAAAACAATTACTTTCCAGTTTTGGTAGTGTGTGTACATCCTTTGAGAATGTTGTGAAATTCAAGCCTTCTCCAGTGAGAGAGGAGCTCCGCAGATAGACTGAGCCCTGGTCAGAACACACTTCTCAATTCTAGAAAATCCTCTCATTGTCTCTGCTCGCCACTGCTCTTTGAGCCCCACTACCTCTCCCTTGCCCACACTTGCCCGGGTCTTCGGGAGCCATGCTGTCCGACCTCACAATCTCTCAGGGATTTTCCTCTCTAAAAAGCACTCTGTTCCGCAAATCCTTCTGAAGTTGTTCATTGTTGTTACAAATGTAGTGGTTGATTTGGATTGAATTAGCTTCTTCCCCAAATATATGTATAAATTCTGACCCTTGGCTACACCTATATTATTATTATTCCATTTGAGAAAAGGAGTCCCATTGATATGTTAATGAACCTGCCAGTATACAATATGTCTTAAGCCAATCAAGGGGGGGAGGGGAGCCCTGGTGGTGTAATGTTTACAGGTTGGACTGTAATCCTAAAGGACCAAAGTTCGAAACCACCAGGACACCTTGGGAGAAAGATGAGGCTTTCTACTCCTGGAAACAGTTAGTGTCTCAGAACAGTTCCGCACTGTCCTGTAGGACAGCTATGATTTGCCATGGCAGTGAGGTTTATATTTTATTTTTTGTTGTTTGTTTCTCATTAGTTTTATTGACAAATACTTCACGTATCATACAATTTAATCATTCCGCCACGTTAAGAAGAGTTGTGCAATCATCACCACAATCAATTTCAGAAACCTTTCTTCCCCTCATTGCTCTTCGCTCTCCAACTCCCCGTCTCCCCCCGCTCCCGCCATGCCCCTAGGTAATTATGAATTCAGATACTGTCTCTACAGATTTACTTATACAGATTTCATATGCAGAAAATCATACAAAACACAAACAGGAAGCACACACACAAGAAAAGCACAAACAAAACCCAGTAACAGTGACTGAGCAAAACATCGAAACACCTCAATGGAAAAGAAAGCAGAAAATACTAAAAACTGAAACAACTTAAAAATGAGTCAAAGGGGAGATCAAATGAGAAAGTCTTATATTTTAACCCAACTCCATCTGCCATAATGGCTTTACAATGTTCCCTGTCTGACAGCAAGGCTCTACACATCCCCATGCTATGGTCAGAGGGGAGTCGCCGAGAGATATCAAAGGAGCAGATTGGGCCAGAAGCAAGGAAAAATAGATGGGGAGAGAGAAATGATTGAGAAGTAGTTGAGGGACAGAGAAGCAGCCCAGGTGGCAGTTTGAAATCATTGGTCTGCTCTGCGGGAGAAAGATGAGGCTTAGTTACACTCTCAGAAACCCGCAGGGGCAGCCCTACCCTTCCTATGGGGCTGGTATGAATCAGAATGGACTCGGTGGCAGGGAGTTTGGTTTGGGTTGTAAGGGACAGAAGCTGAAAAGGCACAAGCAGCTTCTTCCCCAGTCGACAGAGAGAACAAACATCTTTTCCTCAAGCAGTTGAAATTTCAAGCTCTTCCTAGGTTGCTGGGGGTGGGGGGGGATGTCTGTTCATTTAAGACCACTCACTTGCTGTGTTTTTGTTGTGACAGAACCCAGAAATTGTGACAATGCTCCTTGAACTTCACCTAGCACAGATTTGTGCATACATCCATGGGGGTTCCAGGGATATCCTCTGTGATTTGGTTCTGGTCTTTCTCCCAAGGAAGGGCTGGTGACTTTGAGCTGGTTGTGAGTCTGGACTCTTTTTAGGTGATTATGATCCTGGTCCACCCAGACTCAGATCTGAGCAGCAGTAACTTGAAGCTATTTCCTCACTCATTGTTCATTTGCTTTGCTTCGCCTGGCTTCTGTGGCTTCACAAATGGTGTTCAGAACCCCTACTAGATCTTTCTTTGACCTTTAAACTAGGGACTTTTCTTTACCATCACACCTTTTTAAAAAATTACTTATTTATTTAAAAATAATCATTTTATAGGGGACTCAGACGACTTTTATCACAATCCATATATACATCAATTGTGTAAACCACACTTGTACATTTGTTGCCCTTATCATTCTCAAAACTTTTGCTCTCCACTTAAGCCCCTAGCATCAGCTCCTCATTTTCCCCCCTCCCTCCCTTGATAATTCATAAATTATTATTTTGTCATATCTTACACTGTCCAACGTCTCCCTTCACCCACCTTTCTGTTGTCCATCTCCCAGGGAGGAGGTTATATGTAGGTCCCTGTAATCAGTTCCCCCTTTCCTATTACTTATTTTTTATGGCTCAGGACCAATATTGACTCTTCCATGAATTCCCCACCCCCACCCCCAAGTTCTCCTAATAAGAATGTATCATACATACCTTCTGCCAATGCGTTCCCATTACGCTCTGTAGGATGCCACTCAATGCAAGACCTGACATTGAGGCGTATAACACTCTGCTGCGTTATTAGATTTTCTGTTTTCCCTGATTGTTCTGTATTGCTTGCAATATTGAATCTGTATCCCCAGAACACCTAGGCAGGGCACATAGCAGCCTCCTCTGTTACAGTGAGGTATTGGTGTGCTAGCTGTGGCATGCCCTGTACCTGTTTTCTTTCCAATTCTGACTTCAGAGAGGTCTCTTTGGTAAGCTGGAAATCAGCTATGGTGAGAATATTCACACCCAGGGGATTAGCAAATGGGGCACTTCAACTATTGTTTTTTGGTGCTGGTGGGTTTTTGTTTGTTTGTTTGTTTTCAAAGCATGGTTACCAGCTATCAAAATATGTGAATTCCCAACTCTCTGCCATCAAGCCATGGCCACTTGTAGCAACCCTACAGCCTAGGATAGAACTGCCCTGTGTGTTTTGGAGAGTCTAACACTCTAACGGGTAGAAAGCTCCATCTTTCTCTCTCGCTACCCCCAAATGTCACATGATTCCTGTGTGGCCCAGAGAATTCAATCTGATAGGAATAACTCATTCAACAATTTTGAGACCCACCTTTGGTGAGTAAAAGATTTCACCCCATCTAGGAACAGCATCAAGACCACCATCTCACATTTCCCTGTGGAGAACCACGACTTCCAGAATAGCCTGAGAATGAGGCTGGGACCATTATTCAAGTGGACATCAGCGTCATACCTCTTGCCTCCTCTCTCCCTTCTACCATCCTGAATTCCTTCCCAAGCTAGCCTGCTACCCTCCCAACCCCCTTTTTTTGAAATAATGTAAAACCTTAGGAGGTCCAAGAACTTCATCGCTCAGAATGGGCGGGAGTAGAACATCCAAATCCCTGAGATCTAGGACTCATTTGAATCCTCCTCCAGAAAAGGTGATACGTGAAGCAGATGACTCAAATCCCCTTGGCCCTTGGGACTGTTGCCTCTGAAGTGGAAGAATCAGTACCTCATTCTACCGCCGGAAAATGAATGAGGAGATCTATGTGTGCAGAAAGGACGTGTTTTTAAATGATTGACTGCTCCACAAATGTATTCTTTATACCTCTTAGCGCCCAGATTTTATAAAGGAGACCTGAGTCAACAAGATAGTGAGCGTTGTTCCCTTATCTTCAGACACCAGTCGAAATGAATGAGCAATCAGCGCATCTGTTCAGTGCTACGTGCCCTATCCTTTCCCTCCTGACAAGACGAGCCCATAACCTCAACCAGAACATGCAATCTACCTCTTCTCCCAAAGAGTGAACTTTTATTCACCTGAGCTCCCTTTTCCGGAGACCAGTAAACACTCCAGCAGCCCGCTTTTTACAGACATACATAGTGTGTGTGTGTGTTCTCTTTACTCCCATACTACAAAAATAAGTGGCATTGATTAGTGATTGACTTCAAAGTAAGTAATTGAGCTTTAATGGGTTTATAAAAGGAATGGAAATCAAGGCAATAAATTAAAAGCAAAATAAGAGAGTAAACAAGAAAGGATGTTTTACAACTTGGTCCCATTATAGTCTATGCTAACCAAATTAAAAAGTAATTGCCATGTCAAGAAAAATTATAGTGGGGCCCTGCAACAGGAAAGAGCAGTAGGCACTCTATGTGCGGGGTGTAGAGCAGACGGAAGGGGAAGGGAACGGGTGCAGGGAGCAGAGAAAGGGCAGAGTCTTTGTTCCTGGTGGCCATTATGCTGACAATGTCAGAGCTTTCTTCATGGAAACAGACATTATCATCAGCACATGCAAATGAGCTGCTTGATTTCAACTGAACTCTTTCATGTCCTCCATTATCTTTGCATAGCATATCAGGAGTAGATTTATGACTGCCTCACTTGTCCAATTTAAATGCCCCTAAATCAAGGACATTGGAAAGAGAGAAGAATATCTCCAATAATTTAAGGGACTATTTACTTTGATACACTTAAAAAAAGATATAAAGGTCATCTATAATCTAAAAGGAGAGGCGCTTATGATAGGAGAATGAAACACCGACAAAAAATAGGGAGATTACGTAAATAAATTGGTTACAGCTCCACTCTGAGAGCCTTCACAAGAAGTTAAAGGACACTGAAGGAATGGATATCGTTCCCACACAACCACCGCCCATTATCTTGGAGCTTAATTGGATGCCTGAGAAGAAGCTCCAAGAATAAAGAGCAGATGCAGTCACCATTTCTTCAACGAGTGTCTCTAAAATCCCCACACTCTTGAGGATTAACTGGAGGAAACAACCAAGTATGAAGATTCCAGATGGAGTACTTGTTGATCCACCTGGTTACCAAAGTGATCCTGTCTGAAAGTACACACAGTGCATTGTACTGGGGCAGTGTCAAAGGTAATGCAGAGGAATGAACCAAACTATCCCACAAAGACAACTATGCAAACATGGGGGGTTCCTAATTACTCTGGGAGAGCTTGACGCGATGCCCAGGAGAGCGCCGGGGGTCAAGCAAGGACTCTGTTATCAGAAGCAGACTCTTTCCTCTCTAGTAAGTGTCCACTCGTGACCGCTCACAAAATGTGGGGCATCAGACACCAAGAGGGGCTGTGCCACTGAAGGCGAACAGATCCGCTTGTCTTTCCACCCCGTGCTAAACACAGGCCCACGTTGGCTTTTATTGCACATTTAGTCCAGGGCTCTGTAATCCCAGCTAGATTGAGATAGAGATAAGGAAGAGACAAATGTTCAGCTAATTCCAACACCTCTTAAAGATTAGTCACTCACTTGCCTCTATTTATGTTTAATACCCTTTTTAACAAAGCCTGCTTTGAGTTGATCTGGGGTGGAGATGACATGTTCGTTGCATTTAGAAGCTGGATGGTTACTGTAAATAGGAGGATAAAAACTGAGCAGAAAGGTGCCTCTCCTTGGTTTTCTAGTGTTCCCACTTAAACAGCCCTTACGTGCATTTAATCTGCTTCCATTCCTCAGTGTGCGAACTCTTTCCCAGCAGTGTTTCCAAAAGCCCATGACCACACAAAGAAGAGGCGCAATTCAAGCTGATTTAAAAACTTGGAAAGAATTTTATAGCAAGTTGAAGAATTGTTTATCTTCATTTCCATAAGTTATTTTAAGCACGTTTGCTCATCTAAGCAAGCCCAGTTGCTCAGAGCTGTGGCAGTCTAAAATCATAGAGACTTCTAAATGTTGCAGATAATTCAAAACAAAATCTTGATTAGGAAATTGCCATCAATTCCATTTAAAATGCAGCAGAATATGGCCAGGTGGACCAAAAAACAAAAAGCCACAAAGAATCTTTAAGTGTAAAAATATAATTGCCCAGATGAACTAAAATAAAAACAAGACAAAAAATACACAGGAAAAATTTTTTTTTCACACATCACAGGAACAGAAATCCAAAAGCTGAATAGCATCCTTACTTGCCAAGTTCAGAGGGAACAGAAATGCAAAGATATTGGGCAATACCTAGAAAAAATAGAAAGTGCACACACTGCAGAGTTTGCTCTACAGGTATACATGAGAAATAGCGCATCATGGTTGCCAAAGACAATGAACTGGAGCTATATTAATGCTTACTAGGCGAGGACTGATAAAAATAAGTGGTGGTGCGAATAGAATGGACTGCTATTCAGGTGCAGAAAAGAGTGAAGAGGTACAGAATGAAATAGTCATCCAAGACAGATGGATGAGAGCCAAAGGGAGAAGAAAAAAAAACCAAGGTATAGCACCATGATCATAGTTAACCATCCTTTGTGTACAAGAGAACAGAAAGAAACCATACATTCATGTTTGTTTATCTATGACCCAGAGATTGTGAATAGATACACAAGCATCAGTAGCTTTAATTACTTGGATAGGCAGCAGAAGCAGATAGGAGAAGATCATTAACAGTTCTGAATGTCTCAGTGAATATTAACTTCTTATTAACTCAGAATCTATTGAGATTTGTTACTTCACTAAGTTCAAACTGAGCAAAGTGTTTGTAGTTTGATCAAACTCTTCCCGGTCCTAAGGTGCCAGAGTCCAAGGTTGGTGGAAATCGCTAACGCACTCAACTGGTCATGGAAACGTTGGACATTCAAGTCCAGTCAGAGGCACCTTAGAAGAAAGGGCTACCGAGAAACACCCAACCATTCAAAACCCTATGAAGGAGTTGTGGTCGTGGTGGTTGGGTTCTGTGGCATCAATGGCAGCTCACAGTGACCCAAGAATGAAACACTGCCTGATCCCATGGCATCCTTGCAACCATTGCTATGTCTGCGCCGATTGGTGCAGTCATTAGGTCAGCCCAGCCTTCTTCTTTGACACTGACTTTCTGCTTTACCAAACACGATGCCCTTTGCCAGGATCTAGTCTCATGTACTGTCCAAAGTAGATGAGGCGAAGTCTTGCCAACCTTGCTTCTAAGGCACATTCTGGCTGTACTTCTTCCAAGACAGATGTGTTTGTTTGTTTAGGCAGTCCATGGTACTTTCAGTTTTCTTTGCCAATTCAAATGCATCAGTTCTTCTTCACTCTTCTTTAGTCATTTGTCGACTGTCACATATATAGAAGGTGACTGAAAATACCAACGCCTGGGTCAGATGCACCTTAGACTTCAAAGTGACCTATTTGCTCTTCAACACTCGAAAGAGGTCTTGGGTAGCACTTTTGCCCAACACAACACATCGTTTGATTTCTTGACAACTGATTCCTAAGTATTGAGTGTGGATTGAGGCAAGATGAAATCCTTGACAATTTCCATCTTTTAACTATTTCTCACACTGCTGTGTCCAGTTGTGAAGGTTTTGTTTTCTGTTTCTTTTTTAAATGACCATGAGGCTGGTGACTACACAACGTTTGGTGCTCTTGACACTGAGCTGCAATCTTTTGTGAAGTCTTTGATCCTCGTCCTTCAATGTGGTCAGTGCTCCTCACTAACAGCAAGCAAAGTTACGTCATCTATATATCAAAGGTTGTTAGTGAGCCTTCCTCCAACCCTGATGCCATGTTGTTTTACATACAGCCCAAATGTGGTAGTTACATGATTTCATGTCAACTTGAAGATATAAAAGTATAGGGGTGGAGGTTAACCTATCAATCAGGTCATAGCATGATGGTTTCTCCTTGTGGGTGTGAACTTCTCAAAAGGAAGATCCTGGAAACTTCCCTCTCTCTCTGCCTTTATCTCCATGCCAGAGAGCCATTCTGAGACCTTTTAGAGCCCTGTGATGAACCGTGCCATTGGATCCACATGGCCTTGCACCCATGGGCCTGCAATCTTCCTGCATTCTGCATCATTGCATGTGGCTGTGTTAGTCTAAAGAGGGACTTATGGACTAGTATCGGACTTATGGACTTGAGTTGGACTGAGATGGGATGTATCCTGATATATAGTTTCTTGATATGAACCTCTTTCTTTCACACAGATGAGTGTCACAGGATTTGTTTCTCTGGTCAACATGACCTAACACACCAACTTCTTGGATTGTCCTTTTTTTTCCCCCTTGGAAAACTATGCATCAGAGAATTGCATAGTTTTAACTCACACACGCATTCACCACGAATTGGCTTGACAGCAACTGATGTTGGTAAGGCACCCTAAGAGCTAAATCCCATTTCTTCCTTTAGTATCCTTTCATGAAGTCAGTGGAATGCTCTCTACAGACCTGCTCGTATTAAATGTGATAGACATGTGATTTTTGTGAGGGTATATGCAGGAGACTGTATTAAATACTAACCATTGCAGGTATTGAAAAGTCCTCTTGGGTCGGGGGCTTTCTCTTGATTCGCATTTCCATTCAGTGTCTCCTATGTGGTACGCATACCTTTCCTTCCACCATAAACAAATCACCTTTCAGCTTTTAATAAACATGTCTCTCTCCGGTGATGATGACTTCACAGTCTACATTAGGCTCTGTATACCTTCTTATAGGATCCCGGGTAGCACAGTGGTTAAGTGTTGGGCTGCAATCTATAAGTTCAACAGTTTGAAACCACCACAAGAATTTCTACTCCCATACAACA
Source organism: Tenrec ecaudatus (assembly GCF_050624435.1). Classification (NCBI taxonomy): domain Eukaryota; kingdom Metazoa; phylum Chordata; class Mammalia; order Afrosoricida; family Tenrecidae; genus Tenrec; species Tenrec ecaudatus. The sequence goes on along the minus strand of NC_134542.1, from coordinate 16,611,894 downwards.
GTTACAGTCTTGGAAACTCACAGGCAGTTCTGTCCTGTAGGGTTGATATGACTTAATGGCAGTGATACCTTCTTATAGCACCACCTACTTATCTTTGGTAATATTAACACTTCTAAAGTGATGCCACGATTTAATGGTTACTGTAAACCTTCAGCCTCCCCTAAGGTAAATTCTGAAAGCATAGAATGTGCCTTGTTTTCTTTTCTGATGTATTCTCTGCATGACCTAGATCACTCAACATGTATAAGAATAACAAAAGAATTCATTGTAAATATACACACCTTCTAAAAAATTCTAATAAACTTTATTTTACTATGTTAGGGAGAGCAATACAAGGAATAACCCCTCACTGCCATTGATCCATGCCAAATCGTAGATATCCTATATGGGTTTTCTAAGACTGTAAATCATTAAGGGAGCAGACAGCCTCATCTTCCCTCCTCAGAACACTGGAATGTGTGAACTGCCAACTTGACAGTGAGCAACCTGCATGCCTGCCCGCTGATGCCATAGAGCTGTTTAGGCAGCCGGTGACTCCATGTAGGGGGACATGAGGACAACAGAATTTCAGGTCAGGTGGACATTGTAAAAAGAAGGCAACCCTACCCATTCACCAACATTTTATTTTGACATTCTATTGTTTCCTGTGGGTCTAACCGTTGGGGCCACAATAATTAATAGGGGACAATTAAATGCATATGGGCTTTTGCTTCAGATACATCTGAGTTAGTCTAAGCATGGGCTCTAATGGTGTGCCCTGAGACAATGTATTTGACCCTCTTAGTTCTTAGTTATGTTACATATTGCAAGGTTGGCGAGGGGCGGGGAGAAGAAGGAAAAGGCCCCAAACTAAGAGTCTAGCGCATGGGGCTGTCTTGAAAAGTACCTGAGATGAAGAATGGAAAGAATGTAGCAAAGTCTAGCCCAGGCCCCCAACTCAACAGCAGCTTGGTGGTGCCTAGTGCTGCCACGGGTTGGAACTGACTCAAAGGTAGCTAACAACGGCACTATTACCACGGACCCTGAGCTGCAGAGCTTGGCTCTGGGCTGTGCTTACTAGGCTCGTCCATTGCTCCCGCGCATGGTCATAAAGCATGTGATTCAACTTTATGCCATAGCAAAATGGCCCATTGTCCGTTGGTCCTTTCGAGCCTGCACCCAAATTTTCAAAACCAAGTCACAAACAGGAAAGGCTGGCAAAGTCATTTAGATCCTTAGTGTAATTTAGCACTGAATTGGCAAGCTTGCCTTAAGGTAGATGATTGGAAATAAGTGCTTTGAAGATCTAAGTTGGGAATTTTTTATGGCAGAAAAGTCTTCCCTCTAGAAAAAGTCAATGATATGCATGCCCTTTATGAATGTTGAACTACTGTATTTCTGAAATACATATTCATCATGAGTCTTCACTAGAGTAAATAGGAATGGACTCCAATTTTACTATTAATATTTGCACTGACCCTTTCCAGGAAATCATGATAACTGTGTCAATAAAAGAGATAAAACCGAGTCCTCTGTTTTGGTGAGTCAGTGAATTTTCTCCAGCAAACATTCTTACTCACAAAGCAAGATCGAACAGCAGCTGTTAATGCACTGAAATATGATTTGAAAGGAAACCCCCACTGTCCTTGAGTTGATTCTACACCATAGACTTTCCATGCCAGTCGACATTTCTGCAAGCAGGCTGCCCCATCTTTCTCCTATGGAGCGACTAGTGGGATCAACTGGGCAAACTTACCATTAGAAGCCAAGTGCTCCCCACTGCACCCCCAGGGCTCTATTGAACTACACGGTCTCGAAGTTCTAAGTGTTGACTCTTGTTAATCTATTCCTATAGATTGGATATGAAGCCTACATTTCCATACCCACGAATTCCCACTCGGGACCGGAACTTCTACCCATCTGTTTGCCCCTCAGAAGTTTCTCTACAAATTGTTCTTCCACGTCAGACATGCATTCTCATTGGGGGTGGTACAGTTTCCTTCAAGGGCAGGGTAATAACTGAACACTTGGAACAGAACATTCTTAGCTATCATCATGGCCGGTGGCCTTCTAACAGGGTTCATAGCATAGGTGTAGCACAGTCAAGGGCACCTGGGGCCCAGTGGGCTCCACGTGGGACGGCTATCGTCAAGGTTGGCCATTTTCAACCACCACCTGCTCCGTGGGAGAAACTCAGACCGGGCAGTTCTACTATGTCCTAGAGGGTCACTCGAAGTAGGAACTGGCTTGATGGAGGTGAGTTTGAGCGGCATTAACATTTCATGGAGGGAGGCATGAGCTGGAGGTGTGTGTGAAGGCTCTGTTAAAACAAACAAACCCAAAATCACACTTGTTGCCGCTGGTTCCAAGTTAAGGTCACTGCATGGGTACGGAGGGCTGCTACATTCCACAAGGTTTCCGTGGCTGTGATCTTTTGGAAGATGTTGTGGCCTGAAGAAGCCAAACTTTCTCCAAGTTGCCCCTGGTGGTTTCATGCACCCTAATTGTCAAAGGATTCCAACAGGGACGATCATAAACATAGGCTAAGAAATCTGAGGGTGGAAAGGGGATCATTTGCACCAAAGCCTCCTCCTATGTTAGTTAAGACGCTAGTTCTAAGACCACTAACCCCTTCCCACCTCCATTAAATTTATTAAGTGTAGCCTAGGGGTTTATATTAATGTCCAACTCCCCAAGTGACTATTTGGCTCATGTAAGCTTGTCTGCATTAAGCTTTTCTGTGTGCCGGTCCTCTAAGCAACATCATCTAAGACTCAACGTACATAATGGCGCTATGTCGCAAGCGTCAGTATTTCCAATGCACTGTAAACGTGCTGTGGTCCAGCGTCTTTGGAGCCCTAGTGGCAGAATGATAATGAGCTGAGCTGCTAATCACGATGTAAGCAGTTTGAACCCACTGGCTGCTTCTTGGGGGAAAGATGAGGTTTTCTACTCCTGTAAAGATGAACAGGGGCTGTCCTCCCCTGCCCTATGGGGTTGCCATGAGCTGGAATTGACTCGATGACAATGTCAGGGAGTTTGCTTTGGTATTTATCATCTTTAAAGGGTAAAAGATAGAATCTGAGCAATGTGTGAAGGAGTTAACAACTGGAATCGCAGAGAGGAGGTCTTGAAAAAGAAAGGAAGGGAGGGGACAGAAAAGAAACTGCTTGCTGTTTCCTCCTTTCTTTGACACCCAGATGGAAAGAAAGTCATTTTTATATGCCATTTTTTTCAACGGATTGAAAAATAACACCATCTAGTTAAGGAGCATAGACAACAGAAGGCCAGAAGATAAAATCTGCAGGGACCCCTAAATGGATGGCCAGGGCTGGCTGCCTTTGTCCCAGGAGAATGTGGCTGAGTGCAGCTCATCTTGCCTTAGGTTCTAGCCATATTGGGACTGTCTCCTATTGACCCTGCCCTGAAGATGACAAGGCATACTGCACCCAACACCTTCTTCCTCCCTGCCATCAAAGCAATTCCGACTCATGGCAACCCCATAGCATAGAGTAGTGGAACTGCCCCTGTGCTTTCTCAGACTGTAACTCTTTGCAGGACACGCAACACTACACAGATGAACTTGATGGCAGTTTGTCAGTTGCCTTTAAGGCCAGGGGAGTAAGGTACCACACAGGTGAGTAGGATAACAGTCAGGATTCATGACCATGCAGGGCTGAAATTGCAGGGACTGTGGAAGACAGGCTTTATAGGAACAAGAGGATAGAGTTCATCATGTCCATTAGGTTGATGACTGGATAGAATGCCACCGGTCTAGTGGATAGTAGAGTTCTCACTGCCATCGAGTCAATGTCAACTCTTAACAACTCTATAGGACAGAGTAGAACCGCCCCTGGGATATTCTGAGACTGTACCTCTTTATGGAGCAGAAAGCCTAGTCTTTCAACCTCAGGGACTGCTGTTTTCAAAATGACGACTTTGCAGATTACAGCCCAACACATAACCACGATGCCACCAGGTCTGTGGAAAGCGGAGTTAGCCAGCTAGAACTTAATTTCTTGGGGCCTCCATTTCCTCAGGCACCAAGAAACTGGACTGGAGCGGTTTGCGAAGTCAAGGGTTTCTAATGCCCTCAATTGCTTCATAGTCTACATTCTTCCGATTCATCATCCATGGGAGGGGGAGAGCAAGCCTCAAGCTATTAGTCAGACAAGGAGATGGAAGTGTTTTTAAAAATTAGAAAATTATCAGGTGAATTAAAAAAAAACATTTTCACTAATTGAGAGAAACTAGGCATACAGAGCTACAGAGACCAGCAGGCTACTGGAAAGAGGAAGCTCTTCTTCTTGATCACTGAGAACCAGTTGGGATCCTGGGTCGGAAGTGAGGAGTCCTGCTCATGCTATTTCCAGGCCCCCCAGAGCGCTAGCAGTCTCAGCTCCGTCATATTTCACAGCAATGCATATGGCATGTGAAGGCCTGCTTTCTCCTGAGTCGCCCTTGCTGGAGGGCTCGGCATGTTTTTTGCCACAGCCGCTGAACCAACCCTCAGCATCCCTGAGGCCAGTTTGCACGATACAATTTTTCTTAAAAAACATAGATGTATTTTCAAACGTAGGTGTTAGGAAAAACTTTGCTTTCCCTAGAGACCAGCTATATTCTCCCTCATGCGCAAAGCCAACTTATGTAACTGATTGTACCACCCCCACACCACTTCCTGGGCTTCGACCACCAGGAAGATAAGAACTGGCATTGCATCGCATCTTTACCAGGGTAGGACCCTCAGCGCACACATCCTTCATTCTGATCCCATCTCTGCCTCTCTCCCCTGCCCCCACAGCCCCCTTCTTCTCAGCCCAAGCCCAAGCCACCACACCTGGCAGCCACAGAAAGGCTGTTCGCCTACACAGCCTTTGGGGTTTGGGTTGTCCTCTTGCTTGTGCACTGATGGACTTTCGTGGTTGCCTCTTCCTGCCTCTTGTAGCCAGGCTGTCATTCCTGCCCTTCCCCAGTTTTAACAACCCTGTCAAATTCTCAGTGCGGGTTTACCACCCTCACCAGCGGGGCTGGCACTCATCCCCACCACCCTCTCCCAAGAAAAGGGGATGTGGACATGTTTTAGCTATGTTTTCTCCATAAGACTTTTTTAAACTTGAATTTTTGCATTTTCTTAGCCACCAAGAAGCCTTTGTGAAATAAGATAGAGCCTAAAATTGAAAGTTTAAACTATGTTTGCAGGGTTTTTTTAAATGAAGGAATATTTCCACCATCTATATAGGTAGAATCCTAATGTGAAACGGAGAGATTCTCTAAAACTATGCCTTTAAAAATGTCGTCGTAATTATTTTGTAGGAGAAACTTACCTGTTGTGAGCTGTCATGGAGCTGAGCACAGAATCCTGGTAACCCAGTGCAAAATGGAGCAAAGCGCTGTACAGCCCTGTGCCGCCCTCATGATTGGTGGAGGCTTGGAGCATTGTTATCATATGGTTTTCGTTGACTGACCTTTTCGAAATAGATGACCACACCTGTCTTCCTGGTCTTTCTTCATCTGGAAGCCTGGTTGTTGCTAGGTGTCATCCAGTCAGTTCTGACCCATAGCACCTCTCTGCAGAACAGAACAAAGCACTGCACGGTCTGGGGCCGTCCTCACGATTGTCCCTGTGCTGAAGTCCATTGTTGTCACCACCACGTCAAGCCATCTTGTTGAGAGTCTTCTTGTATTCACTATCCTTCTGCTTGACCAGGTCTGATGGGCACTCCTTCTCCAGGGAGTGTTCTCTCTTGACAACCCGTCCAAAGTACATAAGACGAAGTCCTCGCCATCCTTGCCTCCAAGGAGCACTCTGATTATACTTCTTTAAAGACAGATTTGGTTTTCCTTTTGGCAGTCCGTGGTACTTGCTGTCGTCTTCACCGGCATCTCAATGCAAATGCATCAATTCTTCTTCAGTCTTCCCAATTCAGTGTGCAATTTTCACATGCACACGAGGCAGTGGAAAATACCATGATGTGGGTTTGGCGCACCAGAGTCTTCAGAGCAACCTCTCTGCTTTCCAACACGCTAAGGAGATCATGTGCAGCAGATTTGCCCGATGCGGTGCAGCTTTTGACCTCTTGACTGTATCACAGCAACGGCAAAAGCACAGTGACAGGTAGTGGTGTTACACATGAGGTGCACGAGACCACCAGCAAATCCAGGTCTTCTACGTGGAAGACAAAAAAAAAAAAAAATCAACCACTGAACTACTCACTGAAGCCCCACCCAGAAGGAAGTTATAGGTGAGCCTTTTGGTTCAAAACTCATCAATAATTCCAGAGTTATGAATAAAAACACAGTTATACTGAAGATTTTTAAAAATTCAACATGAATTACTTGCTCATAAAACTGAGGAATGATGGATTACACTGAGCAAGGATTAATAATACTTGGTTTTATAACGAAGGTGAGAAAAGCTAACGACCTTGTAGCTAACACCAAAAGTCCCCTTCAAAGCACAGGGAGAAACTGCAACTCACTCACTGGGTTGATCCTTATAAAAAAATACTTTTTAAAATCAAACAACAACTGACAAGGTTACATGCAGGCAACTCTGCGGAACAACTGGATCTCTCAGAAATTTCAGGGATGAGTGGGCTGCAAATGTACTGACTTCTTGGCACTATGTTATGTTTAGTAAAATTTACTAAACACAAGCACCTTTGCTGTAAGTGATTATTATTACTGATGTAGTAATCAATATAGGGGCTAGATTTCCTGTCAAGGGAGCAAAGACAAGGAGACAAAAGACTTGAGAGAAAGCAGAGTCCTAGAGGTTGAAGCGACCAGGAAAACATACCTGTGGAACTTTTGTGGGGTTTTGAACTTCTACGACAGTGGTTCTCAAGCCTTATAATGCCAAGACCCTTTCATACAGTTGCTCATGCTGTGGTGACCCCTAACCATAAAATTATTTTCGTTGCTACTTCATCACTGTAATTGGTGGGCCCATAGAAGCCTTCCTGAAGGGACATGGGTTAATTATGATGCTTAATTGTACCTAATGAGCCCTGGTGCTATAATGGGTGTTACACAATCTCAGCAGTGGGAAACCACCAGCCACTCCTCCGGAGAAACATGAGACTTTCCACTCCCACAAAGCTCTGCAGCCACAGAAACCAACCGCGGCTCATCTGCTCTGTGTTCAAGGGTTGCCGTGAGGAGACACGGGCTTGACGGCACTGACAGTGATACCTCGATTTGCTTAGTTCGTTCCCTCCTAAGATTTGAGGGTCTCAAGATTTCTCCTCACACTGTAAAGTCAATTATGGCAGACATGGTGAGGTCAAAATGTGGGATCTTATCACGTGAATTCTTTTTGACACAATTTAAAGCTGTTTCCGTTTGGAAAATAGACATGGATGACACCTCGCGTGAATCCCCTCTGACCATGGACCAGGATGTGAACAGCCTAGCTCACAGGCAGGACGCATTGAACATGGATTATTCACATGCAATTACGTTAAAATTTAGCCCCCTATCATTGGATCCATTTAATTGTGTTCTAGTTTTTAATATTTTATGCTTTCTTTTTTATGGAGGTTTTTTATCTGTTTTACTTTGTAGTTGTTGTTTTAATTTCTGTTTATGAAATCTAGAATAGCTAAAACTATCGAGACATTAACTAGATGAATGGTCCCTTGTGTACGGCAGGGAGGTTGGGTGTAAGTGGGGAGCTAATAACAATGAAAATATTCTAAAACTGATTGTGGTGATGATTGTTCAACTCTTTATTATATGTTTGTACTATTAAATCGTATGATATGTGAATCATATGCCAAAAAAGGTTGGAAAAATAAAAATAGAAGGCATTCTCTTTAAGGAGGATTATGTTCAATGTCTTTAATAAAGTTTTCTTTTATTTTTTAGTTTTAAATCCACAAAATACTAGTTTGATGATTACAAGGCACGGTCTTTAAGTCACCTCATGTACACATAAAAGCTAGACAATGAAAAAGGAAGATAGAGAACTGCAATTGTGATCTCATTCAGTTGACCGTGGGCTGTAAGAATCAACCTTAGAGGCAACAGAGGAAAGAACTAGTAAGTAGAAGTCGTTTTAGAGGTCTAAATACAGGAATGTACATATGTAAATATATTTATATACAACACTGGGGAAACAGTTCTATGTACATATATTTATAGCTTTAGTATTAAGGTAGCAGGTGGACATTAGGCCTCTACTCAAGTACTTCAGCAATGCAAGAACACTTTGTTCTATTAACCTGGCATTCCATCAAACTGATGGTGCCCAGCTATTAAAAGATATAGCATCTGGGGTCTTAAAGGCTTGAAGATAAAGAAGCAGCCATCTAGCTGAGAAGCAACAAAGTATATGGATGAAATACACCAGCCTGTGTGATCATGAGGTGTCATAGGATCAGGTATCGGGCATCAAAGACCCAGAACAAAAAATCATATCACTGTGAATGAGAGAGAGTGTGGAGTGGAGACCCAAAGTCTATCTGTAGGGAATCCAGGACAGATAAACCCCTCAGGACCAATATTGAGAGTAGCTATACTAAGAGGGTAAGGAGAAGGTGGGGGAAGAAAGGGGGAACCAATCACAATGATCTATCTATAACCCCCTCCCAGGGGGAAGGACAATGTAAAAGTTGGTGAAGGGAGCCATCAGTCAGTGTAATAAGTGAAAAAATAATAATTTATAAATTGTCAAGGGTTCATAAGGGATGGAAAAAAATGAAAAAGCCGATACTAAGGGCTCATGTAGAAAGAAAATGTTTTGAGAATGATGATGGCAACAAATGTACAAATGTGCTTGACACAACAGATAGATGTATGGATTGTGATAAGAGTTGTACGAGCCCCCAATAAAATGATTTTTTTAAACAGAAAAAAGAAAAAGTTTGTTTTATTGACATATAATTCATATATCATGCAATTCAATAGTTTAAACATATCAAAAAGTGCTGTGTAATCATTACCACAATTAATTTTAGAACATGTTCTCTTTTGTGAACTACTTATTATCAGCTTCCCATTTCCCTGCAGCCCCCTAACCCACCTCACCATCACCCTAAGAACCTATTCATCCAGTTACCATCTGTGGCAGTTATATAATCTGATGTCAATTTGAGGATTAAGAGTCTAAAAGTGGAGTCTAGCCCGTCAATCAGAATATAGTCAGTGAGGTCTCTGTGTGGGCGTGGCCTTCTCCTGAGGATTCTGGGAACTCCTGTAATTCCTCCTTGGAGGCAGGAGATTCTCTCTCTCTCTCTCTCTCTCTCTCTCTCTCTCTCTCTCTCTCTCTCCTCCCTCCCTCCCTCCCTCTCTCCTTACTCCCTGCAAGACATCCATGGAGAGAGGCTGATGGAACCAGAGCTCTGGAGCCAGAGAAACCAAGTGGAGACACCTGCCAGCACTAAGAAGCTTACACCGCCATTGCATCCACAAGCCTTCTCACTCACTGGCCTGTGATCTTGCTGCATTCAGCATCATTGCATGTGTTCATGAGCCTGAAGAGGATTTGTATCAGACATAAGGACTAATATCAGACTTAGGGACTTGATCTGGATTGTGCTGGGATGTTTTCTTGATATTCAACTGCTCTTGTATGTAAAGCTCTTTCTGATACACATACGCATGTCTATGGGTTCATTTCTCTAGTCTATCCAGACTAATATGCTGTCTCTATAGATTTATCTGTCCTGGGTTTCATACCAAAGAAAAGAAAATCCCAGCCCCTATGACAAAATAAAACAGAAAAACCTCAGGTGATAAAATAGCAGAAAATATGAAAAACAGAACAAATTTGAAATGGGTCAAAAGGGAGAACAAAGGGTAAGGTGTTAGATTTTAACCTAACTCCATTTGCATTACTCCACTTCCCAGTGTGCTCTGTCTGAGAGTAAAGTTATTCATGGTCAGAGGGGAGTCACTGGGCCACCAGAATGTTGAATTTATTGGTTTGGCTGTTGTGCCAGACCAAGATACGCCCCAAGAAGGCTGCAGGAGCACCGATCATCACATCTACCTTCCAGCGCAAGAGGCGAAAAGGTTTGCTTAGGGAGACTCCCCTTAACCTTCATCCGCCCTCTACTTTATCAACATGATGCTTTCCACTGGTGATTGGCCCCTCCTGACTATATGTGCAAAGCAAGCAAGTTGAACAGTGGTCTGTGTGACCCCTAAGTTTTTCCTTGCCTAACATTTTAGAAGGACATCACTATGTTGTTGCTCCCCTTAGTCTTAATCCGGAAGTGCCACTGAACCTGCCGATATTTGACATACCAGTGGCAAAACTTCCAGCATCACCACCACACCTAAGCGACCGCACCACGATCAACACACAGAAGTGCTGGTGGCCTCTCCCTCGTAGGGATTGTAAACATGCTCCCAAATACTTGCCCAGGCAATCCTTATAATTCCATTTTAGATCTTGCAGTGGTAACAGTAAAGAGTTGGCCAGATGTAACAAGCTCTTCTAGCTACTATAAGCAAAAAGGGGGTTATATGTGTCCACGGGACAATGTGCTTGTGAGATCACCATGCAGTCGAGAAGAGCAAATGCTAGGTTGAGCTCGGGAAATGAGCTAGAGAGCAACACCGCAGAACTGGTCAGAAAGAGAGCTGTCACTGCGCCTGCTGAGCAGATGAGGGGACTGTTCCGCCTCTCAGCCTGCGTGAAATTAGGGCCCGGGCAGTGGGGACTTCGTTTCCACTGCTGCATGGGCCTCACGCCCTCCTTTAGAGGCGATGATGGTAAGAATTCAAATTGTTTACTTTGGAGGTGTTATCAGGAGGGACCAATTGCTAGAAAGGCTTCATGGTTGGTAAAGTAGAGGGTCAGAGAAGAATGAGGAGGAATGAGCAGTTCGAGGGATTGACACAACAGTAACACCAACACACTCATGATTCCACAGCATTGTGAAGATGGCATAAAATCAGGCAGTGTCTGGTCACTACCAGTCATAGTGGACTCAATAGCAACAACAACAGAAACAACTTCTTTTAAAAGAAAATAAAAATCATGATTGCTTAAAATTGTGTACATTAATTCTATTGATTATAGCACCAAAGGTCATGGTCAAAACCAAACTAATCATACATAGGAAGCTTACTTTAACTATAAGCTAAGTGTCTAGGGGGAAAAAAGTAGGATACACAGGATATATTGTGTTAGTCTGGGTAGACTAGAGAAACAAATCCAGAGATACTCAAATGTGTGTAAGAAAGAGCTTTATATATAAGAGCAACGGAATATTGAGAAAACATCCCAACCCAGTCCATATCAAGTCCATAAGTCTGATATTAGTGTATATGTTCAATGCCAATATATAAAGTCCTCTTTTGGCTCATGAAACACATGTAATGATGCCAAATACAGGAAGATCACAGGCCAGTGGGTGGAAAGTCTTGTGGATCCAGTGGCGGTGTAAGCAACTCGGCACTGGCCTGGGTCTCCATGTGGCTCCTCCAGCTCCAGGGCTGTAGCGTGGCTTCATGTGTCTGGTCAGCAGGAAGATGAAGCAGAGAGTGTGTCTCCCACCTCCAGAAATGAGGACAGGAGTTCCCAGAATCCTCAGAAGGCCATGCTCACAGAGAGGCCTCATTGCCTATGACCTGATTGACAGGCTAGACTCCACCCCTTTGCAAATTGACAGGAGATTATGTAACTGCCACATGTTTTAAACAAATCAATGAGGTGATAGTACATGATCCACAGTAATGAGACAGTACAGATACCATAACTCACATAAGGAAGATGAAGGAGAAGAGAGTAAAATCTAAGGGATAGTGAGGGGAGGAGACCCAAGAATACATGTTGGGCAAACCAACAGGGATTAAAATGATTCTTATTGTCCTGTGTAAAGCACACAGTGAGCGTCCATGCTTTCCTTCAAATTGCCTTGTTTCTATTTCTCCTCTCATTGGTTTCAGTTTCTCTTATGCTCATATCACGAGACAGCCTGGCTAGAGTCTGGAGCTCTCCCTTGAAGACATTTGCATTCATTTAATTAATTGACAGGATGAGTGCTACTCACCGGACAGGATGGCTCTCACTTTCTTATTAGATAATTGCACACTGCCCCATGACACTGTGGAGCTCATCATTCAGAAGAGTGTACATTAGGGGTGGAAACTCACCATGAATAATGATATCTACACATGCCACCCGCTTATCTCTACATCACTCGAAACACACACACACACACACACACACGTTTCCCATGCCCATTGTTGCCATTCATGACCTGTTGCTAGTTCTTCCCATGAAGGAGTCCTTTATGACCATGGGCCCTGGAACCCAAGGGAGTTTTATGTCAGAAGGAACCTCATAAGCCTTTCAGACCTGAATTTCGCATTTCTGAAGGGCATAGGAGCCACGGTAAATCTCAGCCCCAGTGACTTCACGGCATCTCAATAAAAGGGTGAAAAAGATTTTTGCAGAACGCAAGTAAAAACTGATCAGAGGCCATTAAAAGGAAATTCCACCGCCACCACTTTTTATTGTCTTCAGCCTTTTTCTTGGCATGTTAACCATTAACGAAATAAATGCATTTCAAATATTAGACAATTCTATTAACACCAAAGACTCCATTCTTACATAAACCTTAAATTGAAATCATCTTACATTTAATAGAAACAGACTGGTATTTAAAATGAGAAGTGGTGAGTGCAGAAAACCTATAAAAATGGATTTTATTTTTATAGGAAGTAGAAGTAGCTGAGAGTCATTTTTATAGAAATTACCTAAATGTAGGTATTCTGGGTGATTTTATGCTGTTCTTTACATTGATATGCATTGGCCAAGTTTTCTTCAATAAATATTTTACTTTTTAATTATTAGAAAAGATGCTTTATAATGGGCAATCACTATATGTTTCTAAGTTTAGCTAAGGGGATGGCAGGTGTTTATGGTATGGCTGAGAAATCTCTTCTCATCCGTTAAGACGAGACCTAATTAAAAAATCCCCATTATAGTCAAAAAGTGGTCAATCAGTAATTTCCCTGACCCTCAGTTTCACTGACATAAAATGGGAAGACAAGAATGCCTACCAAGTACAGTTGTGACTATTAAGTTATAGTCTATGGCTTGGCACACAGTAAACACACAATATAACTTAGTTATTGTTTGTGGTCCCATTGATAAGGTTAAGCTGAAATCTATTTATTCTTCCTGTCTCTGCCTTGGAAATTTTCTATATTTAGGGTGTTTGAAGAGAGTTCACTTCATCATAACTTTGTCAAGCCACAAGTTTCTTTGCTTACAGCTGAGTAGGCTGTTTCTAGAGGAAAACACACCCAGACATACATCAGCAGGAAAGTTCAGTGACTTCACAGAAGAAGCTGGGAGAACACAGATCTGGATGGGGGCTGCTGGAAGACCAAACGTAAATTGCCTTCCAAGAACCAGGGAGTCCCGAGGTAGCACATATGGCTAATGCGCTTGGCTCCTAACAAGAAGATTGGTACTCTCCATCCACCCAGAGGTAGCTGGAAAGCAAGTCCAGGTGATCGACTTCCAAAAGAATTCCCCCCTTGAAAACCCTGTGGGGTGCAGACTACCTGGTCACACACGGGGTTGGCGTGAGTCCGAATTGACTAGCCAGCAACTGTTCGTTTGGTTCCGCGATTGAGAGCTGGCGAAGGCATGCAGGAAGGGCAGTCACTGCTACGTTAGGTGGTAGGCCTGAGGTGGCCCTGGGTGAGCAAGGCAGGCAGTGACACACACAACGGTACATGTGAAGTGTGAGAGTAAAGACCAACGGGAACCACACCTGTAACTTCGATTGTGTAAGTGCCTTCAGACGTCACCCAAGGCCTTCCCCACGAAGCACCCAGACCATGATGAAGCGGAAGGGGAGATGCAGAAGTGACAGGCTGCGGGCCCAGCCTCTGGCAGCCAGGCAAGCCAGCAGTCAGCCCAAGGCAGATTCATCAACAGCATCAGGTACCCTGTCTCAGAGCTTCAGCCTCCCTGATCTCACGCTTTTAAAGCTCCTGGCTTGCCCTCGCCCAGAACCATCCCTGGAAGGGACTACTGGGACACATGATTCCATTTCGCTAAGATTACACTGTACAGAACCACCAAACATGGCCTTCTCTTCACACTGTGCACCTGGGGCTAAATGCTAACTTTGATCTAAGCTCAGAGGATTTCCAAAGCCTTTGGCTTTGGATTTATTTAAATGGAAAGAAAAAGAAGAAAAAAGTAAAAAACAACCCGATTTCCTTTTTTTCAGAGGAGAAATCTCAGACTCCCTGAAAGCTATCACCGGGATTGGAAATGACTCCAACTCTCATCAGAGAGAAGGTGAATGGCTGGAGGAGCACTCAGCTCGACGCATTCCTCTTTAGGAGTCATCTGCAAACAGGTTCACCTGGAAGTTCGGACTTCCTTGTTCTCTCCAGGGACCCCAGCACTTCCATTTCTAACACGTTTTTTCAGATGATGCTGGTGCTGATGTTGACAAACGGCTGTGCTTGTCTCCCAGTGAATGGTTATGGATCCTATCACCTGTACCAAAGCCAAACTCACTGCCATTGTGTCAATTCTGACTCATAGGGACTCTATAGAGCTGGGTAGAACTGCCCTTGTGGGTTTCCAAGAATGTAACTCTGTGGAGTAGAAAGCACCATCTTTCTACAATGGAGAGGTTGGTGGTTTTGAATTCGTGACCTCTTGGTTAGAGCCTGATTTGAATCACCATGACAACAGGGCTCCTAGAACCACCTATAAACCTTTATACCCCTTCAGCTCTCCATGCCCAAAGAAATCCTGGCCATGTGCTGGGTGTGAGCGTAGCTGTTAGCCAAGTGAGAAGAGACCTGGAAATCTGCTTTCATCATAAAGACAGCCTGCAAACCCGCTGGCCATTCCACTTTGTCGCTTTGGGTCAGGATGAGTTGAAAGTGGCTCCAAGACACAATAACAGGAACGTCAAGAGGTCTGTATATGTGTTCTGGGTGGGAATAGAGAGAGTTCACTTGTGTAAGGCCAGGTTGATTAGAGGAACAAATCCAGTGACACTCATACATGCGTAAGAAAGAGCTTTATATTGAGAAGTAATTATATATCAAGAAAGCATCGCAGCCCAGTCCAACTCAAGTCCACAAGTCTGATTCTAGTCCACAAGTCCCTCTTCAGACTCATGCAGTCACATGCAATGATGCCGAATGCAGGGAGATCACAAGCCGATGGGTGAAGAGTCCTATAGCTCAAAGGTTGATGGAAACATGACAGGACTCTGACAGCTCTTGGGGTGGCCAGCAAGCAGGAAGGTAAAGGCACAGAGGGGTGGAGAGGCGCTGAGGGTCCTCCTAAAAAGAAAGCCAACTCCCAACCACCCAAGGAGACAGCATCAGCCTTTGACCTGATTGTCAGGTTGGATTCCACTAGTACACTTTTATACATCTTTAAATTGACATAAAATTATCTAACTGTCATAGATGTGCATACCTATTTAAAAAGGACAGGACAGGTTTAGAATTAGCACATTAGAATTAGCTTATTTCCACTATGTTAATAACTGTTATCAGAAAAACAGAGGTTCTGCAGTCAATATGGTGTGAAACACGGAATTAAACATTGTTCAGTCAACTGCTATATAGGCTATGTCTAGAGGTAGTATGCATACAGCAAGGACTCTCTATCATGTATTATGCACAATGAATTCACACTCAGGAACCCTGAGAGGAAGCTATTATTATTATTGTTCCTATTTTTCATATGAGAATATTGAGGTGTGGCGAGGTGAATATCATGGCTAAGGTGAATATCATGCATGATATTTTAAGGGTAAACTCAAGTGCTTGCCATTTAGAGCCTAAATTCTTGACCATGTTGTGCTGCTTATCTAAACTCTTCACAGTCTAATGTTTACAAAAATCCCCAAGAGCAACATTCAACAATTCTCAGGTGATTCAGTTATGAACTCCAGCCCCTTCTTCACCACGCCCAGCCCTTTGTGTTTGAAAGAAGCTTCCAGGTCTAGTTTTCCCAAGAACACACTCAAGAATGAAACATTGCTTTAAAACCTTTAAAATCCAGACTTGGATTAAATTAGATCTGTTAAAGGCAACTCACTCCGCCAACCACATACTGAACTTGTACCAAACCCTCTTCTCCGGTAAACAGGTGAGGAACCCTTGGCTTACATTGTCAGCCAGAGTGAAAAATGAACTCCGGGGAAACCATCATTGCACTCGTTCTAAGAAGGTCATTCTGTAAGACTATTTGAATGTCTCTTTTACCTTCAGTTTTCATTAATATTATTATTATTTTTATTATTATTATTTACTAGTAAGGAGCCCTGGTGGAGGAGTAGGTTACACTGGGCTGTGAACCACGAGGTTAGCAGTGTGTATCCACCCACAATGCCCTGGGAGAAAGATGATGCTCTCTGTTTCTGTCGAGATTTATGGCCTTAGAAACCCAGAGGGGCAGTTCTACTCTGCCCTATAGGGTGACTATGTGTCAGAATCCCCCCATAGCAATGAGTATGGTTTGGTTTTATTCTCCATATCTATAAGTTTGATAGTTATTTGTTCTCGGGGACTGAAGCATTACAGATCTGTATGTCTATACAGAGATGCTTTAATACATTCATCTCACTGCCATCAAGTTGATTTGTCCTCAGTGTGACCCTCAACCACAGGGGCCAATTGCCCTTGTGGGTTCTCAACACTGTCATTCTTCACAGAATTAGAAAATCCCCTCTTTCTCCTGGGGAGCAGTTGGTGGTTTTGAACTAATTATCTTGTGGTTAGCAACTCAGTATGTAACCAATATTCTACCAGAGCTCCACTAATATGTACCTATTACTAATGAAAAGATGTACAAATAACAGATATGTGTACTATTGTAAATATTTAAATATCAGATCTGTTAAGGGCACTTCATTATAACGCTCTGTCATAAATCAGGGATTGGTATATCTCATTGTGCCCTGGTTGTGTGGTTGTAGATTTAGTGTAAGGAATAATTGTGACTTTCTAATACTAAGGAACTGACTTTCTTTTATATTAGTGACACTGTGAATAATATAAGTGATCAATTTTGGGGGGGTTCCACTCAAAAATTGAGGTTCACTTTTGAAAGCATACTTAAGGCATTTAATACAATAGTTAAAAAAAAACCTTTTCTATCAGAAACCAAGTTTTTCCTAGTAAATAACTGTTACAGGCCTCTTCCCTTTCCCTTCGTGAGGTCCTCACCAGCAGCTTTAATGGACCAACTGCTCCCCCAATGCCACATGTGGTCAAGCCCACAGGGTCTGATCTGGAAAAAGTGTATCTCAATATGCACCGTCAGTGTTTTTTCATCACGCATGTTGTCATAGCAACCCCACACAGCACACTGCCCAGTCCCGCACCATCCTCGCAGTTGCTGTTTGTGAGCCTTTGCTGCACCACTGGGCCCGGTCATCTGGCTCCTTTATGCTGCCCTTCGACTTGACCTGGGTTTCACCAGCGTAGCCCAGGGATCCTCCTGTGTGGCTCATCCAAGACAAATACCCAACCAAAGAACCAAAGGTGACCCTGCACGTAGTGTTAAACATCTTCAATTAGGAAAATAAATGTGACAGTGGAAGGACAAGGGTGGGGAGAGGCTAGAGAAGGCTGTTAGTGCTTTTATTTCTAAAAGCAAATTAAAATGATAAGTTTCTTTGGTTCCTCAAGCAGAGCAAAGCTTGTGTTGATTAGTTAGCTTTAATTTTTTTTCCTGATAAAATGATATTATACCTTAGTCAGACATCTTTCATGGTTGACTTTCACAGGAAGGCACAGAAGGTGACTTTTGCAGAAATCTGCAAGAGTTTCATCTAGTTTTCTAAGGGGCTCTGAATCCTTTGATATTTAAATCCCTTTCTTTTAAAGCATAAACCAGTGATATCTTCTTCATCCTTTTCCCTGATTTAATTGTTACTTAGCCTAAATCTGCAAGATCTTCATTTGCCACTCACTGGCTTGGGGGTCAAGCTGTTGTCCAACTTGACTTTCATCTACTTCGGGTGGTCCTGCCTTTCTTTCATGATTTGCAGCTTGCCTGTATAATGAACTCTGCTCACATTGTACCACTGTGGTCAGAAGGTAGAACTGGCCGAGGACTCAAATAGGCAAGGATGGATGCTAGCGTGCAGCAAGGATCTAATGTTCAAAGTTTACATCCAATCAGGAATACTCATATCTTCACCATTTTACTTTTTCCATGCACCCCTGGTTAATTTCAGAGACTCGGTAATGAGTCTTACAAAGACTCCCTTAATATAACAATTTCTTGGTACACATTTTGTGAATTAACATGCTCAACGTATGACCTTACTCTGATATTTCCTCTGTTTCATCTTTCTTAACTGATTCTAGTTTGTTATTTTGATGCAAATTTTGCCTCTCCAGAAGGCAAAGCACAACTTTGTTTTTTTCTTTTTGAAGCTGTGCAAAAGGATTAGGAAGACTAAGCAAGTTAATATCATACCTTTTAAGCCACAGAATCCAAAGGCTTGGCCTGACCCCTCACGTTACACTGCCTTGGAGCGCTGACATACTGACCGGGCACCATTCAAGCTTTCTGTCTGTCCATTAAGCATATGACATTCGGTTCCCAAGCATGACTGTACTCTCATCCTTCTGCTTCTTTTTTCCAAATATTTACATGGATCTTTATATTATTTCAATGCAAGAGAGGTCCAGCTGTCAGCCACTGGGATTCCCGTTTCCAAAGGAAAAGAAGTGCAAAGTGCATAGCTCCCACTCTTTGTCCGAAAGGCAAGTGAGAAACATTTGCACAAATATATATATGTAATCCTCACAGCTAATTATGATTTTTTCTCATTTCGGTATTAATTATTATTTTTTTAAAATCACGATTTCTTTCTTCCCTCATGGCAGCTCAATTGTCATTAAAAGTACCACTCATTGTGTGAATTCTCTATTCATATTCATGAGGTCAGGACCATTCAAACACAGTAATTGAGCAGTCTGATTGGCTGAATGTCCCACAGTGGTTTGGAGCCATACTGATTAACAAAAGGGACTAAAGCCTTTGCTGAGATAGGAAGGATAATTATGTAGGACCCTAAATGGGGACTCCAATCATTTGACAATGCCCATTGGACTCGCATAATATTAGTACATTATCTACCATCCCACTATGATTAACTAGGATTTAATTATTCTTTTTTTTAATGGGGCTTATCCCCAATAAATTCTAGCACCTACCAACTCAGCACAACTGCACTTCCGGGGTTTCTAGAACAAATGTTTCTCTAGAATGTAAACCAGGCATCAGCATAGATAAAAGAACTATGAGCAAACACTGGGAAGCTATTTTCAGGAGCATCTTGTGTGCATAGTTAGTGTTGAGTTGGTCGTGTGTTGTTGTACTCTAAGCGGGGAAAAAGAAGACTACCTTTTGCCTCGTGACTCCTTTCTTTGGGCTTCAAGGAAGAGTTCGATTTCTACTCTTCTCAGTATTCTGCGACAGTAATTAGCCTCACTAGCCTTCAGATTTCTTTTCTATAAAATGTGTCAGGTTGGAGACAATGGCTCAAAGGCTATTTTCTACTTTAAAATGCTGTGCTCCCATACACACGGCTATCTGTTCTATTTCAAGAGCGGGCTCTTTGTAAGGTGACATAGCCCGCATTGTAGTTGACCAAGGTCTTCCAAATGAATTCTGTAGACTAGGACAGCGGGTCTCAACCTGGGAGTCGTGACCCCTTTGGGGGTCAAACGACCCTTTCACAGGGCCTGCCGATTCCTAACAGTAACAAAATGAAGTTATGAAGTAGCAACGAAAATAATGTTATGGTTGGGGGGTCACCACAATATGAGGAACTGTATGAAAGGGTGGCGGCATTAGGAAGGTTGAGAACCACTGGTGTAGAAGGTATTTGAAACCATTCCCTGGAGTGGGGAAAGAACTAATCAAAACTTTGGTTATTTACATTTCTTTTAAAATCTTCTACTATATATGCATGCTTTCTATTCAGTTGGATTTTCTTACCCCTTAATATGTGCCAGGCACAATGATAAATTTTATATACTTATTAGCATGATTTAATCTTCCCAGCCAATCTATTTAGATACTTGTATAATACTCATCGTATTGATAAGGAGCCTGATCAATGAGGAAGCTATGGAAATTGTCCGAAGTCACTAGAGTAGGAAATGTCCCAGCTGAGACTTGAACCTAAGCATGAGTTCAACCTTTGGACCAGTGAAATACAGAAGCACTAAAACAAATAAGTATTCAAAGAAGCTGTGCAGGACATACTCTGTAGACAGCTTCACCGTCAGAGTCCTTGCCTCCTGATAGCCACACATCTGTATCATTCCTTCTTCTTGTGGGTGGGCCTGCTTTCAATGAATATATTGTGGACAAGGAGGTGGGTTACAGGCTATGGATTAAGACTTGTTGTTTTGTTTTATTTTCAATTGTGAGGATTTTCCCCCCAATAGGTTTATGGTTATATAAGTCACATATCACACAATTCAATAGTTCAATCACATCAAGAAGGATTATACCATCATCATCATCACAGTTTTAGAAAATTTTCATCAATCTGAAAAAAACAGAACATATTAAAAATTGGAACAAGTATCCATTGATTCAAAAGGGAGATCTGCGCAATGATTTTCATTCAGCATTGTTTAGTAAATTTCTAAGTCTGCAGAATAACTACTAAAAAATGTGCTCAATAAAGATTTGGTGAAAGACAAGCCTTGAGGAAGATATTCCTGCTCAGAGCAGCCAAAGCACAGAGAGGACCATATGGCGGGCCCCACTATGAGACACGACATCCCACACTGACCCATAGCCCTACAGGAGGCAACACTGGAGACACAGTGTGGGAATTGCACCCGATCTGACCCCGCCACACCGAGGCAAAGCACTAATGGTCTGCAACATAACATCAAGGGGAGCAGAGCAAGGAAGTCCTGAGGGAATGCCAAAAATAGACTTTGGGACCAGGGGTGGCATCCCATCAGATTTGACCAGAAAATCCTCCTAAAGGTCAACAAACAGACCTTGAACTATTTACAGGCTTTTCTCTGTTTTTGTCATTGTTTTTTTGTTGTCGTAGTTGTTTTGTTTTCTTTTGTTGCTTTGTTTTGCTCTGGCTTGTTTTTTGTGCATATTATTATCTCTGCAGGTCTATCTAGATAAGATAGGGAGGATAAACAATCTGGAAGAGAAAACAATGGACCAATGGTTCCAAGGGGACATGGGAGAAGGGGAAGCGGGAGGTGGGGGGGGGGGAAGGAAGTGGGTGTTAACCAACCCAGGGACAAGGGAACATGTCATCCAAAATCCATGGCCAGGAGGGTGTAGGAGGCCTTGTAGGGCTTGATCAAAGGCGATGAACTACGGAAACTCATATGAAGGTTGAGCATGATAGTGGGACAAGAGGAACGTATAAAGAAATAGAGGAAAGAACTAGGAGGCAAAGGGCATTTATAGAGGTCTAAATACAGGCATGTACATACGTGAATATATTTATATATGACCATGGAGAAATGGATCTATGTGCATATATTTATAGGTTTAGTATTAAGGTAGCAGATGGACGTTGGGCTTCTACATAAGTACTCCCTCAATGGAGGAACACTTTGTTCTATTAAACTGGCATTCCATGATGCTCACCTTCCTGACACAATCGCTGAAGACAGAGTGGGTGCATAAGCAAATGTGGTGAAGAAAGCTGCTATCAAAAGATATAGCATCTGGGGTCTTAAAGGCTTAAAGATAAACAAGCAGCCATCTAGTTCAGAAGCAACAAAGCCCTAATGGAAGAAGTACACCAGCCTGTGTGATCACGAAATGTCAATGGGATCAGGTATTATGCATCAAAGAACAAAAAATCATTATCACTGGGAATGAGGGAGAGTGTGGAGTGGAGACCCAAAACCCTTCTGTAGGCAACTGGACATTCCTTTACAGAACAGTTGCAGAGAGGAGATGAGCCAGTTAGGGTGCAATATAGCACCGATGAAATATACAACTTTCCTCTAGTTCTTTAATTGGGGTCACTATCATGACCCCAATTCTACCTTACAAAGCAGGTTAAACCAGAGCATGTACACTGGTATAAATAAGAGCTTGTGACATAGGAAACACAGAAACAAGACAGATTAAACCCCTCAAGACCAACAATGAGAGCAGCGATACCAGGAGGGGAAGGGGAAAGTGGGGTAAAAATAGTTAACCGATCACAAGGATCTACATATAACCCCCTCCCCAACGGGGACAGACAACAGTAAAGGGAGACAGACAGTGGAAGATATGGAAAAATAATAATTTATAAATTATCGAGGGTTCATGAGAGAGGTGGATGGGAGGGAATGGAAAAAATGAGCTGATAACAAGGGCTCAAGTAGGGTTGTACCAACCCCCAATAAAATGTGCTTGACACAATGGATGGATGGATTGTGATAAGCGTTAGGGGCTTATACAAATTTTATCACTATCCATCCGTCCATTCATTGTGTCAATAACATTTGTACATTTGTTGCCATCATCATTCTCAAAACACTTTCTTTCTACGTGAGCCGTTGGTATCAACTCCTCATTTAATTCGCTCCCTCCCTACCCACCTCCCTCATGAACCCTTGATAAATTATAAATTATTACTATTGTCATATCTTACATTGTTGTCTGTCTCCCTTCACCCACTTTTCTCTTGTTTGTTCCCTTGGGGGTGGACATTGTCGATCATTGTGATCAGTTCCTCCTTTCTCCCCCACCTTCCCCTTCTCCTCCTGGTATCACTACTCTCATTATTGGTCCTGAGGGGTTTTTCTGTGCTGGGTTCCCTGTTTTTTGAGTTCTCATCTGTACCAGTGTACATACTCTGGTCTAGTTGGATTTGTAAGGTAGAAATGGGGTCACGATAGTGGGGGGAAGAAGCATTAAAGAACTAGAGGAAGGTTGTAGGTATTGTCAGTGATACACTGCACCCAGACCGCCTCATCTCTTCCTTGTGACCCTTCTATAAAGGGATGTCCAATAAAGACTTATTCTTGTCAGCAGACTTGCTCTAGAGACTTCTCTCCCTTTGTGGGTTCGAAGAAGCAAGCTACCACGTGGTGATCTTCCTATAAAGGTCAACAGCTACCAGGAAGTTGTAGACAGCCTCCAGGCACATGCAGTAAAACAAAACAAAACAAAACAAGACAAAACTGAATCGAAGTTTTCAGAACTGTAAATACAAGAACTGTGGCTAACGATGTGTAAATGAGAAGGTAGTTCCTTCTCCAGTTGAGCCTCAGATTTGACTGTAACACAACGGTCTCAATTACTGCTATACAATAATTACACTCAGCTAAGCTGTACCTCGACTCCTGACTCATAGAAACTGGGAGATAATAAATGTGTGATGTTTAAGCTGCTAAGCTTGTTATCATTTATTGCGTGGCAATAGAAAACTAATATAAAAAGTATCTGCTCATTCTTTTAAACTAAAAAAGATAAACAATTAGACATGTATATCATTTTAGTTTCTCTTGACTAAAAGTTCTGCCATTGACCCCAAACTGTCTCCCTGGAAAAAGGCTTCTCAAAAGGACATCAATTCGTGTGTAATTATGAAAACTACATGCTTTGAGCTTGAGAGATTTCTTTTCTCTTTACTTCATACATTTTGAAAGCATTTCTTTCACTTCTTTAAGTGGAGTAGCATAAACGACCTTTCGTTGGGATATAATCTTTAGAGTTTAACAAGCTCTTTGTTATTTGGATTTCAGAAAGAGCAGCAGCAGCCCAGGAGAGTGTTTCCCCTTCTCTGCTCCCTGCCAAAAATAAACCGTTACCTTGGTAAACAGAGGCGCAATTGACTTTCAAGTACACTTCTATTATGCTTTTCTCTGTTTTCAAAATGCTGATAATACTTTTAATTATGGTCACCTTTATTCCAGGCCACTGCTTCCAGATCAATATGCTTATGTAAATATTAATTTGTAGAAATACCAATTACAGAGGAAAGCAACAGCACAATACTCATTGCCCTTGAGTCAATTCTGACTCACTGGGACACTAGAAAACAGAGCAGAGCTGTCCCTGGCATTCTCTGATGCTGCCTATCTGTGTGGGAACAGAGTCTACTCTCTCTCTCTCTCTCTCCCTCCCTCCCTCTCTCTCTCTCAGAGCTGCCGGTGGGTTCCAACGGCTCACCTGACAGGTAGCACCTTAATTTGTACCCATTGTGCCACCAGGGCTCCAAGCCCAGAGGAGAAGCGGCTCAAAGTTAAACTGGATTTAGAGGAGATAGGAGATTCTGGGAAGACAGGGGTTTTAAGCAAGGAGTCCTTTCTGTCCATGAAGCTAGAAGAACCCAAGATGTAAGGTAGAGAAGTGACATTCGGGATTCTAAATAGCTCTCTGCTCTCACTCTAGTAGAAAGAGGAACTATTTAAAGTTCCTGTGCATCTGGGGTAGATCCCTGGGTGGCCCAAACAATTTGTTCGCAACTGCTCATGGAAAGCTTGGTAGTTTGAATCTACCCAAAGCCTGTGAGTAGAAGAAAGGCCTGACAATCTAGTTCCAAAAGATTACAGTCAAAAGCACAATGTTTACATTGAAGCACCTGAAGTCACCGTGAGTCTGAATCCATGAGTCGGAATCAACTTGACAAAAATGCGTATTTGTTGTGGCTTTTTTGTTTGTTTGTTTTCTTCTGCTGGAATGCTTTCCTTTGAGGGACAGCAGGGTATCTGGAGCAGCCATTCTCAACCTGTGGGCTGCGACCCCTTTGAGAGACAAATGGCCCTTTCACAGGAGTCGCCCAATTCATAACAGTAGCAAAATTATAGTTATGAAATAGCAACAAAAATAATTTTATGGTTGGGGGGGTCACCACAACATGAGGAACTGTATTAAAGTGTGGTGGCATTAGGAAGGTTGAGAACCACGGGCATAGAGAAAAAGTAAAATGACATTCAGTATCTCAGGGGGCTCACCAGCCTGAATGGAAAAAATACATAGAGTAGGCCCTTCAAATAATGGATTTGCTTGAGAAGTCAGACTAGAACATGCTCACTTATAATAGTTAAGTGTTGCAAGTGTTATAGTAAGAAATGCTAGTTATGATAGCTTCAGATGAGCACACACACACACACAACTATTTGGGGAAATTAAAACACCATTTAAAAACTATAAAACATTATAAATGAATTGAAAAAGAAGGTCCCAGTTGACCTGAGATGTCAAGTAGAATGGGATGTGATGCCTTTGGACAAGTCTATGAGGAAGAGAGGGAGGTTGAAATGGAAAAGATAACCAGGAGCTAGATCGTGCACTGCTTCTGGGGAATATAGATAGATATAGATATATTGCTTTTTCTTGTGACTTGGCTGAAGTTTCGCAAAGCAGATCACTTTCTCATTTGCACACACTTTGTTTCAGCTCACTAATTGCAATCCCCACAAATGCAACAGCACTCATCCCACTTCCTCCCTGTGTTTCCTGTTTCCCTCCCTCTTTTTTTCAACCCTCCTGAACTTTGCCCTTGGGTAGGTGCTGCCATTTTGATGGCAATTGATTGTTTTTCTCAGGTCTGTGTTATTGTTCACCTCATAGATTTGTTGCACTGAAAATTGACCCATGGGTTTGAGTTCATTAAACGCCATCATCTCAGGGGTTCCACAAGGCTCCAGCCAATCAGAAAGAGTGGTTTATTTTAGGATGTTGATTTTTGTTCCACCATTTTCGCCCTCACGATGGGCCTTCTAATTCGATCCTTTTTAGTGCCGTGGGTAGTGGTAGCTGGCCATTGTTTAGTCCTTCTGGTCTCAGGGTTGTAGCGATTGATGTGCACATTCGAGCATGCTTTTTTTATGGTTGAAGATTTTTTTTTATTCTGAGAACAACGAGCAGGCATTAAAAGGTTTATAGAACCTGGCAGACATGATTAAATTAGTGTGAGGAAAAGTTGCTCTTGTGTTCTGTAGAGGGATTGGAAGAGAGTCAGCAGACACAAATGAAAGTCAAAGAATAGCGAGAAAGCAAAGTATTCGTTCAGGGAAGAGATGATAGGGAATGGGGGCAGGGCATGTGTATGGAGGTAGGGCATGATGGGAATGACAATGAATGGACTAGTGTAAGAGATGTTTTAGAGACAAATTTATAGGATCCTGTTATGGAATAACTGCCGGGGTAAGAAGAGGAGAGCAAGATGTCTAATTACCTGAAATGAATGCCTATTTGAGAGAGCCAATAAGAAGCTGACTAGGTGTCCTAAGAGCAGACTCTTGCTTCTGGCCCTGATGTCTGGAAGGAGGAACTTCTTGCTTTTCTTTCAAACACACTACATATTTCCTGCAAGACTCAGAGACTGTCTGCTTTCTTGCATTCTTGGCCATTTATATTCCCACAGCACCACCGCCCTTTATAATATCACTCAACTATTACAGGCCCGGAGATCCACTAGTGAGACAGGATCCCAGGATGGTAACATTGAGCAATTGAGTCTCAGCTCTCTTTGAGTGCTCAGGAATATATCAAAATATTCCAGCTTTGTTTCCACTTCCTAGACGCTAGTTGGAAGGTAGGCATATATCCAAAAGGCCCAGAAATATTGAGAAAGGATTGAGTATTATAAAACTTCTATTAAAATAGTACAGGACTTATCAAAGTTCCTAAGAAGTCATTTTCCAAGTGGCAGTGCAGCAGCTTCTGGGCACTTTCAAGTGGAAGCTGAAGTAGCTCATGACCTACGTAGCTGCCATCTGTATGCACTCGATCAAGCTGTTTACCCACATTAAAAGAGCTCATATATTCTTAATATGTTTAGGCATTCTTGGACCTCAGCTGTCGATGTTTTTGTTTGTTTGTAAAAGATGTACAAGATTTACACATGTGCAGATAAAATCTGGGAACTATTTTCATCATAAATAATTTTAGTCTCTTCCTATTTATCCAACTGATTAGGGAGTGCTCTTTCCACGGCTATTCACTCTGCTAGTCTACGATCTTTTTGTTTACTTTAGCTCTTCCTGTTTCTGCTTATTTTTATGACATCAGAAGTGATTCATAAATCAGACAATATCATGTCCAGGCTCAACTTTCTCCCAGTGGTTTCCCATCATGCTTAACATAATTATGATGGGCTACAAAGCCCTATCTATAGCCTTTGGCCACGTTTTCAACTTTTTCTTTTCTTCTCTCCTTAACCCAGCATACTTTTAGCCATGTTGTCTGCTGTCAGGGAGCTAGCAAGTTCATACACACATCAAGGCCTTTATATATTTTTCTGCCCCATCTATTTGAAAAACTCTTCTTAGAGATAGGACTTCCTTTCCATGGTAACCATCATGAATGTTTACTAATGGCTGGCTCACTTTTACTGCAGAAGATTATTTTGATGTTATATCAATGATATGTAAGCAAAGTGGGCACATTGCGTCTAAATGAAGCATTGGATCATTTCTAACTGCACAGTGTTATGCTTCAATCCACTGTTTCTGAGCTATAGAGATCAGAAAGGATGTTTCCCAAGATAGTATAA
Organism: Tenrec ecaudatus; assembly: GCF_050624435.1. Taxonomy (NCBI): domain Eukaryota; kingdom Metazoa; phylum Chordata; class Mammalia; order Afrosoricida; family Tenrecidae; genus Tenrec; species Tenrec ecaudatus. The sequence goes on along the minus strand of NC_134542.1, from coordinate 16,584,445 downwards.
GATGCCAGAACCTATAATGAAGTACTACACATCCCTTAAAAGCAGTGATGAACTCAAGAAACATATTGTCACATGGGAAGAACTGGAGGAAATTATGCTAAGCAAAGTAAGCCAAGCACAAAAGGACAAGCACAACATGAGTCTGCTGAGGCAAGCTTAAAAATGCAAAGGGGGCATAGGAGAAAATCTACTGTATACATACATTCCTGGGATGAGGTCCAGATATTATGGCAGGGACCAGATCCAATCCAGGGATACATATGACAGCCAACTAAAAAGGAGGGGGAAAGAAAGAAAGAAAGAAAGAAAGAAAGAAAGAAAGAAAGAAAATGGGTAGTAGGGGAATGGGGCACTAACCCACCCAAGGGGAGGGTGTTGTTTATATCTCCACAGAAGAGGGAGCGAGGGACCTGGTATGCCAAGACATGAATGCAACATACCACCATAAAGCAGGAGACCAATAGAGAGATCTGCGGAGCTGGACCCAGTCCCAACTATGTGGACTCCCCCACCACCCCACAGAAAAATGCACTTCAGAGGACAGCACTGAAGCTACAGCTCAGGCACATCTGATCAGAGCACACAGGAGTAAACACAGAGGGAAGGAGAGAGAGTGGAGCACATCCTGGCCCACCAAGCCCCAAGGATGATATTCCTGCTCAGAGCAGCCAATGCACAGAGAGGACCATAGGGCTGGCCCCACCACAAGACACGACTTCCCTCATTGACCCAAAGTGCTATGAGGGAACAAAACTGGATCTGACCCCATCACCCTGGGATGAAACGCTAAGGGTGTGCAACAGAGCAGCAAGGGGAGCAAAGCAATGAAGTCTCCAGGGAATACTAAAACTAGAGTTTGGGACCAGGGCATGACACCCTATCGGACTTGACCAGAAAACACTCCTAAAGGTCAACAAAGACCTGGAACTATGTTTAGGCTTTTCCTTTTTGTTGGTTTGTTTTCTTTTGTTGTTTTGATTTGCTCTGTCTTGTTTTTGTGCTTATTATTATCTCTGCACATCTATTTAGATAAGCTAGGCGGGATAAGCAATCTGGAGGAGGAAACAACAGACTGACTCAGTAGGTACATGGGAGAGGGGGAGGCAGGGGAAACGAAGTGGGTGTTAACAAACCCAGGGACAAGGGAACAACAAGTGATCCAAAATCCATGGCGAGGAGGGTGTAGGAGACCTGGTAGGACTTAATCAAGGGAAGCGTAACCAAGAGGAATTACTGAAACCTGAATGAAGGCCAGACATGAGAGTGGGACAAGAGGAACATAAAAGGAAAGAAGAAAGGACATGAAGACAAAGGATATTTATAGAGGTCTAAATACAGGTATGTACATATGCAAATATATTTATATATAAGGATAGGGAAATAGATCTATCTACATATATTTATATGTTAAGTATTAAGGTAGCAGACAAACATTGGGCCACTACTACTCAAGTACTTCTCCAACTCAAGAACACATTATTCTAATAACCTGGCATTCTGTGATGCTCACCTTCCCATCATGATTGTTGAAGACAAAATGGGTGCATAAGTAAATGTGGTGAAGAAAGCTGATGGTGCACAGCTATCAAAAGATATAGTCTATGGGATTTTAAAGTCTTGAAGTTAACCAAGTGGCCATCTAGCTGAGAAGAAACAAAGTCTACATGGAAGAAGCACACCTGTCTGTGTGATTATGAGGTATCGATGGGATCTGGTATCAGGCATCAAAAACCCAGAACAAAAAATCATATCAATGTGAATGAGGGGGAGTGTGGAGTGGAGACCCAAAGCCCATCTGTAGACAATTGGACATCCCTTACAGTAGGGTTCCAGGGAAGAGACGATTCAGTGAGGGTGCAGTATAGCACCGATAAAACATACAATTTTTCTCTTGCTCTTTAATGCTTCCTCCTCCCATCCCACCCACACTATCATGACCCCAATTCTACCTTACAAATCTGTCTAGACCAGAGTATGTACACGGGTACAGATAAGAGTTGAAAACACAGGGAATCCAGGACTTATGAAACCCGTAGGACCAATAATGCGAGTAGTGATATGAAGAGGGGAAGGGGAAGGTCAGGGGGAGAAAGGGGGAACCGATCACAATGATCTACATATATGCCCCTTGGGGGGGGGGCGTGGACAACAGAAAAGTGGGTAAAGGGAGACATCGATCAATGTAAGACATGAAAAAAAATAATTTCTAAATTATCAAGGGTTCGTAAGGAAGGGAAGGTGGGGGAGGGAGGGGAGAAAAAAAAGAAGAGCTGATACCAAAGGGTTAAGTAGAAAGAAAATATTTGAAAATGATGATGGCAACAAATATCCAAACGTGCTTGACACAATGTGTGTCTGTATGGATTGTGATGAGTTGTATGAACACCCAATAAAATTATTTTTTGAAATAAATACAGGGGAAAAATAAAAGAGTTACAATCTAGGAAACTCAAAGGGGCAATCCTGCGCTGTGCTATAGATCACTGAGTTGGCATTCATTCAATGGCAGAGAGTTTGGTTTTGGTTTGGTATATGCCTTATATCTAGCATTGTGCCAGATAGTTTGGGGTTGACTTTTTCTTGCTTACATTTATATAACAAGTATTTATTTAGTGCCCATTGGGGATATAACTGTGATCCCAGACAAGCCCCATTGCTGTCTGCAGAACTTGCAGTTTTGTGAAGAATAACGTATGTGCTACACATACTAAAACACGAAGAAAGCTGGCAGAACCATAGTAGATCGCATCACTGCACACAGGAACAATGCCTTCACAGTCCCATGTTGACCAGGAAGGTGGGAGAGAAGTAGATCCTCCTTTGGTATCGTAAATCTTTGTGGTTTTTGTTCTGCTTTGTTGTTGGTTGTTTGTTTCCTCAGTATTACCAAAACTTTTGGTCTTCTAGAGTTTATTTTTGTTGATTCTGTCTGACTCATGATAAAGCCTTTAAGTTTCTTCCCAAATGTCTCTTCATCAGAGAATTCTTCCCTACAACACAAACCAAAACAGTAGCCCTCTCCTTGTCACTCCTTGTGTCCCCAATCAGCTTTGTTTGCAATCAGCTGTTCAAAGTTGACAGTTCCATTTTCTTCACCGGATCTGTAACTTAGAATAAAAGTTCTGTGTTGTATGGAAGAAGCTCACCAGGCTGTGTGATCATGAGGTGCCAAAGGGATCAATTATCAGGCATCAAAGAACAAAAAAATCATATCGCTGTGTGCTCATGTTCCCAATACGATCGCTGAAGACAAATGGGTGCATAAGTAAAAGTGGTGAAGAAAGTTGATGGTGCCCAGCTATCAAAAGATATAGCCTGGGGTCTTAAAGGCTTGAAGGTAAACAAGCGGCCATCTAGCTGAGAAGTAACAAAGCCCACATGGAAAAAGCACACCAGCCTGTGTGATCACGAGGTGTCAAAGGGATCAGGGATCAGGCATCAAAGAACAAAAAAATAAAATTATTTTGAATGAGGGGGAGCTCAGATTGGGGACCCAAGACCCATCTATAGGCAATTGGATATCCCTTTACAGAAGGGTCAAGCCAGTCAAGGTGCAGTGTAGAACCGAAATATACAACTTTCTTCTAGTTCCTAAATGCTTCTTTTCCCCTGCCCCTCCCCCACTATCGTGACCCCAATTCTACCTTACAAATCTGGCTAGACCAGAGGATATACACTGGTACAGATAGGAAATGGAAACACATGGAATCTAGACAGAAGATCCCTTCAGGAACAGTGGTGAGAGTGGCGATACTGAGGATGGAGGGAGGGTGAGGTGGAAAGGGGGAACAGATTACAAGGATCTATATGTAACCTCCTCCCTGGGGGATGGACAACATAAAAGTGGGTGAAGGGAAATGTCGGATGGTGTAAGATATGACAAAATAATTATTTATAAATTAACGAGGGTTCATGAGGGAGGGGGAAGGGAAAGGGAGGGAAAAATGAGGAGTTGATACCAAGGGCTCAAATAGAAAGTAAAGGTTTTGAGAATGATGATGACAACAAATGTACAAATGTGCTTAACACAATGGATGGATGTATGGATTGTGATAAGAGTTGTACAAGCCCCCAATAAAATGATTAAAAAACAAAAAAGTTATGTAGTTGTAGTGAGGGACTTTCTGCTCTGTTTCTGTTCTGTTCACTAACATGGTCTTTAGCATCAAGAACAGCCTGTTGGACACAGTAAATGATAAATAGCTCTTTGTTGAACAAGCAAATGTTTATTATATCACATTGGGTCATGGTTTTAAAAGCATCATTTAGAAAGTAGCCAAACCAAAAAACATTTCTCCTATAGTCAAGTGGATTCTGATTCATCGTGACTCTATCCAGGCAAGTAGGACGGCTCCTGAGAGATCCTAAGACGGCAAATCTTTAGGGAACAGATTGCCATGTCGTTCTCTAGCAGAGTAGCTGGTAGGATTGAACTGTCGACCTTCAAGCTAACATCCTAACGCATAACACATCACAGTACCTAGGCTTCGTAGAAAGTAAAATTCCATGTTATTCTTGTTCCCAGAAACATTATTGTTTATATATTTTATATGTAGTGGATTATATGCAAACTTACATGCACCATATAGCTTTCCTAGTTTGTTTTCAACTAAACTGGAATTCCATTCTCCCGAATGAATTGTTCTACAACGTGTTTTATGCATGTTGCCTTTACTGGGGGGCGTTTTCCATGCCAGTGCACATCCAACGCTCTCTCATTTTTAACTGCTGAGTAGTATTCACCGCCTTCATCATCTTCAATATGAATTTCCCAAAGGCGCTGAAACTCATGATGTCTTCACTTTCAATGCATCTGCTGCATGCCTGCCACTCCACGGTCTGGCCCTTTGACAAGCAATAAGAAAGATGCTGTGACTCCTTGTCCTCAAACATACTTACATTATGAGAGAGACTGATACACAGAAATGAAAACACTTCAGCATTGGCGATAAGCTCAAAGCCAAACAACAAGCTCACTGCCATGGATGGTTCAAGGCTGCCTCTGGGCCACTCCAAAGGACAGGGTAGCCCTGCCCCTGTGATTTTCTCAGACTGTTGTCCTTTACGGGAGTAGTTAGCCCACTCTTTCTCCCTCAGGGCTATTGGTGATCTCAAACTGCCGACCTGGCAGCTCTCAGCCAACTGCGTAACCACTACAGTGAATAAATGGAAAATGAACATGGAAATGTGATGCAGAGGGGCTGGGAAGGGAGGGGGCCAGGGAGGCTGTCTTCTGGAGGGGACTTTCAAGCTCAGCCCATGGTGAATGGGAACTAACTGTTGGAGAATTCCAGGGAGAGGGTGCTCACGGAGCTTACCTTATCCCCGAAGCAGACAGACCCGCTGCCTAGGAGGTGAAGTGCAGTGTGGAATGGGTCCCACAAAACACCCTAATAATGTGGGATACGTGGCACAGAAGCGAGTGGCCATTGAGTCCGTGCTCTGCCACGATGACCTCATGGGTCACAGAGGGCAGCGCTCACAATAATCATGACAACAGTAAGTTGGTGTGCCTTTCCGATGGCTAACCTTCAGCAGCCAATGGAGAGCCACTTGTGCCATGGGGGGTTCCTCAAAACACTTAAGTGACAGAGGCTTGGCTATACAGCAGTCAGCATCATTTCCAAGGCAAAACCCCAAATAAGTATGTAAAATGGAAATGGCTTTTCACTTCCCTCTCTGCTCCGAGCATTCCACAAGACATATTGCATCCAAAGACTGAGCCGGACCCCAGAATGCCTCAGCTTTTTTATAAGCCACTATTACGATGGCTATAAAATGTTTAGCTCTTAAAAATACTTTCAACAGCTCGGCAGCGTGTCTGAGAGAACTTTAAATGTTAATGAAATGTTTCATAAGTCCAGTGTTTTTAAGGCCGTTCAGAGTTTAAGGAACTTCTTCAACAGCATCTCATAAAATAAAATTAAAAATAAAAAACCTAATGTTATCCTTTACATAGAGCTAATCTGTCACAGAAGACCTGGCATATGACTTGAATTCAATCATGATTTCCTTCGAAGAAGGAAGCAGGATTCTGCATCGGCCTCCAGTAGGTTCGTGACAAGATCTATTTCTTTCCAGATGAAAATGGATCTGAGGAAATAAAATTCTTTATAGCCTATAATTCAGAAGTGAGTTTTCATGAAATGCTTTGGCATTGTGGCTATGAGCTAAAAGGGATCGCACAGACCCCAAAGCTCTGGGAGGGTTGGTTCTTGGTAACCTGCTAGTTAGGACAGAGTCCTGGGGAGTAGAAGCAGTATTTCTTCATACAGCCTGTTCATTCAGCGTCCCACGAATGAAAGAAGAGAAGAGGCCTGTGTTCTCCAAGTCACATTTTCTGTCTTCCTAATTATGATTTTTTAAAGTGCTCTTCAAATCCAAGTGGTGACAGCTGTCTGAAGTGATGTTAAGGAAGCAACAGGAGAGACGTTACAGAAGTTGAGCCCAGGACATTAAAAGAGAATAGCAGTCGGAGAACAAGAAAAGACCCTCACCTTGGATTTGCAAGAGCCTTTTATTGTTCTGTGAGAAGCTTCATGCGGATTTGCCTTGTTTAATTAACTTCCTTTAGTGCACTTTACATCGCTCACACTGCGAGTTAAGTCAGAACAGCAGGGCTATATTTTTGTCAAGGCTGCAAAGGCAGATTGCTCCTTTCAATTACCCAATTCCTTTCTCCCTAGGCCAAGAGGCAGAGAGAAACTCACAGGAGACAGGAATGCCATTCCTCTTTTGCCAAAGGATATTCTGACCAAGAACACCACCCCGCTGCACCCCCACCCCCTTTTGGTTGAGTTTGGTGCTGTTACTACCACCAAAGTGACATCCATTGTCCCTTGCCATTTAATGGAGGTAACAATTGCTAGCCAGGGCTGGGCTGTGATAGGGAAAGCCTTTTCAATCACTGCCCCTGCATTTCAATCGAAGCTCCTGCTGTAGAACACTGGAGAACAAGGTGTAAATCAGGTGAAGAACACAGTTCTGCATTCAAGGCATTGTGGCTTACAGCTCCTAAATGACCCCCATCTATCTTCCTTAGCTGTAGAGGTGTATAATTGAACTAAGGAGAGTCTTGAGTAATGAGCTTCAGAGTGGCAACTCCATCGCTGTGGCTTAATAGTGGAACTGCTGCGTGTGTTTCTCTCCCTCTGCCCCCTAAAATGGAGCAAAATAGTCTAGCTGGCTCAATTCTTCAGGGTGACACTTGCTGAGAGTCTATTTTTTAAAATAGAAATAGGTTTGGATAAGCAAAAAACTATACATCTCTCTCTACAAGAGAGTTCCCCAAATACAATTATCTGAGCCAGTCTCAGCTGGCACAGGCATGATTTTAATACATGCAATCACCTGTACTTCATTTTTTTTTGGGGGGGGGGTTCATTGTTAAGCTTTTAGACTTATGTGTAGGTAACAAGCAGCTGCTCTTCCCAGTCTTCTAGGGACTGCAGCGTGGGGGGAGCCTCGGACCAGACTCAAAGAGGAGCCAAAGTAAGAAGACGTAGGTGAATGCCAGGTCTTTTTGCTTTTATTTGTGTTGTTGTTGTTGTTCTTTGATCGGTAAACTTTGTGAACATCTTGTTTACAGATCATTATTCTTTCATTTGCACGTGCATTTTCTGCTCTTTCTAGGATACATAGTTCAAAAGTATTGATCATATGTCAACCATCTACAAATTGCTGGCTGGGGACCTTTGGGGAGCTGAAGATGTGAACTAACCCCGGCTATCTCCTCATGGACTTTGAACATGTTGTCAAGAGAGACCGGTCCCTGGAGAGAGACATCACACTCGGGAAAGTAGTGGGAAAGACCATCTCCGAGGACGAATTAACACAGTGGCTGCAACCATGGCCTCCCAAGGAGCAGTGATTGTGAGGCTGTTGCAAGCCAGGGCCGTGTTTCTGTTGTACACAAGGTTACTATGAGTTGGAATCATCTGATGGCATCAACCGCCACCACTCCCAGCTCCTCAAGGGACTCTGGGGGCAATAGGATGGGCTGACTAAGAAGGAGAAGCCTGTCCTTTCATTGCCAGTGAGCATTACATATTAGTTAATTCAGCATAAATGGGGGAGGAGAGGGACTTCCAGACTGAAATCTCCATTCTCCCCCAAACTAAAATCTGAGGATTAGAAACTACCAACCTGCCTGCTGACTGGGTCGGAAATTTCATCATTAGCCACACATGCCTAATGCCCTGGATAAAATTCCTGGTGTACATGCAAATCTCGCTACAATGAGTAACTCATCAAATGTTATTAATAAAAAAAGGTAACAGTTATGGATTTTTTGGAAGTAAAGCACCACACCTCTCTCCCACAGTATCTGTGTACAGACTCAAATCTCCTCTGACCCTTTGCATTAGAAGTCAAGCAGATCCACAGTTCACACCATCCTGGACAATCTAGTATTATCCCAGGTTTACAAATAGATACATTGAAGCAAGAGCAGAGAAGCTCATTTGAGCAAAGTTATAGTTAATATATACCACAGCATCTAATAGACTTCAGGTTCCATTAGTGGGAAATGAGCTCCTCAGACGCACCTATGGGAGCAGATAAGCATACGGGTGAGACCGGGAAAGTCAAAGCTGTACTGTCAGAACTCACAGCTCAGCAGTGCGCAGGGACAGGGGTGGGGGGGTGGTCTGGTGTAGACCTGGTCCTCCCAGAACCAATGTTCAGTCTTTCATGCCATTGGAGTGTCACAGAGGGTCCTAGGGAGTCAAAGCTATCTTGACAATGTTATTGTTGTTGAATTAGATGCTGCCAAGCCAATTCTCCCTCATCGCATCCTCATAGCACAGACCCTATAGAGCCTATAGAGTGACTTCTATAGGACTTCTAAGACTGTCCTCTTTACAGAAGCAGATTGCCTCTTATTTCTCCTGTGAACTACTGATGGGTTTGAACAGCCAACCTTTGGGTTAGCATCAAACAACTGAACACTGCACCACCAGTTGCACTTACGACTGACTTGTAAAAAGTATTCATGTGATTCAACCCTGACCCTGAGTACAGGTGTGTTTTGTATTTAAAATAACGTCTGCAATGGAATGGGCGGGTACACGTAAATCACTGGTACAGGGAATAAAGTGGGTACGTGGTGAATGAGCTGGAGTTTTCCTAATGGGAACGCTATTTTAAATATGAAAGAATGGCAAACCAAGTACAGTATTCAGACTGGGGTAGATATGCTGTCTAAATTGGCCCTATCTCTCTAAGGAAAAATGGCAGGATTTCATGCCGCATTTCTCTCGACTTTAGTGAACTTTCGAATGTGAGAAAAACCTGTACCTCCCATTGGAAGCTTCACGGGTTCCTAAGGCTGGACATGTCTTCTGATGAGCGCAGGGCTGCGATCCACAATGTTGCATTATGGTACAGGGCAACCATTGGAGGGAACCAATATTTTCCACATGATCAACACATGATGCTACAGAGTCATGCATGTATAAAAGGCCCATTGAAAATGCAAGATGGGGCAATGGATTTTAATTCAAGAGTACCATGAGTTTGTTTCCATCACAAGCAACCTTTAAGATCCAAAGGGCAGCATTTGCCCCAGGACAAAGTTGTAAGGGATGGGAAAGAAGGTCTAAAGGAAACAAGAAGCCCAGGGAGGAAGGGGATGGAGTTAGAGATGGTACATTGAAGGAGTTACAGCAGAGCAGCTGTTCCAAAAGTGTATGAATTCTTAAATGTAAAACTGATGTTCTCAGTAAACCTTTACCACATTCACAAGAAAAAGTTTAAAGGAAAGAAACTCCCACCTGCTGAGTTTGAATGAGGTATCAAAAAAGAAATCCACAATTATCTGAAAGAGCTATTAAAATGCTTCCCCATTTTCCAACCACCTATCAGCATGGGGCTGAATTTTCTTCATCTACACACGCCAAATAAAACAACAGCTTGCGATATATCTCTGAAGCAGATATGAATCCCCCGCTATTATGTAATCTGGCATTACAGAGTTTTGTAAAAAGTAAGACCAAAACAAAAGTAAGACAAGGACATTTTGATCATGATTTTTGTTTAAATCTGGGAAAATATAGTTGATGGTAACAAAATTTATAATTGTAAAGAGATAAAATTCGTATATACAAGTAGAAGCTTTTATGTTAACATATGATGGATGGTTTGCTATCATTATTTAAAGTGGATTAATACATATATTCAATTTTTGTTTTAATTTTAGACACATTGATAGATGTAATATACCTGAAACAACTACCCTGGAACTCCTCAATATTTCTGAGAGTAAAGAGCCATCCAGGGGTGAGAAAAATTGAAAACTACCAAGGAAATATTTTAGAATGGATTGGGTTTCTGGCAATAGTCTATTGAACTGACAGGGACTTAACAAGTAGATTGTGTGCTATTCTTTTAACAAAAAGACCTCAAGTAAGGGCTCTCAGGGTCCCTTCTGTATCTCAACAATATTTTCAAGTCTGCCATTTTCATTGTTCTCCCCTTTTCCTCTCATCCTTTTCATCTGGATACTAAATGTATGTCCCAAATCCAGGTCCTTTATCTTTCCCTTTGCTTTCCAAGTTAGAAAGCAAGGCATGTGGGTGTGGCAGAAGGGAAAAAAGAAATTCCAAGAAGCCACCTAACAGCCTTTCCCTTCAGTAGGTGCCTAGTCAAGACCATGTCACACGGCCACACTAATTTCAGAGTATAATCGGGGAACAAACATCTGGTGCTTATTTCCCTAGGAAAGCAGGAAGGTTGCTTAAGTACAATCATGATTCACCTACCAGGCTCAACTGATCACTGCCCACAGCAAAAACCATAGTTGAAAGCTATGAGAGGAAAAACTGGGTACTTGTCAACACCAATGTGCCAAAAGTCTCTTGTACACTCAGTTAAAATGCAAACACTGATTCAGTGGAATGGGGACTGAGCAGTCAGCATTCCTTGAAAGCTCCCAGGAGTTTCTGAGTAGCAGGTAGGTGGGAAATAGTGAGTCACCACGCCCTTTGCACTGGGACACAGAAAGTCACTTCCATGGGAATGGATTTCCTCTGTTCAGTGACACGGATGACGTTATAACATAGAGATGTGTAAGGCAGAATTTGATAGACGATGAGATTCCAGATCAGACAATATTAATGTTAATCATAGTTACTATAAATATTCATCATAATTCCTGTAGATAGGATTTATTGAGAAGTCATAATGTGCCAAGGATTTTTCCCTTATTTCATTTAATCTTCATAACAAGTCTATGAAGTAGGTATTTTGCTTAATCCTTATATGAGGGAACAAAGGCTAGAAAAAATAAATTATCCTTTTACAACTTGAGTGGACAAACTCAGAACAAAGATTTTTTTGTCTCCAAAGTCTAGACCCTAAAACACTCAGAGTTGAAGAACATGTTTTGGGATTGACTGTGGTGTTGACTGTACACCTCTTGTTGATGTGAATGAACTGTTGAAGTATATGATGTGTGAATTATATGCCAGTAAAACTATTAAATAATAAAAAAGAAAGAAATCACACAGACTATATTGACAACCGTTTTAATCATGCACATGAAGAGAATTATTTGTTTAAGATTCTTGATGAGTGAAAAACAAACAAAAAAACAAACAAAAACTAATGCTGTCAACCTTATATTAGGTTTCCATAGACTGTAATTTTTTATAGTACACAATCTCTGTACTCTTTAATAAATCAAAATTCAAAGCATTTCTTTATAAAGATATTAACTGCCTTTAAGAATAAGCAACTAAATGTTTTTGTGATCCACATTCATACTCCATTGCTTTGATAAATAAGATAGCCATACTTTCTTTAGTTTGTCAGAATAATAAGACCAGAGTTATGGTATCAGATTTTCTAATTAGTTGTAAGGCCTACGAGAAGCCATTTAGATCCATGCCTTCACCCAAATCAAAGAGAATTAGTAATACCAATTTAAATCCCAAAAAACCTTACCTTCACATTAAGTAGATAGATTTATATGAAAATATTTTGCTAGAGTTGCGAAACAGTCACAAACTATTCCGTAATACTTGGCTGACATTTTATAATTTAACCAAAATAAAGATGCTATACTTTGAGAATTACAAAAATCTATAGTTACACAAGCTAAATTAAAATAGAAAAGCTGGCTACAGTAAGAAATCCATTTATCCATGGTCTCATTTTATTACATTAAGAAATGATAATTATAAAAATAGGCCAGGGTTCATGAAAGTATTCCTATTTGTTGTACTTTAGGAGTTCTCCTTGCTCATATCAATGGATTGTCTGATGTGTGGGCCACAGAGTCCGGGATTGGAACAGTCATATTGTCCCTGCACTTGATCAAACCGATCTGGCTGCCCAACCATGATCATCGATCTGTCAGTCCCTAGGCCAGATGAAGCATGTCGTTCTCTTCATCAGTGACTGTGTCTAACTCCTCATATATGTGATCTTCAAAGACAAGGTGACAGAAAAAGCAAGCCAAAGACAGTTCCCTCACACCCAACCACAACACCCAGCAGCGATTCACCAACTTTCCCTTGGGTAGTTCAAGCTTCACCATCACGGTTTACAAAGTGGTTTATTACTTTATCTTCTGAGCTGCTCTGCGCCGGTGATCACTGCCCAGGCCTGGGTCCTGGCTCCCCTGCAGCCAGCCCCCAGCTCCTGCTCTAGGTATGGCGAAGAGTAGCCACCAGGGGACCGCCCCCAGACTGTACATTTTAATGGGAACAGAGAGTCTCTTCTATCTCCCATAAAGTGACTGGTAGGTTTGAATTACTGCTCTGATACTTAGTTGTCTAACGTGTAACCGTTTTTACCAGACTAGGTATTAAACTGTTGCTTCTTGGCCCCCATCTACTTTTGAAATCACTCTTCATGTAGGAATGACACTGATACTGATCAAATCCCTACCCAGTCTCAGTCTCCCTGTGGTGAATGGGGTTTCCAAGTAATCGCTCTCTCTCATAAACTGTCTGCTTTAATTCCCACTATTACCCACCATAGGATTCCAGTAGTTTCTTCTTCTCTTTGAAATGAAATTCTTGTCCTCTAAATTGAGTGTTCTGATACCTTCTAAATATAATCTGACTTCTGTCTAAACTTCCCATCCTGTCTGACCCAGATGGAATATAATTTCTGTAGTTTTGAAAGTGAGTCCTAAGACCCTGAACACAAGTAAGTGCACACAGAATGGGGTATTGTCTTTAGTTGATTTGTAGGCATTGGATTTACTTTTGCATCCATTCGACAAATGCCGATTGAGCAACCTCTAGGAGCAGATAGCTCTCCAGATGTAGACACTAGAGGTATGGTTTTAAAACAAATGTTCTTATCATAGAATAAAAAAAACATTGTGTTGAAAAATCGGCCCCTGTTTCAGGGATGGTTCCCTAGCCATTCAGAAACAATCGCTTTTTCATGGCCACGGCATAAAATATATGTTTACATCAACTATACCTCAGCAGCGCTTCCCCAGACGCCGATACCTACAAGCATCAGGCGAAACAGCCAATAAAGGAGAGGAAGTCATCTTTCTCAAGGACATGGCTCGGCCTGAAGCCGCTTATTGCAGCCCTTCTTCTTCAAGAGTGAGATCGGCTGAAAATGATGAATTGGCCATATATTTCACACTGGAGGACTGCCCAGGTAAGAGATTGTGCATCACCTTGACCCACTTTCGTAGAACTGTTACACATCATGATGATCAATTCTATCAGTCACATGAAGCATATTGAACATTGATGCAAATAGACATGTTAATATTGGATGGCGATCATTATATTACCTTGTTTTCTGTACTGCAAAGCGTTTTCCATAGTTAAGGGTAAAGAGAGAGCGAGAGAGCGAGAGTACATGAGAGTGGGAGAGGGAGAGCGAGAGAGCAAGAGAGCAAGAGAGCGGGAGAGAGCGAGAGAGAGAGAGAGAGAGAGAGAGAAAGGGAGAGAGAGAAAGGGAGAGAGAGAAAGGGAGAGAGAGAGAGAATAGAGCAGACAGGGCAGACTTCTTAAATTTGACTGTCTATAGAATTCTGATGCAGTGTGTTAAGTGTTACTGCAAGATCAGCAGCACAAACCCCCGCCCTCTCCTCTCCCAATCACCCCTGGCAGCTGCTTTGAGAGAGAAAGAGAACCTCTTTATTCCAGTTGATATCAGTTTTCTTCTTTAAGCCAAACTACATAGTGACCCTGTAGGACAGCTCAGAATTGCCCTTGGGGTTTCCGAGGCTATACATCTTTACGGGAATAGAAAGCCTCATTTTACTTCCTCTGAGGGGCTGGTGGTTTCCGACTGCTGGCCTTGCAGTGATAATCCGCTACAGCGCCAGGACTTCCACTCTGTTCTAAAGGGTCACTAGAACTGTTTTCGTTTGTCTTCTTCTTTCTTGCCTACATATTGCATTCCCTCCCCTCGGCTGCAGTGGAGTCAGGTCTACTCATGCTGATCTGTTGCAGAAGTGCCCGCAGTCAACATTAACAAGGCAGGGGCCATACTCACCGCCCAAGGGAAAAGATCTATTCGAGAGAGAAGTACCTTGGAAGGGGAGACGTGACTGGGGCCTATGGCAATGTAGACCACCGTCTCTCTGATCAATGGAAAGAGAGAGGTTTTAAAGGGATTTTCTTTGGGCAGGACATTATGTTTATTCATGAGCAGAGGCAGAAGTAACTCGGTGCACACACGTGTAACAGGTGTTAAAAAGAAGAGTCTAAGGTAAAAGCTTCCAGGAAGATTGTCATTCCTCATTACAGGATGGTTCACATGCATGGGGCAGCCAGGAACTCAGGTTCTAGTCCTCTGCCTGGATGCTCTTTGTTCGTGGGTTCAACTCAAGGCCACGGGTATCAGGTTCGCTCCTGCCCCTATGACTAGTTCAAGCTGGTCAAATGGGCGAAGGATGCTGAGCAAAGGGGTGGAACTCAAGCACATTATTCTTACAGGGGAGAACAATGGATGGTCCTGGCAGTGAGGGAAGCAAACGGAAAATGACGCAGACGATTGTAATATGCCACCTGTTCAAATGTTAACTGGATGTGGGTGTGGTCGGCTGCATACCTGTTGGCTTGTGGGAATACCTCAAAGTCATCAGAACTTGAGAAAATGAGGGTGAAAGAATCCAGCGTCTCTCCTAATCTGTCTCACACCCTACGCACCTATGGTATGCTCCATGGAGGATTTTCGGTGACCCATTTTCAGAAGTAGATTAGATTGCCAAGTGCCCCTGGGTGGCCTTGAACATCAACATTTTGGTCAGTCACTAAGCATGATAAGCATTTATTCATTCATACAATGTACAGAGAGTGACTAGAGTCTGTGGACATCCGCCTTCAAATTTTTTCTTTTAGAGTCTAGAACATGTTTCTTAACTAATCTAGATCTATGGGGCTTCTGGGAGGGAGCATTCTAAAACATGACTTTGACCAAGCTTCCTATTCTTTCGAGGCTAGCTGTTGCCTACCCCCAACATCCGGTGTCTTTAGCCTATTATATAAGAGCCTTCTTGTGTGATTCTAAGTTTCGTCCCTCACCATTCTTCTTCTTCCCATCCTATGCACTGCTCTGCTGCATAGCACCTCACTGCCCCCTCCCTCAGTGTGTTGGCATTGCTGTTGCTTTCAATAGGCAGGGTCCCCCACCCTTTCTCACCTGCCCAACTATGATCATCTCCAGGATTCACTTTAGAGCATTCCTCCTGGAAGCTCCTCTCTCCCCAGATCAGATCCGGTGCCTTGCCTACATTTTCTTTTAGTTTTTGTTGCTGTTAGGTATCATCAGAGTAGTTCGGACTCACAGAGACCTTCTGCCCATCAGAACGACAGAGAGCCTGGTTGTGTGCAGTCTTCGTGATTGTTATGTTGCAGTCACGGTGTAAAGACTGAGGGCCGTCGTCTTTTTCAATGACCTTACTTTACCAAGCATAATGTGTTTTTCCAGGGACTGGCCCCTCTGGTAACTTAGGCAACACAAGGAAGTCGAAGTCTCTCCATTCTCCTTGCTTTCAAAACATTTGCTGGTCTCTGGCAGCCCACAGTCCTCTCAATAGTCTTTGCCAACATCATGTTTCAAGTGCATCCATTCTTCTGAGGTCTTCATTCATTACCCAACTGTCATATGTATTATAAGTGGATGGAAAAGATCATGGCTTGGGTTTGATTCTCAGAATGATATGCATCCTTGTTCTTTGATCCTTTACGAGATCTGTGCAGCAGATTTATTCAATACAATCCACGGTTTGGTTTCTTGACTGCTCTTTCCTGAGCATCGACTGTGGATACAAATGAGACGAATTCTCAACCACCACAATCCTGTCTGTGTGTCTCATGATGTTGTTTATTGGTCTAGTTGTGAGCATGTGGATTTTCTTTACACTGAGTTGTAAACTCACACTGAAGGCTAAAGTCCTTGATTCTCATCAGCAAGTTCTTCAAGTTGTCTTGCTTTCAGCAAGCAAGGTCGTGTCATTTGCACACCTTGGTTTGTTAGTAAGCCTTCCTCCAATCCTGATGCTGAAATCTTTTTTGCATGTAGTCCATCAGCTCTGATTATTTGCTCGGCCTGCAGATTGAGTCAATATGGTGAGAGGATGCCATCCTGATGCACACCTTTCCTGATTTTAAACCATGAAGTATTCTCTTGTTCTGCTCAAACAATTGCCTCTTAATCCATGGGGAGGGTCGGTATGATAACAATGAAGTGTTCTGAAATTCCTGTTCTCCGAATACTAACCATAGTTGGTTGTGATCCACATAGTCTTTGCATATTTAAAAAACACACATGTAAGCATCTTTCTGGTATTCTTTGCTTTCAGCCAAAGTTGACCCAACGTCAACAAAAATATCATCCATGCCAAATCCTCTTCTGAATCCACCTTGATTTTTGGGTAGCTCCCTATCGATGTCCTGCTGCAACTGTTTTTGAATTATTTTTAGCAAAATTTTACTTGCACGTGATATTAGTGATCTTGTTTCATAATATCTTCTTCTAATGTCATGGTGTATTTTACTCTGGACTTTTCCTGTCTACTAGTAGCAATCTTTTTTAAGACAGGGATGGTGTCCTTAATTACAGACAGTCCAGGGGTTCTATATAAGGATTTTAAAGTCAAATACCCTAAATTTTTTCCTAATCAAACCACTTGATAATTGTGTGACTTTGAAAAAAGATGCTTATTTGCTTACTTATACTTAGCTTTGACATTACTATTGATAAATTAAGAATAACACTGGAAACTACTCATTGAGTTATTGTGTATGATCTAATGACACATGTATACTGCTTGTTACATGCAGAACACATATTTAAGTTACTATTATTTATATTTTTTACATATCATACAATTTAATCATTCAATCATATTAAGATTGTACAATCATCACCACAATCAAGTTCTGAGCTTTTTCTTCCCATACTCATTACTGACTGGTCGTGTTCCAGTGTTGCCAGGCTTCTAGGCAGTTATCAATCCAGTTACTGTCTTGATAGATCTACTCGTCCTCCATTTCATATACAGAAAATCATCCCAAACACAAACAGGAAGCAAACAAGCAAGGAGGAAAAAATCCAAAGACAGTGAGTAAACAAAATATAGAAAAATGTCAATCTAAAAGATAGCACACATATTAAAAATGGAAACAACTTTAAAATGGGTCAAAAGGGAGATCAGATACTAAGTTATTACATTTTAAACTAACCATACCTGCCACAATAGACTTTACTATGCTGTCTGATAGCATCCCTATCCCTCAATTATGGTTAGAGGGGATGGACCTGAAGTTCAATCCATGTGGAGACATTGCACATGGAGTTTGCCTTCTGCATACTGGGTGTTCAGAATTCAGGCTCTGACACTACTCCCTCCTTTGGATTTGGATTTTATTATTATTTACAGTGTTGGATCACACAAGCTGGTGTGCTCCACCTGTGTGGACTCAGTTGATGCCTCACTTAGATGACTGTTTATTTTAAGGCAAGTTTTTAAAATTCCAAATGCTATTCTTTCTGAAAGCCAGACTTCATCTGGATTTCTCCACCACATTTTATTAAAGCACCTAAATATTGAGTGATCCCTTCATGATGACAAGGTAAAGCAGGGCCACATTATAAGAACTAATTGTTCTTACATTAGGGTTTTTATTAAACACAAACTCAAATCTATTCATGTTAAGGTCAAGGTAGATTCCTGGTCTACTGTACAGGCAGCATTAACCATTTCTTGTGAAAGAAAATAGGTAACTGGCAGGGAACATTCAAACAGTGCTAATATTTTTATAATTAAGTTAACCAATGGCTCAAAATGAGAAATATTAGTGAGAAAAGGGAATGTGCATATATAAGAAAGCTTATTGGACCCAAATACATGAAGCATTCCCTTGTGCAGATTAAAATCTTAAGTGTCTGAATAAATGCTTCTTAAGAAGGCAAACTGGGTTAAACACACGGGCTGATTTGTAATCAAAACAGTGCATTTGTGCATGGAAAATACCTGAAGAGGTGAAAGAGAAAAGGAGTCACGGAAGCGGTAAAGGGCAGAAGAAGAAAATGAGAGGCTGCCCAAGGAAAGGAACAATGGATGGAGATGTGTAAACCGACCATTGGAAAGTAAATTATACCCTTGTAACTTGTTATAGGTCCAGATTGCCCGATAGGGAAATATGCGGTAGAAACCTTATGAATAACCCGCTCTAGCACACTTTATATCTTCTTCCAGGAAGTGTACTTGTGGTAGTGACAGAATCTGTGTCACTTTGGGACTTGGTAGGATTAAGAGTGAAGGGGTAAAGTCTAGTCTGTCAATTGGATCATAGCCAATGAGGCCTCTGTGTGGGCATGGCCTTCTCCTGAGAATTATGGGAACTCAGAGATTTTCCTTCTTGGAGGCATCTCTCTCTCTGTGTGTGTTCACTCCCTTGGAAACTCTATTGTCAAGGCTGACTCCCTGCAAGTCATCCCTAAAGAGAAGCCACATGGACTTACCCCGATGCAGCCCTGGGTGCTGGAGAAGCCACGTGGAGACCCCAATAGCACTGAGATGCTTACAATGCCACTAGACCCAGAAGACTTCCAACCCACTTGCCTGTGATCTTCCTGCATTCGGCATCATTGAATGTGTTTCATGAGTCAGAAGAGGACATTATAGACTGGTATCGGACATATGGGCTAATATCAGACTTAGGGACTTGATCTGGACTGGGATGTTTCCTCAATATGTAATGCTCAATATTTAACTGTATATAAACTTCTTTCTTAGTCACATATGAGTGTCTATGCTTTTGTTTCTCTAGTCTACCCAGACTAACACAATACTTTTCTTCTAGGCAGGAAGAGAGAGGGGGAATTCAGTGTCCCTTATGTGAAGGATATGTTTCTGAAGTTTGGATGGTCCTATGAACTACACAAGGAGGTCATGCTAAGTGAAGTAGACGGGCAGTGAAAAGGAGGAAGCCCTTTGACAAGATGGATTGACACAGTGGACTTCGACACAACGACGATTGTGAGGACCATGCAGGACCAAACGGGTTTTGTTCTGCTGTACACGGGACCGCTATGAGTCAGAGCCGATGCAACAACACCAAGCAACAACATGGATTTTGTTTGAGTCACCAGTACATGAAATAACTAAACCGACATCCTTCCATGACTTCATTTTTGCTTCCGTAAGTTGAAGTGGGCTTTCCATCCCTTGTACTCCCACTCTGTGCCTTGTTGCATCTTAGGTTCTACTCCCTCTAAACTACTCGATATGCATATTTTCATAAGCCTGTGCCTTCCTCTGAGTTCCTATACCAGTGCAGAGTCCCCTTCTCTGCTGTTTCTTCCTAATAAAATCTGTCATTGTTGAAGACTCAAGACGAATATCACCTACTTCGCTTAACCTTCTCTAGTTCACTCTTCCAAGCACAAAGCTCAGAGCATGCCCATGGTGGGGCGCTCATTTCCTTATCATTTTGGTACTATGGTTATTTTGCCACCTGTCTGTCTCACTGGGCTTTCTCACCTGTGGAAAGTTCCCTGTCCTGTTTCTTTCTAAGATCCGAACTCTCAGTGCTTTGTGACATCAACGATTTAGGTGCGATGTTGTAAAAGGAGAACATCCTACCCAAGAATCTGGCGTTCGCATGTCTCCAAGGCATCAAGGTATATGTCATAGTGTTTGTGACATTGTGTTCATACAATTGACAGTGTCTCCATTCTTCCTATTAATGACCTACTTTTCTGATTTGTCTTCATTCTTATCCAATTCTGGGCTGGGTGCTTTGCTTTTTTTTTTTTTTTTTTTTGGCTGTTGTAGAAATAACTTCACTTCAGAGCCAAATGCTCCATTTAGTTAAGTAACATGCAGTCTGAGCAATAGGATTTTTCCCGTCTCTTGTTATTGGGAACTTTTTTTTCAAATCCTGGATGTTCTATTTATTTTAGCGTAAGTATGTAGAAAGCCAATAAACTGATTTGTTTGGTTTTTGCATTCAGTTTCGATTCCTTCTTATTTTATTTTATTTTATACCACAAAAGCTGAGAGTTTGGGGTTGAGTGAAGTAAATTGTCCATTTCAACCCCATATAGCAGTTTGTAACTAAGAAAGCGATGATAATCTGATTCTAACAAAGTTTTACTGATGAGCCACCGAACATTACTCAGAAAGATGTTGGGAGTTTGAAAGCGGAAGGTGCTTTGGTATCAGACAGATTTGAGTACAAATCTTTGTTCCCTCATTACTTTGAGGTTGAATGACCTCAAAGGACCATTCATGCCTCTTCAAAAATAAACTTAAAAGATATTTTAATTAGCGCCTGGAGACCAAGACAAACGTACTTTCAATCATTCATACAGGCAGGGAGCTTCCATCGGGAGCGTGCTCTATGCCTAGCCTTTCGGTGACAGTGCATCAGAGCAGAAAGAAAATGAAAACCCAAGTGAAAAACCCATGATGACTCAAAAGCAAACAGTAATACTGCCCTCTCATAGCTCCCGCTTTCTGCATTGAGACCTGTTCTGCTATCTCACACCTGGCCTATGCTCTACATAACCACTGCCAATCATTTCTTAATCTTTTCCCCCCAAACAAAAGTTAAACATAAGAGTGTCCGGTGTCCAAGGTCCAAGTTCACTGCCATCGGGTCAACTCAGACTTCCTCTACAGGATAGAATGAAGCTGCGTGGAACTGCTTCCGTGGGTTTCCACCACTGTTAAATCTTTACAGGAGTAGAAAGTCTCCTCTTTCTCCCATGGAGCAGTGGCTGGGGTTTCAAACTGCTGACCTTGAGATTAGCAGCCCAATGTCAAACCCACACCACCACCAGGGGTCTTTCCAGTTAACAAGGAGAAAAGGTACAATTTAAAAGTGATAAATCATCATCAGTAAGGTGCTGTTAGCTGATTGGAGGAGATAATATAGCTTCTTCCTGGCTTCCTGTTATATTTGAACATAAATCCCCAATGAAGTGTAAGTTAAGTGTAAGGTATCAAACTATGAAAGAATTATACAAGTATAAATGAATATTTCTCCAATGGTATGGAGAGGATAATCCTTATAAGCTCCAAAGATATAACTCCCAAGAAACAGTGATCGATAGGGATAAATAAAAAAATCCCCCAATCGAAAACAAACTCATTGGCATCGAGTTGGTGCTGACTCATAGTGACCCCGCATAGGATTTTCAAGCCTGTATTTTTCTCTGGGGTAGGTGCTGGTGGACGGAGACCTCCAATCTGGTGTTTTACAGCCCAGGGCATATCCATATCCTGCAGTTCCACCATGGCTCCTTAGGCGAAGATAAGCATACACTATCCCACCGGAACGAAATGCAATAATACTTAAGTAATTTGTTCTAAGATTAATTAAAAGCAGTGCCTCAAAACTCTGAAGCACATGGACAGGGACTTTTGGGTTCATGAAGCCACAGGGAAGCTGCATCCCATACAGTGCCTTCTCTGTCCTGTTTTCCCCTTAATTGTTTACAAACCACTCCTCAGAGTGCATAGCAAATAGACCCGCGTGGCCACTGGAAAAGACAAGGGATTTCTGTGATTTAAGGCATGACCACACTAATATAAAATAATCTTGGAGCTACCTGGAAAATGAGACCTGACCTCCAGGCTTTATGTTCTGTCCTGGAGACCTTTGCAGGACAGGTCAGCAGAGTTCTTTTCTCATGGAAGCACGTAGCTCGATGGGATTGGAAAGTTCTATTCTTTTTCCAATCACCTCCCGCTTCCTGGCAAGCCTCCAAACACAATTCAATGGTGTTCAGAGGAGCCACAGAATTCAGCCATTAAAATTGATGGATGGCAGTCATTTCCCATGACCTGGAAAAAAATTAACTTTCTGGATTTCATCTTTCCCATTTTAAGTTTTCTTCTTTTCCCCACAACTTTGACCCAAACTTTTGTCACCAGGTCTGGATCATCTCTACGAAAACCCAGCCAAGCACAATATCTGATTTCGGGCAGGTACACATTTATTTCATAATATAAAATAAAATCATCTATCTCCTGATCTGCTTTAACAATGCCATCCCTTTGTGATGCTCGAAACCATGGGAAGTCTATCCTGGCGGAAAGCAATGAACTGTTGCATATTATTAGCTTCCTCAATATTTGTGTGTTTTATAAGAATTGCCACAGTACTAAATGGGAATCTAAGTGCTGGAAAATTAGATTATGTCCTTGGGAACTCTATGGGGGGCACTTCTACTCTGTCCTGGGGGGCTGCTGTGAGTCTGAATCAATTTAAGACCATGTGTTTTGTTTGCTTGTTTGTTGTTTTGAAGGAGGGGGCAAGATTTGTATCTTTCTCTTTTGACTTCAGACTCCAGGTCATTTCCAGTAACAGTCTAGAAGAGGCACTGGAGGAAAAAAACTGGCATTTTCCCCTCGACGCCCTCATTTGCTAATAGCGCAGATGTCTGAGTCCACCCCGAGGGCCCTAGGAAGAAAGGGGTGGTTATCTACTTTTGGAAAGCCCGCCACTGAAACGCTGCAGAACACAGTTCTACTCTGGGACACATGGGATCCCCACATGCCGGAGGTGACTGGACGCCACTGATTTGGAGGTCACCACACTGTCATTCAAGGACTTTGTAGATGGTGCATGTGATTTAATGCCGAACTATGAGCTACAAGATCAGTAGCTCAAATCCATCAAATCCATCTGAGGAAACCAATCTGGGCTCCCCAAAGGTCCGAGCCTTGAAAATCCTAAAGAGGTCATTCTACTCTGCACACGTGGGATCACCATGAGTTGGAATGAACTTGACAGCCACTAACAACAGGAACAAACACCAAGGCCTCCCAAGGTCAAACTTCTAGTGCTACCTGTGTTGCTCTTATTCTTCATCAGGAAATCATTGCCAGTGATGATGTCAGAGATACACAGAGAGAGGCAAGTTCTATTGTAATAACCTCGCTGGCGTTGAATCTATTCCCAATCATATCAATCCTACAGGACAGAGTAGAACTGCCCATTTGGATTTTTGAGGAGGTAAATTTTTTTTTTTTAAGTTAAAATTTAAAAAATCATTTTTATTGGGGGCTCGTACAACTCTTATCCCAATCCATACATGCACCCATTGTGTCAAGCACATTTGTACATGTGTTGCCATCATCATTCTCAAATTTCTCAAAACATTTTCTTTCTACCTGAACCCTTAGTATCAGCTCCTCATTTTCCCCTCCCTCCCTTGCACCTCCCTCAAGAACCCTTGGCAGCTTATAAATTATTATTTTGTCATGTTTTACACTGTCCGATGTCTCCCTTCACCCATGTTTCTATTGTCTGTTCCCCAGGGAAGGGATCATAGGTAGATTCTTGTGATCAGTTCTACCCTACCTTCCCCTTAACTTCCTGGTATCGCTAATCTCATTATTGGTCCTAAGGGGTTTATCTGTCCTGGATTCCCTGTGTTTCCAGCTCTCATCTGTACCCGTGTATACCCTCTGCTCTCGAGGCAATAAATCTATACAGGAACAGAAATCGTTACCTTTCTCCCATGGGTGTAGCTGGTGAGTTTGAACTACCAACCTTTTAGTTAGCAGCCCAATGCTTAGTGGCCCTAAGTGATGAAATGATGGCTTTTGGGGAAAGTTTGACTTCTGGAGAAAAACCAAACAAACCTCAAATCTTTTCAGAGCAATGTACTGCCAGATCCAAGAAATTCAGAGAAATAGGCAATGCCCAATTGAATGGACTATTCCAAACCACACTAAACCCATTGTCTGCAAGTTGGTTCTGACTGATAGTGACCCTGTAGGACAGGGTAAAACTGTCACTTTGGGAGCAGCAAGCCTCTTTCCATGAAGTAGCTAGGGGGTTACAATGCTGACCTTGCGGTTAGCAGCTCCCTGTGAAACCCATGACACCCCGAGAGCTCCTTTGAATGGACCATAGGGTGGAGGTGTAAATGATTACACCTCTTACAGGAGAATAAGATTACTGTTGAAGTATCTAAGGAATAATTGGACTACTGACAGCAAGTCGTGTAAGCCCTTTGGTGAACTGAGCTTTACGGAAAACTGTCCTTCAAAGGTTTCATGAAAGCCAGAGCCCATCCTTCAAGTAAAGTCCAACCAGAGCTGCTTCTAAGTTGACTTGGGAGTTCCCTTCTAATCTCTCGCCCCATTCCCTCCTTCCCTCCGCCTCTCCGGGAGCTAGTTTGAGTGTCTTTAGGGAGGTTTCTGGATGGAAGCTCTAGCCAAAGGGAATGTGAGAAATTCCCAGAATCTACACCAGTCCTTCATGTCAGAGCAGCCCTTGGCATAAGGATTACACTACAATTTACTGAACTTGGCTCATCCTTCTTCCTGGATTGCCTTTGACGGCCCGTCAACTCTGGAAATTATGTACCTCCCCTGAGTCTAGACTAATCCCTACTTTTCTTCCTTTCATTGCCACACTGCTTATTCACCTGTCAAATAGCAACTATATTTCTTCCAGCTCAAGGGAGTCTTCTTGCTTTGAACCTATTGGTTAAAACCCAATGGATTACAGGGTCTGTATGTCTTGACTTTGGGGGATTTCTCATTCTTTTCTACTCTCCAAATCACAGACTCAGTTTGGCCATTAGAGAAATATGAATAGAGATATTTTCATTGTTGCTTCAAGCACATTCTTCCTGATCTTTTCATCTGAATTGTGTAAACATGAGGCGAGGTATGTCCACAGCATATTTTCCCCAAAGTCATGCTGCAATCGTGGACCTAGGCTGTTCCTATAAATCCCAGAACATAGGGGCGCTTAGGGATAGCCCCTTACTTTGAAGTTTACGGGTGGACCCTGTTGTCAAGCTAGAAATCCTTCAGCTGCTTCCCACTATCCTCAGGATGAGCCAATGTCCCTGGGCTGACTTAGGAGCATTCATGACCTTCTCTCTGTTCCCAGAACGCCACTTTCCTCATCACTATTATCTCTATCACTGCCACGTCCCGTGTGGAATTGTTTGCATTCCTCCCTACCAGAGCAATTTTCTCCCCTGCTTCTGGGTCTTTGTACATGCTATTGGTTTCCAACCCCATCAGCACCTGGCCAACTTCTCCTCAGTCCTAAAATCTCAACTGAGGCGTCACCTCCTCTGGGCCTTGCCCACACAATCTGGGCAGTGATACTTCTCCCATGGGTCAACCTTCACATTGCTAACTCATGGCTGTCAGTTCAAAGTCCCCAATAAAAACTCAAGCAATTATTTCGTATTCTTAACACTGTGAGGAAAGCAAGACAATCAGGTTGTGTTCCATGAGGTTAGCCATTGATTTGGTGGAGTGCTTTATGTGTTGGACTGATAACCTCAAGGCAAGCAGTTTGAAACCACCAGCCAATCATTCCACAAGGCAAAGATGATGCTTTTTACTCCTGTCAAGGGCTACGCTCTCAGAAACCCACAGGGCACTTCTACTCTGCCCTACAGGGTTGCCGTGAGTTGGAATCGACCCAAAGGCAGTGAGTAGTCACAGTGTTAGCTGTTGATTTGCTTTCATGACATAACAGCACCCTTGGGTCAGTATGAACCACAATCTTGAAGTGAGTAGTCAAGTGCAAACTACCTATATTACAGAGGGGTCTTAACAATAATGAAGGAATAAGAAAGTATCAACAATAAGAGTAAACATTGTGTTTGCATTATATATGCCAGGCATGCTTTGAAATGATCCACGGACATATACATATATATTCATTTCAATTAATATACATACACTTTATTTATGTGTCTATGTGTATATCTGGACACGTACATATATTCACAGATATACATATATTGTGTATAGATATGAAATAGGACTTTCATCATTAAAGCTGACTCTCTTTATCAGCAGTATGTCTAGTCACCTTTGGAGGATTTTGATGTGAGACTCAAGGTCATTGATAAATTTTTGTAGCTAGAAGTTCCTAATTTAATAGGTGAGTTCTAGGGAGATAAGAGCCCCTGCATTTTTTAGGATAGTAGGCATTAAATATATATATATACACACACATATATATTTTATATATATACATACACACATATATATACACACATATACATATATATGCATACACACACATAGTTGTATATAGCTATCTATCATCTTTACTTTTCTAATAATCACAAAACTGCCATGATGTTTCCACATTATAGACTAGATAGGAAACCGAGTCACAAAGAGGTAAATTCCCTTGC
Source organism: Tenrec ecaudatus (assembly GCF_050624435.1). Lineage (NCBI taxonomy): Eukaryota > Metazoa > Chordata > Mammalia > Afrosoricida > Tenrecidae > Tenrec > Tenrec ecaudatus. The sequence continues at coordinate 16,557,820 of NC_134542.1, read as the reverse complement.
CCAGTGGCTGTAGAGGAGACACGCGTATGAAGGGTCCACATGAAAAATTCCAGGAACATTTCATTCCATTTTCCCACAGACTTTTTGAAGCTCCCGTGCACTTTTGCTCAAGAAACCTAAAACTACCATCATTCATCCCTCCAGTGTTGGAACAAATTGGATAATCAAAGGCCCAAGCCCAGGCTGCCTGGTTTCTGAATCTACATGTCTAAGGAGTGAGTCCGTGGCTTCTGTCCCCTGGCGTCCGTTCTGGTGTCAACTTCAGTTTGCCTTTCTTTCCAGTCATTTACCCATCCCACCTCTTCCAGGGAGGCCCATGTTGCTTTGGACAGAAAGTATCAAAAACAAGAAGAAACTTCACCTTAAAGGACTTATGTCACACTGATGCCAGGGGCATGAGTGGAGAGCAAATGTTTTGAGAATGATGAGGGTAATGAACGTATAAATGTGCTTTACACAATTGATGTATGTATGGATTGTGATAAGAGTTGTATGAGCCCCCAATAAAATGATTTTTTTAAAAAGGATTTATTCCACAAGCATGAGTAAGCCCTTCCACTTGCCCTCTCCCATCATTTCTCTCCCCCGCAAGAGTCTCTCTTTTGAAAACATGTTGGATCCCACCCATAGAACCACGCTGAGCATTTCCCTGGCCTCCTCCCGACCCAAGCTTTATGCTATTTGTATCTATTAAAACGGATTAGGGGTTTCTTCCTATTTATCAGCAGTGTGACGTTCATAGATGAGACTTACTCTGCTATCAGCAGGATGCCTGGTCTCCTTTGGAAGTTTTCGAAGTGAGGCTCAAGACCATCAATAAAGTCTGGCAGCCAGAAGTCCCTAATTTAGTAGATGGGTTCTAGCGAGATGAGAGGAGCTGTATTTTCGGACAGAACCATGAGATAACCCCGAATTAAACCTAGAGCGGACTCATCACATTCTTGCCTTGGATTCATGCGCAGTGTAAATGCACTTGACATGATTCAATTACATGTGGAATTTCTGATCGCCAACACTAATCAAATAATCGAAAGTATAATAGACCAGTCGTATTTACAAGAGCTGTGGAGAGCATTGACCCCGGAAAGGGCATCTTACCTCTAATTTTGCATTATTGGCCCCGCAGCCCTAACAAATCATAAAGAACAATCATGAAAATGCTACAATCAGATTACGAGTTCAGTGAGAGGTAGGGACTCCACGTTAAGTTTTATTAATATTGAAAGAGGACAAGGATGCCAACTGGGAACACACTGGGGAATCTTTTTTCTTGTCTATGACGAAGTCCAACCCCAGGACTCTGAAAGGGGATCCTTTGTCCACCTGGATGACTGCCTCAGGGAGAATAGTCCTGAGGATGCTCCCTTGGGACTTCCCTGGGTGGAAGACCGTCAATGGCACTCGTGCAGCAAGAGCCCGATGATCAGTGTGCTTGTGATCTTTCCCCATCTCTGCTGTGGGCCCACCGGGGTTTGAGGTGCCCCTCACTTGTATACGGAGACAGATATACCGTTGCCACTTACAAGAATGCTTGACTCTATGTTTTTTTCAAACACCCTGTCACCAGACATGCCTAAAGGGAGAGAGGAATCTGACAGTACCCTGTCACCACCTGGTGTCCGGTCTAATGGCATGCTTGACTTTCTGGCTCCTGGGCAAAGGGAGGCAAGGGCATTTTATTGCTTTGCTCTGAAATGTTGTCTGCTGCCTGCCTTCGAAGGAACTTTATTTGTTGCCTCCTTATTCTCTGGAGAGACTATAATTCTATTGTTTGGAACAATCCATCCTTCCCATCTTTAATCTTTGCCAGAAAGCCTACTTCCCTATCCCTAAGCACCTGACTGAGGTAAGCATTCATTGACCTGGTCTCTGTTCCTTGATAGGTCCTTCATAGATTGTTAGGTGTTTTTCTTTTATCTGTCCACTAGACCACTGTTTCCCAAAATGGGCAGTATGGCCCCCTGCCCCTGCGGGCCAGCGGGGGATTTTGACACGGAGGTGATGATTAAGTTAGTTTTTGTTTTCTGAAAAAGAGGGTTCCCAAACTTATTTGGTTTACTGGCCCCTGGATAGTTCCAGTGACTGCCCCCCTCCCAGGGGGGTCAGTGTCACACACTCAGGGAAGCACTGTACTAGACCCTGAGTTTCTTGAAGGCAAAGACTCTCTTACATTGTTTAACAAGCCCTTGGAGCTTAGAGACCATAATGTCCCCTTGGGGGACACGGAGGCACTGGAATGATCTAGAAGGCAGTAAGACAAATACACTTGGGAACCTCCTTTTTCAGAAATAATACTTAGGACCCTGTTGGCAATTAATGGCACTTGAACTATCTCCCTCATGGCTCAATGGTTAGGCGTTGGCCCACTAACCACAAGGCCAGCAGGTTGAAACCACCCGCAGTTCCCCTAGAGAAAGACAAGGCTTTCTACTTCTGCAGCCGTAAATAGTTAGAGTCTCAGAAACTCACGGTGGCAGTTCTGCCTTGTCAATAGGACCACTTTGAGCTGGAATGGACTCAATGGAAGTCAGAAGAAGCTCCTAAGCTCAGTGTCTTACACAGGACAAAACCGAATTCCTTGCCACGGAGCCCATTCTGAATGAGAGAAACCCTTGCATAGTGTTTCTGAGACATACATCTGCAAGGCAGCAAATAGCTTCCTCTTCCTCCCATGCAGCTGTTGTTACGCAGCTGTTGTTGGGTTTAGAAGACTGCCCTTGTACTCAGTAGTCTAACACCCAACACTGCCATTAGGGCGACTTAAGACATACTATCCTATCTAACTCACTGTCAGCAAGTTGATTCCGGCTCATAGTGGCCCCCATGGGACAGAGTAGAACTCCCTTTTTGGGTTTCCAAGCCTGTAACTCTACGGGATGCAGAAAGCCTCATCTTTCTCACCAAGAGCATCTGGTGGGTTTAAACAGCTGAGTTTGTGGTTATCGGTCCAATGCATAACCCAGGACACCACCAGGACTCTGTGATAGACATGATAGGCAATTGAGCATTACCTTTTGATTGGTTAATTTATCAGGAGGAGCTAGTGGATGAGGGCTAGCCAATCTAAGTGCTAGATGAGAACCATTGTGTCTCAAGCCAGTGTTTCCCACACCCGACTCGCCTGGGCATCTTGTGAAACCAGGCTTTGGGTTCCCAGCCCTGTGGTGGTGGTGGGGGGGGTGCTTAAGAGAATGCATTTTGAACTCCCCTGGACTGACAATGCTGCTGAATCTGGGCCGCATCTGGAGTAGCAAGAGCTTAGACACGATTTCCAACCATTTCTTTGCTTTATATGTTTTTTCAGAGCAATTATCTAGCACAGACTTCTGGATGAAGTGAATCAGCCCTGTTAAAAGACTTAGACGTATTCAGCCACCAATGAAAGGCCTTTTATAAAGTCGAGTAGCTAGCATGGCAGGATAATCCATGAGGTATCGTTTTACGTTTGCTCTCCCATATTTCCTCTTCATTTGTTCCAAGCAAGCAGTCAGTTTCTTGGTTTTTTAAGACACAGCTAGTGCAGAGAGCTGCCAGGAGATGATTGAAAGGAACTTCATAGGGTAGGTTGTTTGGAGGAGGGACAGGGGGAGATAAAGGGACATCGAACAAAACATCTCCCCAGGATCGGGCAGGAGCTGGAGTCAGAGGATCTCATAAGTGAGAGGTCTCTGATTGCCACTGGGAAGGAAACAAGATCATTATAAGGTGCAAACTCATTTATCTCAGCTCTTCCCGGTTAGTTACAGGATGATGCACCTGCTCCAGCCTTCAGTGCATCTTGACATATCAAGCTCTTCTACAAAACCTTTTCTAGGCACCCAGCCTAAAACGCAATCCTTCTTCCTAAAATCCCCCTGCCACCTGTGCTTGTGTCATGTCCCCATGAAATGTCTTTTTGAATTAAACTGAGCTTTCTTCCACCATACACTTTTAATTCCCATTCCCCTATCAAGTGTTTTCCCTGGTGTTACACACCCAGTCAAGACTCCCCCCAAATAATTTTGAAGTTGGCTGTCTTAACAGAAAAGGGAGCTGTGCTGGTTTTGTGGTCGGGTGCTGACTTCCCTCCAATGTACTCAAGGACCAGCTACCACCTGTCTGTTGGTAGGGCTTCATGTGTTTCAGTCAATGCTGAACAGGCTTCAGTGAAGCTTCCAGACTAAAACAGATGAGGAAGAAAGTCCTGGTATCTGCTGCTGAAAGTGTCAGCCAATGAAAAGACCATGAAGGCTCACAACAGTCAGATCCCATTGTACCTGGGGTGAGACTGAATCTGTCAACTCCAAGGCAGTTAACCAAACATGTCAATAGATGGAGTCTGCTACCAGACAGAGTTCATAATCATAGCTCATCATTATTGCATTGGAGACAAAGTACATCTTTTTTTTACCTTGTAGATATTTTTCTTTCCATGGTTTAGTCCTAAACTGCTGCCCTTTCCTTACCTCCTGTAACAATATTGAAATCCAACTGATCTCATTAAAGAATTACTCTTAGTCTCTAATAGAACTGAACATGTCAGGTACTTTTCCGGTAGCCAATTCTTCTTCGTGACCCTGCAGCCTTTTTGGCAAGTAAAAGCATTAAAAGCTAGATCTTGCACATTGCCTGTGATTGTAGGGACAAGAGAGAATTTAGAACTTAACCTCTCCAAATGCCTAATTTCACAGGAAAGGGAAGAAAAAGAGACACCCAGACAGCTGTGCAGTTCACTGAGACTCATAGTGACCTATAAGACAGCGGAGCCGCTCCACAGGGTTCCCAAAGCTAGATATCTTTACAGAAACAGACTGTCAAATCGTTCTCCCAAGAAGCAGCTTGGTGGGTTCAAACCTCCAACCTTTTGGTTAGCAGCCAAGGGCTTTCACCACAGCAGCATAAGACTCCTACTAGATGCAAGGTAAAAGGCAAATCCAGAATCAGAATCCAGCTTGTGTGAATTCCAGGGCATAAATAAACCCCCGCACCCTGCTGCCTCTAGTATGGAGGAAAGAACTCTGACTTGGTCCAAATGATAGTCAGATAGACACGCGTTCTGTTGAGAAATTTTGACTGCAACCCAAAAAACATCATTCGCAGTCAATTACCAGTTTACAGTTTACCAGGAGTGTCCACAAACATCATCTACCGAGGTGCCCATAACTACCCTGGGATGTGGGTGTCAAGTCGGAAAGCAGAAGTGAGTGCCGCTGGAAGAAGGCTGGGACCTAAATGTCTGTCGAGGGATTCTCCTTCCAGACAAAAGAAACAGAAACACCAACACCTATGTCATGCCACTCCAGGGTTCCTGCCTGCAAGGGTTGCAGCTAAAAGACCCTTGCCACGGGCAGATGATGCATGTGGATTGTCTAGTCAGGGTTTGGCGTGGCAGCAGGAAAGAGGACAATTAGTGCCAGAAGTCACTGCATGCCAATACACGCGTGGGAGACTTCAGCAGAACATCAGACCCCCAGCAGGGTTACACACGAGGATGCCAAAATCGCATCTCTGTGTTCCTCCTATCCTTTTCTTGCCTTATAATATCTCCACTTCATAAATCACTTTTACATCCACTGGCACGTTGCAAACCTTTTGAGGTTCTGATCTCGTCAATGGACAGGGTTCTTGCAGGTAAGAGAGGCTGTGTAATCCCTGAGGAAGTACCACCCATTCTTGAGAAAGTTCTTTTGAATGCTGGCTCTCTCTACTAAGGTGAAAATTAAATTCTCCAGAAGTAGGACAAAGGTGGGGAGAGGAGGAAGGGAGGGATAGGTCCTGCACAGCGTAGCCCAGAGTCCCTGGACTCTACTTTGTCATTCTAATGAGGCAGCCATCTTCCACAGACAGTGGGTTTAAGTGATGGAATGGAAGCCTAATTCTGCTAATTGTACAGTAAGCTAGTGTTAGATTACCAAAGTGCTGTGTCATCAGTCGGGAACATGTCCCTCCATCTTTTATCAACATGAAACTTCCCTTGTCATTCTTGGATTGAAACAGCAGGATACGGTGATGTTTTCCAGTGCATCGATTCTATACTTCATGGGTCTGAAAATGACTTCCTGAAAGTTTATTGAAGAAATGAGTATCCTTTCGAAAACTGAAAGAAACTTCAGACTGCTTTAGAAATGATTACATTCCGTTTCTCATACTGATCTATTAAAATGTTAATTACAAGCTTCACAGTTGCAATGCAGAATTGAAGAAAGTTAAGTTCAAGCACTTGCTATTATATTTTACCTTTCCAAGGGAGCTGTACATAGAAAGCCCATGTTGTCCTTGACCTCTAGACTTCCATGACCTCTATATCCTGTCCCACTCTCCAGGACCCAGTACCTTTTCTGGGACTCTGTTGAAGTATTGTAATACTTGACTCCTTATGGCTTCTATGGGTGAAGAGGGCATTGAGGGCCTTTAATTTTATTCTCTTGCACAGTATGATTATGAGTAAGAAAGACAACCCAACTAATGCCAAGTGCAGATAGAGAGTTAGGATCAGCCAGTGGATTGGGAAACAGAACTACTAAGCTGGATCTGGACATGAGGTGAAAGGAGAACGGATAAAGTGCCTGCAGTCTGAGCTGTGGATGGTGTGGGTTGGCTTGGGTATCTTGAGACAGAACGGTCACCATAGGAGTCAAAATGAAGAATGGGCTCAGGGGCTGACTTTGGTGATGGTCACTCTAGCCAGGCACAGAAGTGAATGGCTTGGGTGATAAAAAATGAGTACTTGGCTGTAGATTAATCCTTGGGAAATTATCATGATAACGTTGGTCCTTGACCTTGAACACGTGCTGAATGAAGTAAGGTGATCACAAAAGGGAACATGTTTTATGATCCTACTTAACTTGAAATACCTAATATAGACACACGTATGAAGACCAAAGCTTCTCAGAGGATGCCAGAGGCTGGCGCTAGGTTTGTTCAGAAAGCATTGAGCACCAGTTTATGGTCCTGGAACACTTGTCAGTGTCCACTGCTGATGGTTGCACATGATTAATGTCATTGGCTTGTGCACGCGAAAACGACCGAATTGGCAAAATACTAGGTGATTTCAAGAAACTTGTGGGGAAATCCCATCATCCATTCATTCTAATTTTTCATGAACTGTTTGAAACCCTGTCACCGGTGGATATCTGTTGTTGTTAGATGCCATTAAGTGGGTTTCGACATATACCAACCCTCTGGGTAGCAGAGGGAAATGAGCGTGTTCACGTCCATTATGCAACCACTGTGTCAGTCCATCCCATTGATGGTGTTTCTCTTTTTTCTTGACCCTCAACTTTACCAAGCATGGTCTCCTTTCCCAGGGACTGGCTCCTCTTTACAACATGCCCAAAGTTTTAAAGACAAAGTTTCAGCCTTTTCCATTCCAAAGAGCAATTCAGCTGTATTTCTTCCAAAATAGATTTCACTAATGCTTCGGGTAGTTCCTGTTATATTCAATATTCTTCAGCAACATCATAATTCAAAGGCATCATTGTTAGGGTTCTCCAGAGAAACAAAACTAAGACACGTAAGATTTTGTGTGTAGATGATTGATAGGTAGATAGATAGATAGATAGATAGATAGATAGATAGATAGATAGAGCATGAAGGAATATAATAGCTAATTAGTCCACACAGCCAAACAGAGGGCTCAGTCCAACTCACTTCTGTGGAACAGTTAATATACTGGAAGGCCTTCAACTCAGAGGGCTGCTGAGTCCAAGATAAAGAATGCAGACAGCTGAGTTTTCCCCACGGCAATGCAGGCAGTCTGGTCACAAGCAGCAGGGCGGGTCACCAACAGTCAGCAGCTCAGGAACTTAGCAAAGCAGGTCAGACGGACTATCAAGCTGAAGCAGTGTCAGATGATAGGATCCGACAACCTCGAGCTGAAGCAATGTATATACCATATACCAGCAGCTTGGTGAAGCAGGTCTCAAGGAACCTCAAGCTCTAGAGACCCAATCCATGGGTTGGCTGTCCCACAAGTAGGGAAGCTTACAAGTTGAGGCAGAGAACTAGCTAAAGCAGCCACATGCTGGTCCGATCACCAGAGAGCAAGAGAGAGTGGGGTGGGGCTTGCCAAGCCATTTATCTCTTTGCCCTCCAATCACACTGCGACCTTATTCCTTCCACATGTTCCTATTGGCCAGGTTGGTACAATAAACCTATCTATCACAATCAATGTCTCTGTCTTCCATATCCATTGTCTAATTTACACATGCTTATGAGGTGAGTGAAAATAAGTGCACCTTATTCCTCAATCTTTTCTCTTTAACATTTTAAAGAAATATTTTGCAGCAGATTTATCCAGTGAAACACATCATTTGATTTTCTGACGGCTGTTTCTATGACCTTTGATTGTGGATCCAAATAACATAAAATATTTGACTGTTTTCATCTTTTCCCCATTTATCATGATGTTGCTAGTTTCCATGTTTGAGGACTTTTGTTTTACTTTCATTGAAAGCTGTAGTCTGATCTTCAGTAAGTGCTTTGAGTCTTCTTTATTTCAGCATACAGGATGGTGTCATATGCAAACTGCAGGTTGTTAATGATTTCTTCCCCAATCGCGCTGCAGAGTGCATCTTCAGATAATCCAGCTTCTCAGATTACTTACTCAGCATATGTGATGAAGAAATCAACCCTGATGCACAACTTTGCTGATTTTAAACCACGCAGTATCGCCTCTTAGTCTATGTACGTGTTCTGCATGAGAACAGGGAAGTATCCGGGAATTCCCATTCTTCTCAATCTCATCCATAGTCTGCTATGATTCACGTAGTGAAATGGTTCTGCAATGTCAATAAAACACTAGTAAACATCTTCTTGGTACTCTGCTCTCAGTCAAGATGCCTTTGACATCAGCAATGCTGGTTCTTATACCCCATTCGTTTCTGAATCTAGCTTGAACCTGGGGCAACTCCCTGTCAATGCAATACTGCAACCATTTAAAAAAGCATTTTCATCAATATTTTACTGCCTGTGATATTGTTCAATAATTTGTATATCCTATTTGCAATTTTGAAACGGGCACAAATATGGATTGCTCTCATTTGGTTGGCCAGGAAGCTGTCTTCCACATTTCTTGGCACCGACCAGTGAGTTTATGCAACAGTTTGCTGAAACATTTCAATTTGTATTCTGTCACTCTATTCCTGGAGCTTTTTTTTGGCCAATGTTTTCAGTGCAGCTTGAGCTTCTTCCTTTACCATCATCAGTTCTTGCTCACGTAGTACTTCTTGGAATGGGTGGCACACACACTACTCCTCACTTATCAGCTATCTTCTTATCCAACAGTTCACATTCACAATACTGAAAAATATACTAATGAGTATTTTGTGTGTTATCTCTCTGGCAGTAATGGATGCCAGTGTGAGGTAACACTGGTTGTGATGGTTAAAGTTATTTGTTGGCTTGGCTAGGCCATTATTCTCAGTAGTCTGGCAGTTGTGCAACGATGTAGTTGGCTTCACTTTTGCATATGGCCAAATTTTGCATAGTGAGCTGACCTTGGGCATCTAACCATGTAGATAAGTAAGGTGTGGGTATATATGTGGGAGCGTCAAAAAGTTCATTGGAAAATTCTATTATCTTTCAATTCCATTTTCCATGTACTTTTTGAAGCTCCTCAATATATTTATAATAATAATATTAATAAAATTAGTTCTTGATATTAGGAAGGATAGGTGAGCAAGAGAGAGTAGATAAATAAGCGGGATCCCATTACTTATTACAAATGAATCATATTGGTACATTTATGAACTGAGAAATGCATTCTTACACCTTCGCACCATGAAGTGGCTTTATTTTCAACCAAATCCAGAGCACAGAAATAGGTTAGAATGTTGTGGCCCCATTCAAATGCTAGCAGTCTGGACCATTTTCAATTTCTTTGCATCAAAATTTCCTAAGCTGTGATATTTCTAGATCTGAGCCAAGAATTTAGTTCCAACAAGAACTTGGAGGATCATTCTACTTAGTACATGGGAGCAGTAATTTACTAAATGGGACATGAGTGTCTTGTAAGAGTTAATGAAGCTTCCCAAGTGCCTTGCTTAGTAACACTAGAGTAATAGGGCAGCCTATCCTCTTTAATGAATAGGATGTTAAGATTCTAATGCCACAGGAATATTAAAAGCCTACCATATAGCCGCACTCTGATAATAGATATACGTTTTTATTAGAACCGCTTTAAGGTAAATGAAGAAGAAAGAAAATCTTGAGATCCATCGGATATTTTTGAGATTACTGAAAAGTAGTCAGCACATTCCTATCTCAACATAGTTAAAAATTTCACTCTAAGGAGAGAATGAGCAAATCATTTAGGAAGAGTATTAAAATTGTAAGATATCTAGTGAACATTAAAAATTATTCTATTGCTCATGCTCCAAATGGATGAAAACTACCCTTTAATGGAAAACTATTGAGTTCACTTATAATTTTGTCCTCTAGCACTCTAACTCAAAAAATAAACATGTTTCTCATTTCCTTTCTTGGCACACCAGTTAAATGTACTGAACACTCCGTGTGTGCAAAGACTTCTTCTGCCTGGAAAGGAAATGTATGGTGTTGTCGTTGTTTTTCTTTCCAGACAGAAGAAGGGGTCTTCCAAGCCTATGTCTTTGCACACATTGGGTATTTAGTAAATTTGGCTGGTGTATTAAGAAAGGAAATGAGAAACATGATGATTTTTCTTGCTTGGAGTTCTGGAAGACTAAGTTAGAAGTTACGTCAACACTTTTCCCGTAGTTCTCATGTTTGGAGCACCATAACTGAGGAATGTATAAAAGCAGAGCTAAGTAGCAGTATACGACAGTACACAGGGCATCACTAAACCATTGCACTTCCATGGGGTGAAGCTTGGGGAAGGTACTGATGGAAGTCCCACATTTTATTGTTTCCATTTATGAAGCATCTGTAACTGATGTATACACACTCTACACTGGGCTCAGAAATCTCAACTATAAACAAAAAAGTTGTAACTCTTCTTAATTATCAAGAATTGATCTTAAATATACAACCTGTTGCTCAGAACGTCTGTACCCTCCACCAAAGCCCTGCAACTTGGTGCCTGACTGCAAAACCCCGCCTTTATCAATAGCTGAGTATCGGTGCCACCTCCCTACCCACCACGCATGTCCTCAACTACCATGAAGCAGTGGAAGGAGAAAACAGGTTATGTATTGTGGTACTTAGTTACTATGGCAACTGGAGACTCCTGGTTAGAGGCGGAGTTCAAACTGTCAGTCCAGTAGTCGCTTGATGACACCTCCTTGGGGTGTGGCCTTTTGTGTAAGAACGAGATTGAACAGAGAGAATTCCTCTCTGCCGCTTCACCTTCTTCCTCGCTGGGACTCTGTGTCTACCTCCAGGGGTGGTCCCATGTAAGCTGTCTGTGTCCTGCCATGCTTCCCCCAACCTTGGATCCACATGACTCTGCGTTCACAGGCGGGTGACCTCCCTGCTCCCTGTGTCACCTTTTGCTGCCATTGGCCTGCAGTTACGTGACTCTGAAGAGGACCCCAGCTAGCACTGGACCTATGCAGGTGAGTTGACCTGGGCAGGGACGCCTCCCTGATGTAAAGTTGCCTTTGGATATAAAGTTCCTTCTTGCACACAGATGAGTGTCACCGGTTTGTTTCTCCAGGCAACCCAGCCTAATCACATATGCATAGGTCAGCAGTTACTTGACATCGTAGACGCTTGAGCAGAAATTGGATGAACATTTTCCACCATGCTCTCAAAGCTACGGTATCAAGATAGTAGATCGAGTATTGACCTAAGATCACCCCAGCCTCTGAATGAATAAATGGATCAATGAATGCCTGACTATGCGCTTTGGCTCAGAATTATCCCTCTCTTTTGATGACTTAGTCTGACTGTGTACTAATTTTCTCACATAGTTTTTCACACAAATGTACTTAAGTGGGACCTGTGTCTTCTCCACTCATCTTTCAGAAATATTAAACACATCAGGTTCAACAGCAGGGAATACAGTTGGGGCTCAAACTGGCCTGCACACTATAGAGCAAGTCCCAGGGTCAGGCTAAAGAGAGAGCTGAAGACCTATGCTGGATAGGTGTGGTAGAATGTGCAGAAGAAGTGGCAAGATAGGAGAAGAGAGACTAAGGACATAGGACATTGACAGATTGGCTGAAAAGGCATGTTAGTGGTAGGAGGCAGGGGAACCATGCTGAATAGGAGAGGAGAAGCCCCAGTGGCCCTGCTGGGACGTTGGAGTGGTGGGTGGTTCACACAGTGGATGCTGACAGGTGGTGCAGACCAGTGGAGTTTGCTTTCCTGGAGTACAGTTCCTGGGACTTAGCTGCATTATACCACCTCCGTCACAGATTGAGTAAGTGGTAGCTTCTATTACTGAAAGTGCTCTGTCTTTTATAAATGGTAAGACAGTACACATAATGCCAAGAGATGGCTCTAATTCATCTCATGTGACACATAAAGAGGAAAGATGCCAACCCACATCACCTCCCTGGAGCCTGAATGTTTCACTGTCCTTGGAATCAGTGACCGAGATTTTGTTACAGGTGAAACTGCATTATCATGGGCTCCTTCTGGTGGATGTGTAATCAAGTCCTCTTGGATGAGGTCATTCGGCACACTTGACGCTGCACTAAGGAAGCATCTGGGCCTGGAGTGTACACTAAGGTGTCCATCAATTTTAAAAATTTCATCTGTGGCTAAATATTTTGCTATCCATCTAGTTTTTATACCTAAATTGGACACATGAAAATTTTAAAGAGTACTGGTATTCTTCCAATTTCTAGAATCAAAGTTTAATTGATGAGAGGTTATTGCTGTGTTCTGCTGTCTACATCATAATACTAAGATGAAAGATCCTAAGAATAGCTTACATTAGCTGAGTGTTTATAAGGTGTGAAGAAACTTTCTAAATGCCTGATGTGCATAAATCAAAAATGTAACGTAGGTCCTTGTTCACTTTCTATCATAAGAGAAGGCTATGGAGTCTTGATTTTCCTAAGAATGTAGCAGGTTAAATTAATCATTGGAAAGAGAATTTGAATACAAGCCTGTCAAACTCAAGAGTCAAGTTTTGTTTTTAATCATTTTATTGGGGGCTAGTACACCTCTTATCACAAGCCATATATCCATCCATTGTGTCAAGCACATTTGTACATTTGTTGCCATCATGTTCAAAACGTTTTTCTTTCTACTTGAGTCCTTGGTATCAGCTCCTCCTTTTTTCCCCTCCCTCCCTCATGAACCCTTGATAATTTATAATTATTATTTTTCATGTCTTGAACTGACCAATGTCTCCATTTACTCACCTTTCTGTTGTCCATCCCCCTGGGAGAGGGTTATAGGTAGATATCATTGTGATCGGTTGACCCTTTCTTCTCCCACCTTCCCCTCACCTTCCTCATGTCAGAACCAAATTCTTTTTTTTTTCTTTTCTTTTTTTACATTTTATTAGGGGCTCATACAACTCTCATCACAATCCACACATATACATACATCAATTGTATAAAGCACATCCGCACATTCCCTGCCCCAATCATTCTCAAAGCATTCGCTCTCCACTTACAGAGCCAATTTCTTGACTGTTACTCAACACTGCTCCTTTCCTCTTAACAATCTCGGTGCAGATCTCTCCAAATGTATGTGCTATTTGTCACACTAGGCCCCAAACTTGAGAAAAGGGAGCTGAGCTATTTAAAGCCTGCTCTCTGAATCAACAAGTATTTCTCGAACATCTTCAATGTGTCCAACAAAGCGAGACCTGCCTTGAAAGATTTATAATATTAATGTGAAAGGAAAAGCTTGTGTGGGAGCACACACACACACACACACACACACTAGTGAATGGAACAAGATAGGATAGAATGAGTGGAAGAAGGAACGTATAGGGCATGGACTATAAATGCATAAGAGCATAAGGTCATTGTGAGATGAAATAACCTGCAGATTTGATGTGTATAAGATTTGATCTAAGTTGGAAGAACATAATATCTTTTTATAATATCTCTTTATATGCCCTTGCGTTAATGAGGATATCCTAAACTACTGAGTGGGTATATATTTTGCGGTTTTTACTCTCAACAACAGCAAAATTAATTTCTATATTTTAGAAATGATGCACCAGAAAAATGAAAAAAACACTTAAAAATTGGAAAATAAACTCGGGATAGAAAACATTTTTGCATGACTTGGTGAATAATTATGAAATGAATGCCGTGAAATATTCCCTCTCCAGAAATCAAACGGAACTAGACCCTAGGAATTCCCCTTGTGTTCTTCCCAATCCAAATCCCCACAAAGCACATTTGATGAACTTCTCTTACATTCTTTTAAAAAGATAAATAGTGACCCGAGAATTCAATTGCTGGCATCTTCGTGTTGCTCTGAACCAGAAGTGGTCTCAGGCACAAAGTGAAACCTTCATCAATGTCCTAAACTACAGAAAAAGCCTCCTCTGAAATCCAGCTGGCCTCCAAGTCTCCAAGCCTACATGATGCTCACCGAGAATAAGCATCCCACAAGGAGTCTCGTGAGTAGCTTTCCAGATGTTGCTGATTGAGACATCCTCCTGCCACCATGACAAATAGGGAGGAATTAGGTGCACGGCAGGGATTTGGCACAAAGGCAGCTGTGCCAGCTTGGCAGGCCCCGCCCATTTAGCAGCAGGCGGCTGAATATTCTGGATGAACACGACTTAACCCTACTGAGCAAAACCCACTCCTGCTTGACTCAACTCTAATCCTGCCCCAGCCGGGCCTCATTAGGCTTCAGGAATGGAACAGTCATATTTTCTAAAACACATCGTACCAAGAAAAGCCTAATTAGAGAGCAAAGGGTAGAAGTGTAGGAGTGCGGATAAATATGATGTGCCGAATGCATTATCTATTTGGCAGAAAACAAATTATGGAGTCATCTGCAGCATTCAGACGGTCTAATTTATGGACACTCCTTCAAAGAAACTCTTTAACCCAGCGTCTTGAGATCATAAAGCACATTTTCACAACTGCAAGCATGATTTTCTGGACTGTACAGCGGAGGCCTTTAGGAGACAGGAATGTTCGGACGATCTGGAGCCCGTTTTAATGTGTTTGAAACAGAAATCACTCCACCAACACTATTTTAGCAACTCGATAGCGCAATTGGTGGAGAATATATGGTTTTCTTGGTACAGTTCTGGGACGTTAATACAGTCCTTGATCACTGCCGCTGAGAGCCCTTCCGATTGACATCCTTGGCATTCAGAAACCCAGTCTCCAGCCCATCCCCCTCTCTCATTCTCCCTACTAACCAGGCTTCAGCCCTGGAAGCCGAAGCTCTGATGCTCAGCCAGGCTGCTTCCAGTCTTCAAGCTCTGGCATTCACCTTTGCCTTCACTGGCCCTGCACAGGTGGCTTCTTCTCATGGCTCAACAGTTCAGGCTCTCTTCTGCAGAGAAATCTTGCCTGGCTAGTTTCGGTTCAAGGTTCTTCAGACTCTCCTATTATCCTTTTTGCTTTTCTTCACATCACTTATGACTATCAGGAAATTCACTGTGTGTTTTATTTATTGCTTGTCCCTCCATTAGATGGTATATTGCATGAGCAATGACCTTGCCATTCTCACTCTTCTTGGTCTCCAGGGCCAAGGTTAGAACCTGGCAGGTGGTTGGTGCTTAACAGATCAGTATAAATTATAATAAGACCTGATGGCACAGTGGTTTAAGCACCGGGTTGCTTAAACTGAAAAGTCAGTGGTTTGAAACCACCATCCACTCCAAAGGAAAAAGATGAGGCAGTCTGGTTCCGTAAAGGTGAACAACATTGGAAATCCAAATTCTACTCTATCATCTAGAGCGGCTATGAGTTGAGACAGACTTAACAGCAGTGGGCATGAATGAATGAATCGATAAGATGTAGAGAAATCTCATTTCTAGAATCCCTACCACTCTGAAAAAATTGTGAATTTTATTACAGTTCCAGAGTATTTTTCAGAAAGTAAATGCTCACAGTTTACATAAGCACCACCTAATTTTATTATACCTGTGTCACAAATATTTCAAATATCAGCAGGGTGACTCATGATAGGCAGCTTTCAACAGTTGACAGATTGGGAAGAAAGGCCTTATGATATACTTCTGAAAATTAGCCCATTGAAACCTTATTGATCACAACAGATGAGCGTCTAATAGAACGATAAACAGCCAGGTGAGCAGGCACTCAGAGCATACCTTGACTGTCCTAATGGAATGGATGATGGTGGAAGTAACTCAGGCAGGCCAACATTTCACCAGTTGATTGTGTGTGTCAGAGCTGACTCAATGGCAATTCGTAACAGCAATAACAATTTATCTAGGAAATATGCTTATGAGAGTCAAATACTGTATATTTTATCTCCTGCATGTATATGATGGCTATGACTTTCTAATAACTGACTAGAAATATTATAAATGCATTCTGTATTTTTCTTGCTAGTTCAAGCCAGAGCCCATCAGAAGCAAACTCAATCACAACTCAGTGATATGATTTCAAACCTGGAGTTTAATTAATTTTCTTCTGACCCCAAATATAAATAGATTATCAAATGAATAACAGTCACCAAATGTTTCAATTATTTTATAATAAGAATTGTCACTCAATTTGACTTGAATTACTAGAGGGTAAAATATTTGCCCTCTTTCTTATAAGCAAAGTGACTAATTTACTCTTCATTATTATAACGTAGACAAAGAAAAGAAATTGAACCCATTGAAACATTTTTTGTTTGCTTACATGATTAACATGACTTTCAGCATCCAAAAAAAGTACAACCGTCTCCATTAAAATGTAGTTAGTGCTCAATTCATTATTTACTCTATTGCTGTAAGTAGAGCCATCGTGTCCTGATATGTTTGATATTTAAATTATATACAAGAAGTCCTGGTAGTGCAGTGCTTCAGTGCTCAGTTGCTAATGAAAACATCAGTGGCTCAAACTCACCAATTGCTTCTCAATAGAAATATGTGGCCAATCTGCTTCCATAAAGGCTTACATGCCCACAAACACCATGGGGCTGGTCTTCTCTGTTCTATAGGGTTGCTATGAGTTGGACTTGCCTCAACGACAAGTTTGGTTGGGGTGCATTGTATACAGAAAATAGCATCTTTCCCATAATTGGATGATGCCATCTTGGTGATCCCAAGAAGAATCAAGTGAAAATCAAGTCCTCAGACAACTCAACCAAATCCAAGCGTCTATTCAAAATGTTAGCCAGTTGATGTATCTTTCTCAGATCTACCCCAAAGATTCCAATTTCAAAAGTTCCTGGTGGAAAACATCCTACAGAGAGATACGATAGTCATAGGAAGGCTATGGAACATATATCAAGTTATCTATATATGGCCAAACCAATAGACCATAATATTAACTGGCATTTTTATGACCTACTCAAAGGTCAATGAAAATCATTGCATGTTTAATGGTTTCAATCCTTGTGGATGTCCAATGATGTGCTTACGATTCATTTTTGGCCTTCTCCATTCTATCTGATGCTGGTAAATGCTCTTCCACTTGGATTATGATCTCCCCTGGGGGGAGGGGGTGTTTCTGGTTTAAGGAGAACATGATTTTTCAGAGAAAGTCCAGGTTTTGCTCATGTTAGCACATCATGGTCTAAGGCTGTGATGACATGCAGCTGATTTGACCATTTTAAATCCATTGAACTTCTAACAACAGCTGATAATTTCTTATCACTACTAACCATAATCATTTAAACACTTAAATCAATGATGCACATGTGGGTCTGGCTAAGGTTTTGGCTAAATCAGTGATTCTCAGACTTTCTCACCTACTTCTTTACATAGTACCCCAAACACTCTGTGGAGTTCATGAAGATAGTCTTGCTTTACAAAGTTCATTATTTTTAAAATTGAAAGAACAATTTCATCATTTAGGGCAAATGATTATTAAGACGTAGTGTCTATCCATCCATGTAAGCAATTACATAAACTGTTTTACAAAATGAGATTGCATTATGTATAGTTTTGTAACTTAGATTTCTGTAGCAAATATTACAGCTATCAAATATT
Source organism: Tenrec ecaudatus (assembly GCF_050624435.1). Classification (NCBI taxonomy): domain Eukaryota; kingdom Metazoa; phylum Chordata; class Mammalia; order Afrosoricida; family Tenrecidae; genus Tenrec; species Tenrec ecaudatus. The sequence goes on along the minus strand of NC_134542.1, from coordinate 16,539,813 downwards.
CTTCTACCATTATCGTACCAAAAAGAACTTCTTAATATCACCAGATAACCACGCCTAATTACAATTCTTCTGTTTGTCTCATAAATGCTTTTGTCAGCATTTGGGATGTGGAAATCAAGATCCACAGTTTTAATTTGCTTTATGTAGTTGTAAAGGAGCCCTGGCAGTGTAGTGGGTTACACATTGGGAAGTTCACAAGGTCAGCAGTTAAAAAACACCAGTCCCTCCATGGGAGAAAGACGAAGCTTTCTACTCCCATAAGCAGTTGCAATTTGGAAACCCTTAGGGACAGCTGTACCCTGTCCTGTAGGATCACTATGAGTCTGAATGGACTCAATGGCAGGGAGGTTTATTTTAGATACTTGTAAACTTTGTTTAAATTCAGAAAATAACCCTCAGGGTTGTTTTTTCTTTGCCTCTATTTGTTAAAGTAATGAGACCATTTTCCCATTAGTATGAACACATTATAGATTTTGCTGATGCTATACCCATGGCCTGGTTTCCCTTGTTCCTCTCTGCTGGTGTAATGGTTACAAGTTGGGCTACAATCCTCTAGGTTGTCAGCTCGGGGCTGTCCACTCCCACGAAGAGTCTATAATCTCAGAAATGCACAGGGGCAGTTCTGCCCTGTCTCAGAGGGTTGCTATGAGTCGGGGTGGGCTTGATGGCAGTGAATGAGTAGCTCAATTGGTTTGTCACATAAGCTCAGATTTCATTCCTAAGCATTAATTCCTCAGAGGTGGTTGTACACTCACTTCCCCCTCACTCGGGGAGCTCCCGTGTCTCAGTCCCTCTGTCTTTATGATATTAAGGTTAATCAGAAGGTTCAGGTGTTGCCTGTATGATCCATTCATTTAAGATTCCTCACCAGCTTTTAATCTAATGGTTTTAACAGCATTTAATGGTCTTTATCTAGATCGATTATTTCATTAGGGGCTGCCAAATGGTGATATTTTAATTCCTTTACTGCTATGCATTTATTATCTTAGGTTTTTTTCCCCCCATAAAGAGCCCTCTCTCCATAACTGTTTGGATACCCTGAGGTATAGACTGCTTAGAATTCACTCTCCCCTTTTATTGATACATTTTCAGAAGAGTAAATAGGTTCCTGAACATCCTCCAAATATGATGAATGAGCTCTAATGTTTCTGGGAATCCTAGAACATGCAGTGATTTTAGCTTATTTTGTATATTTTAACCCTTTGGAGGAATGGCACCGGGCATTTTGTAAAAGGAGAACATGATTATAAGCTTTCTATTTTTCTTCTTTTTATCACTGCTGCTAGTGTATTTTGACATCAACCAACCTTATCTCTAATAACACAAGTAGGTCCATCGAGGCTAGTGCCCTAATGTATTATTTTTTTTTTAGCTATAGAAGCATATTGATTCTATTTGTAAGAATAATCATCCCCCTGTTAGTCAGTCTTCTGTATATTCATTGTGAGTAGAAATATGCTCACTTTGGGATAATATATATATATATATATTCAGGGACTTTGTTAAGTTAATTGACTTAATATTTATTGAGAGCTATATAATTCAGACATCATCACAGTGGCATGTCACACAAGGAACATCTCTTTTTTTCTTTGTGAGCATTGTTATTTTTAAATAAGTACTAGAACCATCAGAAAGAATTTTGTGCAAGAAGGAGAGAGGGGGAGAAAGTTCCCAGAAACTAAAAGTACCTTCCATGCAACAGCCTCTGACTCACATGGAGGGGACGGTATGAAAGAGGAAGACCGGCGACACGATGGAGTGACACAGCGGCTGTAACGATGGCCTCAGCCCTGAGAACCAGTGTGAGGATGGCGCTGAGCGGGCAGTGTTTCCTTCTGTGGGATGCAGGGGGGCTGTGAGTCAGAGCTGACGCACAAGAACATGGTGACCACAGGCCTGTCCGCACAGCACTGTGCTGCATGGGCATCCTGTGGCTGAGCTTTTGGGATATCACCAGGACTTTCATCTGAGCCACCTCTGGGTGGACTGGAATTTCTAACCTTTTACTTTCAGAAGACATGTTCTGCACCACCCAGGTATTCCTCCCGTGTCGCACCCGCCACCATCCATGTACTGCTGTCACACCAATGCCCACTCAAGGCTACCTGGTTAGACCCTCTTTGCTTCATTGCAAAAGGGGTTCCGAGATCTTGGAAGATCTTAGGAGCACCAAGCCAGCCACCTTGGAAATTTCCCGAATGTGGCGCTTACCAGATGGAGAAAGTGTTGTGGGGTTTCAAGGCAAACAGAGAACACCAGACATGTTCGGCATCATCTTTTCATCGGGAAAAAGACAAAGGAACTAGAAGCTGGCTCTTTAAAATGCAGATGGTTGCCATCCTCATGCCCCGTCCACCACTGGTGTATCAGGATATTGTCATCACGGCTACTTTCCATGTCACATGCCTGCGCCTCCCTTATTTCATAGAATGCTCAGCTAGTGTGATTCACTGGTATGAAAGGATCCATCAAATCCACCAGCCCGACTGAATAACTGATTATCATCTGAGGCTCATTTTGACTCCTCTCTAAGGAAGTATTGCTTGGCTCAATCCTAACTATGTAATGAGATTTAAATGATTAGACTTTGCTATATCCTGACAGGGAGTCCTGGTGGCACTGCGGGTCAGGCATTGGGCACCTAACTGCAAGGCTGAGGGTTCAAATCAACCAGCAGTTCCTAAGGGGAAAAGATGAGGCTTTCTGGTCTCCTATCAGAAATCCTGTATAAGGCCTGTGAGTCAGAACTGACTTGATGGCAGTGGATTATGTATTATGACTGGGAGAAGGAGGCTGTTTACCTAAACAATAAATATTTCTTATAAGAGATTGTAAAACACTGAAGAATACAGCAAATAAAATCACATAATCATATAACTCTGGTATAATTATTTTTATTAGGTAGGTTTTCCCTGCCCTTATTCATTTTCTGACATAGTATCTTTATTAGTTTCTGAAACTAGGTGAGAAACAGCTAGAAAGATTTTTTAAGCTTTGGGAGTACTCTATGGCACTTCTTTCCTTTAAAAAATTCTGAATTCTCTAATCACTATGTGCACTTTCAGGATGGATCAAATTAAAAGTCTTCCAGTCAATTCCTAGGCAGTCTTGAACTCAATCCATCCCGAATTCCTTATTGGCATGTTCAAAAATTTATAAGTGCTTGGAATTTTAAAACTTTTACATCTCTTAGAAGCAGAGTAATCCACAAATTGGGCGAGATCACCTAGGAATTAATATGAAATATTTTACTTCGAGACCTACTTTTTTAGAGATGCGGCCAGAAACCATAAAGCAGTCTGGATGCTCTGTGAAGATTCAGGCAGAGGCAGCCACTGGGGAGATTACAGGGCCACATCGGAAAGGTGGTGAGCCTGTGTCCCTGGACCAAGACTGCTCAGAAACCGGATCCCAAATAGATGAAATGGAAGATGCTCACGGATGAGATCTCCTCCTGAGGGAAGTTGCTCATCAATGTGGCCTGGTAGCAAGTCGCTCGCTGTGTCTTAAAGAAATTGGGTAACATAGACGATCTGGTATCACGGGTGGAGGTAGGATATGAGGATCCTGGCTCCAGTTGCTCCTTCCATCTTCAAATGAGTAGCCCCAGGAAGATCAAAGGAACTCTTCAAATGGACTTAAATTTCTACTTGTCAAGAGCAAGTTTGCTCTGATGATTGACTTTCAAAGCTAAAATAGGATACTATTTGGGGAATATGAAAACTAGAGAGAGAGAGAGAGAGATGTGTTCTTTCATTTAATTGGTGGTTGGATTGAAGCCCTACAAGCAATAGGCATCAAGAGAAAAGGCCTATGGGAGAAAGAAGAGGGGTAGATTGGGGGTGAATGGGGAACTAATACCACGCAGTACGAGTGTTTTAGTCCAGGCAGATTAGAGAAACAAATTCATAGACACTCATATGTGTATAAGAGCTTTATATAAAACAGCAATTGTATATTGAGAAAACATCCCAGGCCAGTCTAGATCAAGTCCATCGGTCCACTATTAGCCCATCTATCCGACAGCAGTCTGCAAATTCTTCTTCAGACTCATGCTGCCATTCAATGACGCAGAATGCTGGAAGATCACAGGCCAGTGGTTGGAAAGTCTTGTGGATCCAGTGGTGGTGGAAGCACTGGTGTGAGTCTCCTCGTGGCTCGTCTAACTCCAGGGGTGTGGCTCTATAAGCATATCTCCATGTGGCTTGTCAGCAGGAAGCAACGAGAGTGTCCTGCCTCCAGACAGGAAGACAGGAGTTCCCAGAATCCTCAGGAGAAGGCTATGCCCACACAGAGGCCTCATTGGTTGTGACCTAATTGACAGGCTAGACTCCACCCCTTTGCAAGGTGACAGGAGATTATGTAACTGCCATAATAAGAAAGAAGAGAATATTCTGAAATTGATTGTCGTGATGGTTGTACAACTCTTTCTGATGTGATTATACTATTGAATTGTATGATATGTGGATGGTGTCCCAACAAAACCATTTAAGAAAAGAGAACAATCACTTCTTGTCATATTTCAGAATTGTATTTATCCTTTCCCCCCATGTATTTGGGGACTTTTGGGGGTGAGAAAAGTAAAGCTGTCTACTCCTGTGAAGATTTGAACGCCCCTATGGAATAGTTCTACCCCATCCCTAAGGGTCACTATGAGTCAGATTCGACTCTACGGCAGTGAGTGGATTGACTTATTATTTTTATCTTCCCTCCCTGGCTCCCCTAAATACATTTATAACCAATCCTTTACATAACCAACCAAATTTGGTTTGTATAACCAAAACTGGTTTATATAACCAATCCTTTTTATAACCAACCAAAAGTCTGTTCCAGAATTTTCCCATGGACCCCTTATCTTATTCATGTCTTCCAACAAGCTTGACCATTGAGCTGCATTGTGTCTCCTCACCACTTGTGTGTCACACTGTGGGGGCTTCTGTGTTGTCGTGATGCTGGAAGCTAAATCACTGGTGTTTCAAATGCCAGCAGAGTAGCCCAAAGTGACCTGGTTTCAGAGAAACTCGCAGACTAAGAACAGATTACAAAGAAGGAATTGGTTGCCCACTTCAGCAAAAGTGACTCCTGCTAAAACTGTTATGCATAGCACTGAGGACTATGTGTGCCGGGTCCAAGCCATGAAGCCATGGTACTTTCAGTTACCTCATATGCCTGTGAACGTTGGAAGACCTAAGAATTATTGATGCCCTTTAATTGTGGTGCTGACCAAGAATTTTGAAAGTACCATGCACTGCCAAAAGGACGAACCAATTTACCTTGGAAGAAGTGCAGACAGAGTGTTCCTTAGGGGCAAAGATAGTGAGATTTCATCTTAACGTATCTTGAACCTCCTACCCGGAGAACGACATCATGCTTGGTAAAGCGGAGAGACAGCAGAAAAAGTGGCAGGCCCTCAATTAGACGGAGTGACACCGTGGCTGCAACAATGGACTTGCTGAAGCACAGTAACAACTGCGAGATGGCACCGGCCAGTGTTTCGTTCTGTTGTGCATTGGGTCGCAATGGGTCAGAACTGACTCAGCAGCACCTAACAATGACTGACAGGATGACACCTTAAAATAACCAGGCTTTCAAATGAAAACACTGAGGCAAGAGACTTGACTCGAAAGACTTGGCTGAAGAGACTTGACTCGAAGGAACGTAGATGCTTATAAGGAAGGTAGAGATAGCTAGTCACAGAATAAGCACAGAATGGCACCTCAGCACGCTATTTCATTTCTGTTACATTTTTAAGGGTTTGTTTAGAGGAAACCAGGGATACTCAGTGTATCCTATTTCTTTTAGCTCTTCCTTAAATGATGCCTCACAGCTTCCACACTGCACTTGAGTGGAGCTATTTCTCAACATTCTGCTTCTGACCCTGGAATCTTCCTCTTCTGGTTTTTCTTTCAAGGATCGGATCCACCCATTCCCAGGATTCCAGAGAACTGGATGCAGCCCACTGCTAAATCTCCATCCCTTTCTGTGACTTGATCTTTAGGTCTTCCACAGATGCAACTCAGTGCATTATCTCTGCCTTGCAACCAGATACATTGCCCGTGGCCCTTAATTTTATGAAATGCCTTTTCTACTCTTGACTTTTTTAAAACTGTGGTAAATACATATGTACAAAAGTCGGAGCCATCCCAACATTCTTCACATATGTAATTCAGTGGCATTTATTATGTGTTTTCGTATTGTTCAGCCATTACTATTGCCTGGAGCTTCATTCCCATTAAGGTCCTCTGGTGGCACTGTGGGTTATGTGTTGGACTGCTAACCATAAAGTCTATGATTCAAACTCATCGCCTCTTCTAAGGAAACAAGATGAGGCTGTCTGCTCCCACAAAGAAAGATGTATAGTTTCTGAAACTATATTTATGGTTTTATGAGTCAGAATCAACTTGATGGTAATGGGTGGATCTGCTTTCATTACAACTTCTTGAGATTGTCCAATTCTCTTCCTGTATAGATAAAGGGAAGAGGTAAGAAGTCTTTCCTGGCTTGCAGCTTGTGTCTATTGTATTGACCCTGAAGGAGCAGTGGGTTACAATGTACTGGGCTGCTAATGGGAACATGAGCATTGGACTCCATCCGTCGCTCTGATGGAGAAGCAAGATGAGATTTTCTGATCCCATCAAGTGGACCTCTCTAGAGACCCAATGAGGCAGGTCTACTGTCCTACAGGGTAGTTCGGAGTCTGAGTGAACTCCATGACAGCAGGTAGTTAGGTTTATTAGTCCCAGACCTAGAATCTAATTGCCCTTACCCTCAGTAAGTGAATTTTCCATTATACCAGACTGTTCTCCTTCACAACTGTGAGCCGAGACTGCTATCATTTCCTATTTACTCATTCAGTTAATCACTCATCAAATATTTAGTAGGCACTTACTATGAACCAGGCATTGTGAAAGGGCCTTGGGGATTTATAGTTGGGCCTGTAAATAAACAGGCAGCAAAAGGAGGTTTGTAACAAAGGAGCTTATAAACTGTAAGAGAAACACCAAGAAAGGACAGGGGTCAGAAATAGCTTCATGATGAAGGTTTCTTTTACAGGAAACTGGGGCTTTACTAAGTGGGGAAAAAAGAGGAAAGGCAGCTAAAATCATGGAGGATTGGGAACTGTTCAAAATCTTAAATGGATAATAAAGCAGGCAGCAGGGAGAGACGGGATGAAAAGGAGGTATAGAAAAAATCGCAAGGCTGCTCTATGAAAAGACATAAAATGTCCTGCATCACTACGCAAAGGGAGATCTGATAATGCAGGCGGGAGGCCAAAGAAGGGAAGTTTGGGTTCAACTTAAGTGGATTTGAGTTTCTAACACGAGAGTTCATAAATAACAGCTGTGGGGGCGAGCACTTGTTCCTGAAAGAGGATTGTTAAACCTTAAGGAATCTAGCAAGCCAGTTAGTCTCAGAATGATCGCTTACAAATGAGCCTAGTGAGAGTATCTGCATCATGGGAATTGACAAATGCTACAAATCAGGGCTCTGTACCCCATCGTCAACACACCTCAGTTTACAGGGTACAGAAAGGTTTTGTACATGACTGAATCAGAGCAGTTATCTACAAATAGAGAACGGTCCAGACTGTGGCCTGATGGAGAGAACTGTGTAAATGAGGAAGCACATCAGAGTTTCTAGCCCACATTTCCAAGGGGACTTGAGTCTCTAGGTCTTACCCTTTTATAAGAAATCTAAACTTTAAAAATGCTAAATCCTCTTCATTTAAAAACACTATAGGTTAAAGTCATTGTAGGTTAAATATAAAGTGTAGACCATTGGTTTCCACCTTTAAACTTCAATATCTTAATTTCCCATATCTGAATCTCCTATATCTGCCCCAAGAAAGGGTAAGTGTTTCCTTGTTGGGCATAAAACAAAGAGGAATTTTGTTTTGAACAGGGGTTTATACCAGATGGTCCTAAGGGCCTTCCCAACTCAAAAACTCCTTATGGCTTTATGACCCTATACTTCCCTTCTCTGGAATGCCTTAGACTATTCAGCGGCACCAGCCACTGACAGCCAAGTAATGAAGAATTGTGGTTGTGTTGGACCTTAGAATGCCAGGATGGTGAAGACTTGGTACATCAACTAGCTTCTGGATTTTAAACTCAGCATCTACGACTAAACCTATTGGGTGGGGATGAGGTTATAAACATCCTGCAATTATCTGCGGAAGAGGGCCCGCTATTTTATCCACTACTCAAATGTCTCTGGATCCCCAAATGAGTGAGAATCATCCATACATTCAGGTCGTGTTAGTCATTCAATTGAAATACATTGAGGACTGACTCTATGTCGGATGAACAATGGTGAGCAAGTAAAATAGGTGTTATTGTCTCGCTTTAAGGTTCTTAATGTTTAGAAGACAAGACACTTAATTGGACAAGCCAGTGAAATACAGTATCATTATCCTGCAACAGAAGCCTGACAAAGGATTGGCAAATTCATAAGCTAGGTACATGGATGCAAAGATGTTAGGAGGGAGAATTTGAAACTGGTGGATTCAAATGGCCAACCTTTTGGTTAGCAGCCAAGCACTTCTCCATGGTGCCAAAGGCTCTTTGAAGAGATAATAATAACCCAAATATTTAAGGGACTCTGAGTACATGTTGCCCTTTCATATAACAGACAACCAAACCGAGGCTTAGGGAATCAGGAAACATCTCATGCCTTTAGAACAAACAGTGAAGAACTCTTGGATACTCGAATGGGTAAATGGATAATGAAAACAAATGCCCTTCTCTTGTGCAACCTTGACAATGTTCAGTTCCTTCTTACCTGCAGTATCAACACCCAAGTTCAAGGCTAGAAACACAGCCTCTCACCATTGAGAGGAATCCATTGATTGCCCTCAATGAAGCTCCTTTTCCATAGTCTGTGCCTTTGACTGACTTGAGCTTGCTCTTTGCCTGTTGGGATGGTTCCTGCTCTTACCTGCAGGCCTGCTCAGAACCTTTGCAGGGGCCATGAACTATTCAATGAGGGTCTTCTAGTAACAGTCTCTACCTGCCACCAAATGACCTTCTCCTGCATGAGTCAGAGTAAGAAGGTGAGGAAAAGGCACTTGATCGGATGGACATACCTGAGATTAACTGTTAACAGGAAACATTATGATTGTTATCTGGCTGTGTATAAGATGAGCCCTTAGAAGCAGGAGGGGAGATCTCACTACTACCAAGAGCCAGGCATGGAAAGCATCCTATGAACCCTGAGATCCCTGCCCGGTGAACTTCCTGGATCCAGAAGACGGCTGTGACATCAGAGGAGCAGCAGCAGAACGAGGAGTCAGAGTATCAGGCAGAGTGGTGGACTGCCCAGCCCACACAGCAGGTAAAGGTGAGTGCTCTGGCTTGCGGAGTAAGGTGCCTCTGGGAACGTAATTGGGGCAGCTGGGTTTGCGGAATCACTGAGCTTCAGTCGAAGGCCTGTAGGTTGAGACTTACAGCAGAGTGGCATGGCCTTTGGGCATTTATTAGTAGCCCCAAAGGGACTTTGTAACATGAACAACTATATCCTGAGCATTTCTCACCAGCATTGCAATCTTCATAAAACTTTAATCACGGATATTGTCCGCGAGTTCTGTGTGGCCATTGTAACAATGATCAATCTCAGTAGCTGGAAAGGCAGAAAGTACTATGAATGGCAGAACAGTCATCATAAGTTTGCGTGAGAATTATGAAATGTAGTGGCCCCATCTCCAGAGCTCCAAACACCCTGGTCTTCGTCCATAGTATGCTTCGTTGGGAGGCATTATTTCCATGACTAAATTCTAAAGAACTGCTAGAATGAGAGTTCTGCTCAGGACACCTTACATATTCTCATATCAGGTCTTTGCTTTTGAAAAATCCAGGGGTGAAAGTCCTCAGAAAGCCTGACTAGAGTTGCAGCACCACACTCGGGCTCATTCACATGGGCCTTTCCATAGGGTTGCAGGTGACATGGCAGCTGGCTTACCCCCATGGGAAGGATGAGAGGCCATCTAGGATAGAAGCCACAGTGTGTTTTATAATCACGTCTCAGATATGATCGTCCCTCATCCTTACCCTGCTGCATGTGGGCAGGGGGTGAGGGCGAGGTGGGGAACACTGGAGTCCGCCAGGCCACTGCTGGAGATGTTGTAAGAGACCACCTGGGTCTGGGGCAGTCAGAATTTAACCTGGAACAGGAGAGGTGGGGGCTGGCTTTCCAACAGACTACAAACGGTGTCACAAGAGTAAGAGGCAGTGGGTGACTGACTTAACAAAGGGCATTCAGCCGCCAAGAGAAAACAGCAGAACCAGCTTGCTGTGTGAGAGAAATCTCTCCCTTCTCCTTTATTTACTCTTTCTGCTGCCCCACTCCCGGAAGGCATGAGAAGCAGTAGAGGTGCTTTGGGGGAAGATGGAGTAAGGAAAAGGAAGAAAGGAATGATCTTGCCTTGCTTTACCATTGGTCAGCAGGTACACAGTGGGAACTGGCAGAAACCAAGAACCTTTAACTTGCGTGAGAAACTGAATTCTTCTTTTATAAATTGACTTTCCATTTTGAAAAATGTTACCCTGGTCCCAAGTAGAGAGAATGAGACCATAATCTACATGAAAGTATATCACTATATATATTTGATATGGTTGCTGTTGGGTGTAATCAATAGAATTCTGAGTCATGGCAACTCGATCCATGGAGGGTTGAGCTGCCCCGCGCAGGCCTGCCCCACGGGGTTTGGCAGACAGTAGTCCTCACGGGAGCAGCTCCCCACAGGTCTTTTTCATCCACAGAGCTGCTAGGTGTGTTCAAACACCATCCTTTGGTTTGCATCCGTGTGATTAACTATCATGCCATCAGGACAGCTTAAATATGAACTATACGTCATATATAAATGAAGTCTCTGTGTGTATACATATATATGAAAAAACAAATATTTACTCTCCCATACAGGGGCCATGTATCACATCTTCAGCAACTAGTCAACATTTTCCTATTCTTCTTTTATGCAAGGGCATGCCTCCCCCCACCCCACGCTATGTTCTCTCCATCATCTCTCAGGCCCTACAGTCTCATCCCTTCCTGGTCGGCACAGCCCTGAGGGCTCCATCTACCCTGAGATTCTGGTAGGTTCCATCCAGCCTGAAGCTGTACCCCACTGGACTTCACAGTGGGAAGCTTCTCTCTGTTCTCAGCTAGAGGGTATCATTGGGGCCAGTGGTGACTGACCAAAATCTGAGAGAGGGAAAGGGTGGGGACAGGGGAATGGACAGGCAAGAAGATGGACACTGAGAGACTCAGAAGCAGCCTCCCTGGACTAAGGAGAGAGGCTGGAGTACATTTGGCTCCGGGCAACCCCCACAGAGAAGCTATTCAAAGGCCTAGCATAGGTATTATGTTCGAGGTATAGAGAGATATCAGAATAGGGAATGCAGAGAAGCAATTCTAGATTTAAAAGTCAAGAGTGGGCGTTCATCCCTCATCTGTTCCTCATTTGCAATGTGACCTAAGTCAAAGCCTGTCACCTCTCTGGTCTCCAGGGTCGTCGTTTGCAAAAATCAGCAGGAGGAATTGACAAGCTAATTCCAAAGTTCATGGAGAAAGGTGTCGCTCAACCTTTTATTATCATTACCAGCATCCTGCGGAGTCTCTTGAAATGCATTTTTCCATTCCTTAATTCTCTCCTTGAACTCAGAAATATATATACCACAGATATGTATATATCTGTTATATGTCCTGTGTATATTATTGGTATCAATGCATAAAAAGAGTACAGATTTTTTTCATTCTCTGACCCTCTAAGCTCCAATTTTTGCCTCTTTGGGAGTCAAAATACTCTCATTGAAAATGCACGGTGTAGAAGGAAAAAGAAAAAAAATTAAGAAGGAACTATTGAATAAAGAAACGCCACAAAAAAGAAGAACCACAAAAGATCCTTTTCCAACATAACATAAAACTTTGATTAAAATTATATTAATTTTAAAAGTGTGTTATTGGTACAGCAATAGACCACAGAATCAAATAACACCTTGAACTATGACTTCTTTAGGAATGTCTTATGGCAGTCGCATAGCCTCTGGAAAATGTACTGTACATTTATGAAAGGATAAGGGAGGAGGGGCAAATAGCATCTTAATATATTTTTTATGAAACTAGAATGAGATTCTGAAAGGAAACTTCTTCACATCATTATAATGATAGTTTAGATCTTTTTTTTTTTTTTTTTTTTTTTTTTTTTTACATTTTATTAGGGACTCCAACAACTCTTACCACAATCCATACATATACATACATCAATTGTACAAAGCACACCCATACACTCCCTGTCCCAATCACTCTCAAGGCATTTGCTCTTCACCTAAGCCCCTTGCATCAGGTCCTCCTTTTTTTCCCCCCCTCCCTCCCTTTTCCCCCCCCTCATATGCCCTTGGTAATTTATACCTCGTTATTTTGTCATATCTTGCCCTATTCGGGGTCTCCCTTCCCCCCTTCTCTGCTGTCCCTCTCCCAGGGAAGAGGTCACATGTGGCTCCTTGTAATCAGTTCCCCCTTTCCAACCCACTCACCCTCCATTCTCCCAGCATCGTCCCTCACGCCCTTGGTCCTGGAGGTATCATCCACCCTGGATTCCCTGTATCTCCAACCCTCCTATGTATCCGTGTACAGCCTCTGTCCTATCCAACCCTGCAAGGTAGAATTCGGATCATGGTAGTTGGGGGGAGGAAGCATCCAGGATCTGGGGGAAAGCTGTGTTCTTCATCGATACTACCTCACACCCTAATTAACCCATCTCCTCTCCTAAGCCCCTCTGTGAGGGGATCTCCATTGGCTGGCACTTGGGCCTTGGGTCTCCACTCTGCACTTCCCCCTTCATTTAATATAATATATATATACACATACATATATACATATACACATAAATACACATAAATACACACACATATCTTTTTTTTTTTTTGCATGATGCCTTATATCTGGTCCCTTGGGCACCTCGTGATCGCACTGGCCGGTGTGCTTCTTCCATGTGGGCTTATTTGTTTCTGAGCGAGATGGCCGCTTGTTCACCTTCAAGCCTTTAAGACCCCAGACACTATCTCTTTTGATAGCCGGGCACCATCAGCTTTCTTCACCACATTCGCTTATGCACCCATTTGTCTTCAGCGATCCTATCATGGAGGTGTGCAGTCAATGATATGATTTTTTGTTCTTTGATGCCTGGTAACTGATCCCTTTGGGACCACTCGATCACACAGGCTGGTGTGTTCTTCCATGTGGACTTTGTTGCTTCTGAGCTAGATGGCCGCTTGTTTATCTTCAAGCCTTTAAGACCCCAGTCACTATCTCTTTTGATAGCCGGGCACCATCAGCTTTCTTCACCACATTTACTTGTTCACCCATGTTGGCTCCAGCTGTTGTGTCGGGAGAGTGAGCATCATAGAGTTCCAATTTAATAAAAGAAGGTATTCATGCATAGAGGGAGTGTTTGAGTAGAGGCCCAAGGTCCTTCTGCCACCTTAATACTTGACCTATAAATATAGACACAAAGATCTATTTCCCCAACCTCCTATATATATTTTCATGTACATGTCGTTGTCTAGACCTCCATGAATGCCCTTTGACTTCTAGCTCTTTCCTCCATCTCCCTTGACCTTCCTCCTGCCCTACTACCATGCTTCATTGCCACCTGGGCTAGAGTATACCTCTTCTCTAAGCAACCTTACCCTTGATCATTTCCCACCAGGCCTGCCACTCCCCCTTCTCTACCCTTTGGGGTCCCATGTTTTTCCCTTGTCCCTGGGTTTGTTAACACCACTTCCTTACCCCCCCCTACCCCCCACCCCAAGTCCCCCCGGAACTGTCGGTCCCGTTGTTTTTCCTCCAGATAGTTCATCCAGTCTGTCCTATTCAGACAGACCTGTGGAGTCACTAACATGCACAAAAACTAGACAGAGGAACACAAAGCAACAGTATATAACCAGACAACAAAACAACCAAAACAAACCACTGAAAAAGAACAGAACAAAACAGTTCGCAAGAGAAAAGCTTGTAGTTAGTTCAGGGATCTTTGCTGGCCCTTAGGAGCGTTTTCCAGTCCAGTCTGTTGGGGCACCACGCCCTGGCCCCCAAGTCCACTTTCAGCATTCCCTGGGGACCTTGCCACTCCATTCCCTTGCTGTTCCGCTGCACTCCCCCAGTGCATTGCCTCGGTGTGGTGGGATCAGGTCAGGTGCAATTCCCACACTGTGTCTCCGGTTCTGTCCCCTGTATCGCCCTTAGTCACTGAGGGGCATCATGTCTCATAGTAGGGCCAGCCATGTTGTTCTCTCTGTGGACTGGCTGCTCTACTCAGGAACATTATCCTCACGGCCTGGTGGGCCAGGCTGTGCTCCACTCTCTCCTCCTGCCCCTTCATCTGCTCCCGTGTGCTCTGATCAAATATGTCCATCTCCCATAGCTGCAGGGTCAATGTCGTCCTTTGGAACAAGTTCTTTTCGGGGGAGGGGCAGGAATCCACTTAATTTATGGTGCTGGGGCCTGCCTCCCAGACCTCTCCACCGGTTCCGTCCTCCACGCCGGGATAATGCATTCACACCTTGCGACACTGGGTTGAAGTCTGGTCCCACTTTCCCTGTGGAGATATAAACAATACCCTCCCCTTGGGTGGATTAATGCCCCATTTCTGTCATGCTGATTGTACTTACCTCAGGGGACTCATGTTGTACCTGTCCCTTTGGGACTGGCTTACCTCGCTTAGCATAATTCCTTCCAGCTCTTCCCATGAAATAACGTGTTTCATGTGCTCATCGGTGCTTTTCAGTGCTGCATAATACTCCATTGTGTGTATGTGCCAAAGTTTGCTAATCCACTCGTCTATCGATGGAAACTTAGGCTGTTTCCAAGTCTTTGCTATTGTGAATTGTGCCGCAATAAACATTGGAGCGCATATGACTGGTCGTGTTTTATTTGCTGCTTCAACCGGGTATATGCCCAGTAGAGGGATGGCTGGGTCGTAAGGCAGATCAATTTCCATTTTCTTTAGGTATCGCCAGATTGCTTTCCACAGTGTCTGTACAAATCTGCACGACCACCAGCAGTGGAGGAGGGTTCCTATTTCACCACAGCCCCTCCAACACTTGTTGCTCTCTGATTTACTGATCTGGGCTAGCCTCAGGGGTGTTAGGTGGTATCTCATGGTTGTTTTGATTTGCATTTCTCTTATGGCAAGGGACTTCGAGCACTTTCTCATATATTTATTGGCCATATTAATCTCCTCTCTAGTGAAAGTTCTTCTCATTTCTTTTGCCCACTTCCTTAGGGGGTTAACTGTTTTCCTCTTTTTGCAGGTCATGATGGTGTTGTAGATTTTAGTAATGAGCCCTTTGTCTGACGTGTCATTACTAAAAATCTTCTCCCAGTCTGTGGGTTGCCTTGTCACCCTCTTGGCAAAGTCTTTCGAGGTGCACAGGTGTTTTATTCTTATTAGATCCCATTTGTCGATTTCCAGATCACCTGTGTGTGTACCCTTCCCTGTTGCAGTGAGCCTATGTGCTCCCTGGGCCAGTGCTCTGAGATTAGTCCCGATTCCTTCCTTAATGGTCCTGATGGTTTGGGGTTTGACTTCTAGATCTGTGATCCACCTTGAGTGTATTCTTGTGCATGGGGTGAGGTAGACGTCTTGTTTCAACTTTCTACATGTGGATATCCATTGTTTCCAGCACCACTTATTAAAGAGGGCATCTGCTTCCCACTTGATGTTTTTGGGACCCTTGTCGAAGATCAGTTGTCTATATGCTGATGATTTTACTCCTGGGCTTTCTATTCTTTTCCACTGGTCTGAGTGTCTATCATTGTGCCAGTACCATGCTGTTTTGACCACTGTAGCTGTGTAGTAGGCATTAAAATCAGGCAGGGCGAGTCCTCCAATTGTGTCCTTCTTCTTGAGGAGTTCTCTGCTAATTCTGGGTTTCTTCCCTCTCCATATGAAGTTGGTGGTCAGTTTTTCCAATTCTTTGAAGAAGGTTGATGGTAATTGGATTGGTATAGCATTGAACTTGTAGAGTGCTTTAGGAAGAACTGTCATCTTTACTATGTTCAGCCTACCTAACCATGAGCAGGGGAGCTTCATCCATTTGTGAAGGTCACTTTTGGTTTCCTGTAATAGGGTTTTATAATTATGCTTATATAGGTCTTTAGTATTTTTTGTTAAGTATATTCCTAGGTATTTCAGTTTGTTCTTGGCTACTGTGAAGGGTACTTCCCTCTTAATCGCCTCTTCCATGGCCCTGTCCGATGTGTATAGAAACCCTACCGACTTCTGTTTATTGATCTTGTATCCTGCTACCCTTCCGTATTCCTCTATTGCTGTAAGTATTCCAACTGTGGAGTTTTGGGGGTCTTCAATGTATAGGATCATGTCATCTGCAAATAACGATAGTTTCACCTCCTCCTCTCCCAACTGGATCCCTTTGATGTCCTTCCGCTGTCTTATGTTGTTAGCCAGAACCTCCAAAACGATATTGAATAGAAGAGGGGACAGGGGGCATCCTTGTCTTGTACCCTTTTTCAGTGGTATTGTTCTTGTCTTTTCTCCATTGACTATGATGTTGGCTGTTGGCCTTTCATAGATAGCTTGTATGAGCTTGAGGAACTTACCTTCCAATCCTATCTTCATGAGTGTTTTGATTAGGAATGGATGCTGGATGTTGTCAAATGCTTTTTCTGCATCTATGGATATTATCATATGGTTTTTATCCTTTTTCTTCTCAATGTGGTGTATGATATTGATGGATTTTCGGGTGTTAAACCATCCCTGCATCGCTGGGATGAATCCTACTTGGTCGTGGTGAATGATATGTTTGATGTTCCTTTGTATTCTATTGGCCAATATTTTGTTAAGGATTTTTGCATCTATGTTCATTAGAGATATTGGTCTATAATTCTCTACACTTGTGGGGTCTTTTCCCTGTTTGGGTATCAAAGTAATGCTGGCTTCGTAAAATGAGTTTGGGAGCTTGCCGTTCTTTTCTATGTTCTGGAATACTTTGTGGAGGATCGGTGTCAGCTCTTCCCTGAATGTTTGGTAAAATTCTGCTGTGTAGCCATCTGGCCCTGGGGCCTTTTTCCTTGGTAGGTTTTTGATGACACTCTCTATTTCTTCCTTCGCTATGGGTTTGTTGAGGTTCTTGATCTCTGTCTCAGATAATCTAGGGATAGATTGTTTTTCTAAATATTTATCCATGTCTTCCAGGTTTCTGAATTCATTAGAATACAAACCTTCATAGTACTTTGTGATTATCCTTTTTATCTCATTGGGGTCTGTTGTTATTGCCCCCGATTCATCTCTTATCCTGGCTATTGATGATTGTTCCTTTCTATCTTTGGTAAGCTTTGCCAGGGGAGTGTCAATTTTATTAATTCGTTCATAAAACCAGCTTCTAGTTGCGTTAATCCTTTGCATTGTTCTTTTGTCTTCCCACTGGTTTAACTCCGCCCTGATTTTTATTATTTCTTTTCTCTTGCTATTGGAGGGGTAGTTCTGTTGACTCTGTTCTAGTTGTTGGAGGTTTTGTGTTAACATATCTGTCATACGCCTTTCTTCTTTTTTCATGTATGCATTCAGTGATATCAAGCTACCTCTGATGACTGCCTTTGCAGTGTCCCATAAGTTTTGATATGTTGTATGCTCGTTCTCATTAGTTTCTAGAAATTTCCTGATATCCTCTCTGATCTGGACCTTAACCCATTCATGTCGCAGGAGATCGTTGTTTATTCTCCAATTGGTGACCCTTGCTTTTCTGGGTGCCCTCCTATTAATCTCCAGCTTTATGGCATGGTGGTCTGAGAAAGACGTCTGGATAATATCTATGTGTTTGAATTTACTCAGGCTGGCCTTGTGCCCCAGCATGTGATCTATTCTTGAGAAAGATCCGTGTGGATTGGAGAAGAATGTGAAACCTTTTGCTTTTGGATGAAAGGCTCTATAGATGTCTATCAGGCCCTGTTGCCTAATTACATTGTTTAGCTCTCTGGCCTCTTTGCTGAGCTTCTTTCCCTGTGACCTGTCTTTCTCTGATAGTGGAGTGTTGAAGTCCCCCACTATTATTGTTGTTTCCGTGATTTCTTCTGTCATTTTTTTAATAGTTTGTTTGACGAAATTTGCCGCACCATTATTAGGTGCGTAAATATTCAGTATGCTTATTGCTTCCTGGTTTACTGAGCCTTTGAACATTATGTAATGTCCCTCTTTGTCTCTTTTGATGTTTTGGATCTTGAGATCCATTTTGTCGGAGATTAAGATAGCCACTCCTGCCTTCTTGGAGTTACCATTTGCTTGGTAAACTTTCTTCCAGCCCTTTATTCTCAGCATATGCTTGTCTGCTTGCTTAAGGTGTGTCTCTTGCAGGCAGCAGATTGATGGGTTATGTTTTCTAATCCAATCCTCCAGCCTCTTTCTTTTAACATATGAATTGAGCCCATTTGTATTCAAAGTGATTATTACAATCTCTGGCTTCATGGTTGCCATATTCTGTTTTGTGTTTTGGGTCTTTGCCTATCTTCCTTCATATCAGTGTACTGCGTTTGAGTGGAGGGTTTCTATCCTGTCCTCTTTTCCATCTGAGACCGTGTTGTCCTGGTGCGTGTTGCTGGCATGTTGGCTTCTAGATGGAGATGGGCTATATGGTGGTCTCCTGGAGGTTCTAGTTGGAGCTTGATCTTCTGGCCATAGTGAGTCAGCCAGTATGTTCTGCAGGGTCGGGTGACTTGCAGTATATTTTTTGAGTTCTTCCTTGTCCTGGAAGACCCTTATCTTACCCTCTATCTTAATGGATAACTTGGCAGGGTATAGGATTCTGGGGGAGGCATTTTTATCTTTCAGAATTTGGAAGATGGTGCTCCATTCTCTCCTCCTCTTCATGGTTTCAGCTGATAAGTCTGAGCATACCCTTACCTGCGCTCCTTTGTATGTGACTGTCTTCCTTTCTCTTGATGCTCGTAGAATTTTCTCTTTTTCCTCTAAGTTGGATAATTTTACAATTATATGCCTTGGCGTGTTCTTCATGGTGTTTAGCTTAGCCGGCGTCCTCTCTGCTTCCTGTATGAGAGTCGGATTCTCCTTTGTTAGGTTGGGGAAATTTTCTTCCAGGAATTCCTTTGCTATCTTGGCGGTCGATTTGTGTGTTATGTTGTGTTCCGGTAGACCGATTATTCGAATATTATTCCTCTTCATAGCATCTGTCATTGATCTCAGGCTGTCTTCTGTTTCTTTAATTTTCCTATCTGATTGTTTTTCTCGCTTGCTTCGTTTGGTTTGAGCGTCCTCGAGTTCACTGATACGGTTCTCAGCCTCCTCAAGCCTAGATATAGCTTCTGTGACCTTTTGTGTGGCCTCTGCTACCTCCTCTGTTAGTTTCTGCAGTTCCTTTTGGTGGATAGTATTCATCCCCTCTATTGTGGACTTCATCCCCTCTATTGTGCATTTCATCCCTTCTATCGTTGCATCCTTATTTTGGTTTGCTTCTCTTAGCTCCTGTATTACTGCAAGCAGAGTTCTGAAGATTTCCTTTTGTGGCTGATCTATATCTGTTTCTTCTATGAGTGACGTTAGGTCTGTTAAAGTGCCTCGTTTTTCTGATTTTTTTGTTGGGAGTGATGTGGTCTGTTGATTTTTCCTTGATCCTTTAATAGGCCCCATGCTTCTGGGAGACAGGAGTAACCTTATTGTGTGGAGGCTCAGGCCACTGTGCCGTCTCCTGGGGTGGCTGGGGCGGGCTGCGGCAGGCTTAGGGCTGGCACTGGGGACCCAACAGGGCCCCAGATGGTGAGAGCTGGCTGGAGCTCACTGAAGGCTCCTCAGGGACTGCAAAGCCGAGACTGCAGGTGGAGTGTTTGATCTGCCCGGGCTGTGAGCGGCCCCTTGGATAGCTGCGCAGGCAGCTTCGGGACACTGCAGGGAACAATGGTGTTCGCTCTCCGCCCTTTTGGCGCGAAACCGCAGGGGGTAATGGCGCTGGCAAAGGAGGCTTGGCGCGAAACCGCAGGGGGCAATGGTGCCCTTCCTCTGTTCAGGCACAGAGTCGCGGCCGCCGGGGTCCCCGCAGCACCCTGGGGAGGGCACCTACTCTTGTGCCTTGCGCATGGGGGGGCCCTTGGTGGGCAGACTCAGCAGCGCGGGGCGAGGCGCTCCGCGGAAGCTCAGGGTCCGGGACAGGCGCGGGTTGGGCTATGGCTCCCGTCGGCGGGAAGTGCTCAGCGCAGGGTCCCCGCCAGGAGTGGAGCTGGCGCTAGGCTGCCAGGGGCTGGCGGGGGCGGGCGGGGGTGGGAGGCCAGCGCACGGAGGGCAGGTGGAGAGGTCCGCGGCAGCGGTGCGGGTGGATGGTCCCCCGTGGGGGTCGCCAGACAACCCGCGGGTCCGCTCCCCTGAGCTTGGATGAATGGAGGGAGGGACGTGGGCCCGAGGGCAGATCGCTGCCCTGTGGGGAGAGGGGAACTGCTGGAGAGGAAAGCTTCTCTCCCAGTGGGGATCCACGATAGGGAGTGGGGAGTGGGCCGCTGGAGTAGGCAGGGTTTGGGGATGGAGCCTAAGCCGGTCGCCAGTGAGCTCACGGCAGCTTAGTGGCCAGAGATGTCCCACTAGTCCGGTCCTCTTTCACCTAGACCCCTGCTCCGGACAAATACGTGGGGTAGGACTGGGGTGCTGACCCAGGGGGATATTTCACTCACCAGACTCTTACTATTCAGCTACCTGGTCGCCAATCCCGCTTTGTTTGGAGGAGCTCTCAGAGTATGCGGGTGTCCCTGTCGGCCATCTTCCCCCTTCTCGATAGTTTAGATCTTATAGGACCTATCACAGGGTCTTAGGGCTTCCCTAGGAGTCCCAGAAGAGCCATGGTAGTGTAGTGGTGATGAGTTGGGCTGTTAACCATGAGGTCAGCAGTTCAAAACCACCAGCCGCTATGAGGGAGAAAGATGAGGCTTGGAAATCCACAGGGGAAGTTCTACCCTGTCCTATAGAGTTGCCAGAATTGACTCGGTGACAGTGAGTTTGGTTTTTGGAGGAGCCCCAGATGACAACTTGCATAAGCTTAGACTTTGAAAGGATCACATTTTGAAAATAGCTCTTTGAAGTTAATCTTCACAAAAACGTTGTGAGGTAGATAATGTTATTCCTATTTCACAGATGTGGAGACAAGTGGCTGGGAGGTAAAGAAGGCTGCTGAAAGTTGCGTAGTTGCTAAGGGAAAGAGAGAGGATTTGGTCTGAAATCCCTGTGGTTAACCATGAGATAGTGGTGGGGTTAGCCAACATGGTGTCAGCTCCAACTCATGGAAACCCCATGCCAAATGGAACCCAATGTTGCCAGCTCCAGCACTATGCCCATTACCCGTGGTAGACCAGACCACTGGGCTCCATATATTTTTCACTAGCTGCTTTTCAGAAGAGGTCTGTCAAGTGTTTCTTCCTAGTCTATCTTAGTCTGTAAGCATGGCTCAAGCCTGTTCTGCATCAGACCAACATTCTGACAGCCAGGTAGGTAGCCATGCATGAGGTGCATTGGCTGGGGATTGAACTCGAGTATTCCACCCAGAAGCAAAAATTCTACCATTGAACTACCGCTGCCCTATCTGTTATGTGCACAACTGTACGTAGTCATTTAGGAGCCTGGGGGCATTGTAGGCTATGCACTGAGATGCTAACCACAAGGTTCGAATGGACCTGTTGCTCCCTGGGAGAATGAGAAGGCTTTCTGTGCCGGCACCCTCTCAACCGCACAGGAGCAGTTCTACTCTGTCCAAACTTGCTGTGAGTCAGAAGTGACCCAAAGGCAGTGAGGCTGACATGGTCATTGATTATACTTACTGCCCAGAGCAACTATTGCTCTTGAACCTGTCTCATCCTCGTAACTATATGCTGTGCACGAATCTATCAGTCTATATGTGTACTTTTAAGTGCACCTTTATAAGTCACCTTTGTACCTCCTTTCTTGCCAGAGTCCAAATAATATCTTTTGGGTGAATGGCTGTGCAAAGGCAGGGACAAGCAACAATTAAACTCAAAAAATAACTTCCGCAACAGCTGTCTAAACCCTGCAACAGCCCCAAGTCTGGGACACACGATTCCTTGCCTTATAACTGGGAATCTGCACAGGCCAGGGAGGTCTTGGCAATCCTGGATTCAAAAGGTAATTAGAATTCCACTCATAAATTTGAAGACTCCATTCTTAGCCAGGCAGCATTTGCTTTTTCCAGCCTTATGTTTACATCACCACATGCTTGGCAGATCTGTTCCCAACCTTTGGGTGGTGAGTGAGTTTATTGCGCCAATATGCAGGGTTAATTGAAGGGCGGAGAGATAAATGGCTCCCTGGGCCTCACCTTTCGAGTTCTCCGGTCTCTTGCTTTGTGATGGTCAGATCAGTTCCCTACTTCAGCTTGCAAGGCTGATTTCCTGTATGCCATCCCTGAGAGAAGCCGCATGGACCTACCCCGATGCAGCCCTAGGTGCTGGAGCAGCTGTGTGGAGATCACTGCCAGCACTGAGATGTTTACATGTTCACTGATTCAGCTTTCCTCTTGCAGTCAGCATCATTGTGTGCGTTTTGTGAGATGGAGGAGGACTTTGTGGATTGGTGTCGGACATGTGGGTTAATGTTGGACTTGTGGACTTGGGAAGCACTGGGTTGGGATGTCTTCTTGATGTGCACTTACCCTTTATATAAAACTCTCTCTTACACATATGAATTTGTGTGGATTCGTTTCTCTAAAGTACCCAGACTAACATAGGTGGTGTCATGGTTATGCATTGGGCTGCGACCTGCATGGTCGGCAGTTTGAAACCACCAGCAACTCCATGGGAGAAAGACTGGGCTTTCTACTCCTGTAGTCAACAGTGTCAGAGACCCAGAAGGGATCACTATGAGTCAGCAATGACTCCATGGTAGTGAGTTTGGTTAGATTTGGACTTAAATACTCAGAGCTTCTTCCTTCCCTCAGTGGTGAGCATCCATGGCTTAAAAAACCTGGAACATGAGACAGTAGAAAGAAGGTACTGGATTTCACGTATCTGACACCATTTCACTATGCTCAACCTCTTTCAGATGTGGGTGTGAGGGAGCCCACATGCACGCTCTTAAGTCCAGATGGAGCTAAGTTCAGACAGAGGCACACTGTGCATCCTCATGACTAAGGGGAGCAGGGGAGCCCCACAGAGTAAACATGGAAATTTGCAAGCTAGGTTTTCATCAGAAGAACCATGGTCGGGCTAGACTCTTGCTTTACCCTGGCACCATGATGCAGAGTTCTAGAAAAGACACCTGGTACTGGTTGTGAGCGTACACAACAGAAAGGCAGGATGGGGAGAAAAGGAAATGGGAACATTGTGCAAGAGTAAAAGACCACCACCACGAGTTGTCCGAGACTCATGGCGAACGGCAAGTGTAAGAGCAGAATAGG
This sequence comes from Tenrec ecaudatus, assembly GCF_050624435.1. Taxonomy (NCBI): domain Eukaryota; kingdom Metazoa; phylum Chordata; class Mammalia; order Afrosoricida; family Tenrecidae; genus Tenrec; species Tenrec ecaudatus. The sequence goes on along the minus strand of NC_134542.1, from coordinate 16,516,396 downwards.
GTCTCCAATGGCTGATTTGGGAAAGGAGATCACCAGACCTTTCTTCTGAGGAACCAACCTTGGATTAACAGTCATATATATGAATGGTTTGCCCTATCTTGCGACCCCTTTAAATAAATAAAATAAAAAGCCAACCCCCATGTCATCAAGTTGATTAGAACTCACCACAGCTCTAAAAGACAGAGTAGGACCTCTCCACAGGGATTCCAAGGCTGCAGATCTTTCCAGAAGTGGACTGCCACATCTTTCTCTCTCGAAGATAGCTGGTAGGTTTGAACCTACTAAGGTCGGTGTCTCAGAAGAAAGACCCGGTCAGCCAGTCATGGAGCCATGTAAGACCTGTGCCTTCAGAGTTCCTGTAGAACAGAATGCCTTGATAACTTTGTTTCCCCAATTCTTTTCAAAGAACAGTCTGTGTTTTTCTCCTAGCTGGTCCTTGCTCTCCCTTGCCCACACCTTGAGCCATTCTTGTTCTCCCTTCAGTTTTGATCTGTGGGCCCTCCCGGTCAGGGGGGGCTGATTAAGATTATTCTTAATCGTTCCCTTCTGACAAGGAAGAGGAATAAAGGGGGATAGAGTCCAAGAAAAAAGACTATCAGTCAGCCCCAGAAGACTAAGTGGGACCCAATCTATCTTGTCTCATGTGTGGCTTATCCTTCCTAGCCCATTTGCACAGGACAATGGAATGAAATGAATTCCTCTGGACAGAGTGTAATCCACCAAGCTCAATCAGCATTCCCTTTCTGAGAGATGATGCCTCTCTGTCTGGGCCTGATACTTCCCGCAGCATCTAACACCTGAAGACTCAGTCTAACCCACGTGAGCATCATCTTCTGCTGCTCGATGGAACACAAAGATGACCAGAACAGAGACCACACATTGTAGTTTCCAGGACTTCACTTATGAACAGTGTGATTTACAATGAAAAAAAAAAAAACGGAGAATCACCCGGTGGGGAGCTGAAATGATTCATTAAAGGGAAATGGCTGGCAAAAGCATTATCTGATGAGAGAGTGCTATTAAATGCTAAATATTAATAAGAAAAAAGAGGAGTAAATGATTTCTAAGTTCTTGATGATGGTAATTCACAGACTTGTATAATCCAAGGAGAGATGAGAATGAATAGATATCTTCCAAAGAACTGGTCCTTGAACAGAAATGCAAAGGGTCTTCTGTGTCTCCTTCTCCAGGCAAAGGCGCACGCAGTAATCTACGCCAGAACACTTGTTCTCTGAGTGCTGGGTTTTGGAACGGAGGTTGTACATGATGACTAATATGACCTTTTTTACCTTATTATCTGCCTCACTTAAAGTTCAACAGATGTATTGCCACAATGAAACATTTCCAGCTAAAACATAAATTCTGGGAAATATTACCATAGTCATTGGGTAAGCTTCCCTGCCCCGGAAAAGTCTGCTTGTCCCATGTTTCTAGCGTGGTAGAGCTTCAGGGCAAGACAGACAGGGTTTCAAAGGACTGCTCATGGCCTTCTCCGTGAACCAGGTGTCCAGGCTTGGGCCATGCACCACCTCCTCGCCTTGACTTTCTGGCTGCTTACCTGCTCATCCATTCCAAATTTTGTCCTTCACTTTGGACTTAATGCTCACCATTGCTTTTCTAGACATAACCTTGATTTCATGTTGCCCTGTTGAGTTGATCAAGGCCCTAAAGTACCACCAACAGCAGTTGGCTGAGTTTGGCTTCTGTAACAAGTCCCTGGGTGTAAAACTGCATAATCTACTTCTGAGAGAGAGAGAGAGAGAGAGAGAGAGAGAGAGAGAGAGAGAGAGAGAGAGAGAGAGAGAGAGAGAGAAGCCATTGAAAACTCAGTGGAGCATAGTTCTGCCCTGAAACTCCTGGGGTTGCCCATGCATCTGAGTCAACTCAACAGCAACCCATGGCTCATGAGACTCCTATATGGAATTCCTGTATGAAGAAAAGGACCATTTTCATAGCTAGATGAAAGACAAGAAAATGCTGAGGAACAAACAGGGAAGAGATGTTTATCCCAATCTGATCCACTCTCCATCTTTTCTCCCTCTGCTCTGGGCCACAGAGGAGGCTGACGGGAGAGTTTCATAAAGGAGGTACTCAAGCGTGGCAGCAAACTAACGAGGACTAATGGCACCTAGGCCAGGTTAGCACAAGAGTAGCAAGTGGTTACCATCCCTAGAACTGAAAGGGCAACAGAAGGGGCCAGTTACCTGAAGCTAGAAGAAATCTATAAGGAGATGGCTGCCTGGTAGGAGTTGTGAACTTTGGGGAGGAGACACAGCCAACCTGAGCTAAGCCTGTGGGGGGGAGATACCAGAACCCCTTACTGTTCTCTAGTCTTCTGCTAGGGCTACCTATTGGCCAATGTCAACCTGAAACCCAGGGACAAGGGAGCCTCTTAATGTAGGATGGGCAACTCATATAGACCCTATAGAACAGAATAGATCTACACCCTCTCCCCACCCCCAATCTGACATGTGGGTTTGTGCTCGAGAGCTTTAACCACTGCACTGCCAGGGCATGGGGAACGAGAATTCATTTCAAGGCTTTATACATATTCATAAGATTTAATCTTCATAAGAGCCTTACACGGTAGCCATTTAGATGAGGAAGCTGTCGTTGAGAGCTAAGAAACTAGTCTCTGGCCTTCTCTGTCACCTTTTTTTCTTTTACAATTTCTCTTTGATTTCACTCCATTTCCCCCCTTTTTATACCAATTCATCTCAGTTCTGCTGATAAGCGACGCCGCAGGCTGCAGGGTCTCCAGCTTCATCAGGAAGGCAGGCTTGCCAGTCCTTGGGTTCAGACTTCCCACCAACATACAGCTCTTTCGCTGGAGCAACACTAATGCATTACAACATTGGAATCTTGCTCCTTCTTGGCAGCGTTTGGGTTTGAAAGCGATAAACCTCTGCATTTTATTACCTCAATCCCCACGGTGGCAGCAAAACCATGGAAGTCCTGGTTAAGAGAGATTTATGGATTTCTTTAATGACTATATCTGGTTTCTCTAGAATGACTTCTTTCTCTACATCAATTTTTAAAGTCACAATATAGAGTTTATGGATACATGCAATTGATGGACTGAAGAAACAGTAGACGCAACCAGAGAAGGAAAAAGATGTGGCTGATTCCAAGTCAAATCTATGAGTGAGAAGCATCCAGTTGCAAGGGACAGAACCCAATTCAAAATAGAGTACGCAAACACTGAGTGTCTTGAGTTATGTAACAGGTAAGAAGAGGGATGGATCTGCCATGTCTGGATCCAGGGACACAAAGGCTGTCACCAGGTTGTTCTCTCTCATGGGCTCTGTGGCTCATTAGGGCTGCCATTAGTCCCACAGTCCTTGGAGCATGGGTCAGTATCATACATATTCAGGTGGGGGAGAATGAGAGAGCCTATCTACAAAAACAAATTCTACCTCTACACCCTCCCCTTTTCAATTTATATTTTATCCTAAACTAACTCAGACACATGGTCTATTGTATTTTATTGTAGCTATTTCACAACTGAGAGTCTACTCCAAGATAATGCTAGTTTTTGCATCATTTCTTCCTGTCTTCTCCTTCCTTCCATCCTTCCTTCTTTCCTCTTTCTTTTCCTCCCTCCCTCCTTCCAATTTTCCTTTCTTCCTCCCTACATCCTACATTTATCAAGAACCTCCTGTGGTGTATAGTGAGAAAATGTCACCTTAGCTGACCCACTAAGTGCACATCTATTTCTCATACAATACATCCGAAAAGGATGCCATTGTTAACAGGAGTATGTGCCCCACAGTGCTCACCTTCTGTAGGATGTGTATTTCTTGTTGCACAGATGGCTTGTCTTGAATTATCCATAAATTTCTTTTAAAGCAAGAAGTGCTGGTTTCCTATTTTGGGTGGTATAGCCTGGATTTTTTAATCCCTTTCCCAAAATGATTACACATTGGCAGACATCTGGTCAGTTACCTGGTAAATATAGGACTCCCCATGAAGTTCATCTTGACGAATGGACACATATGTCCAATTTGCCAAAATTAGGTCCTGCCAATCCATGAACCAGCTGCTGGGTTCCTCATCTTCTCCTACTTCCTTCATGCTTGAACTTCGTTCTATGTAGCCAGAACTTACTCTCTTCTCTGCCTTCACAGAACCTTTATGCCTACCTGCATGCATACATTCACATTGCTTTCTTCACTCACTCTCTCACTCCCTTACTCACCATGAATCCATGATTGGTGAAACAGTTCATGAGTGTAGCTGCTAATCTAGAGGTTGGAGGTTCGAACCACCCAAGACTCTTTGGAAGAAAACCTTGGCAATCTACTTTTAAAAGGCCGTGGTTATCATCTTGTTGTTGTTGTTTGTTGCTATGAATTAAAGAAGGAAACTCCACCTGGTCCTGCGCCAACCTCACAATCATTGGCGTATTTGAGCGCATTGTTGAAGCCATCGGGTCAATCCATCTTATAGAGGATCTGCCTCTTTTTTGTTGCCCCCCTACTTTATCTAGGAGGATGTAGTTCTTTAAAAAAACCTATGGAGCATAATTCTACTCTAACCCGGAGGTGGAATCAATTCACTGATTGTTCATCTTTGGGTTTAATGGCCAGGAAAGGGGAGCTGGTGAGTGAATAGCTTGTTGTGGTCACAGATCAGCAGGGATGGCTGGGAGAAAGAAAAGATGTACACAGGATAGAGGACAACGGTCCAGTTTGAACACACTCCAACGGCAAATGGTTTTACTTACTGATTTAAGTCTAGCTGGCATCGTGAGTACCTCTGCCATGTTTACGTGGCCGTCTCAAGCACTCTTCTCACTGTAGGTCTATTCTGATTCCAGTAGTCATTTCGTCCAGTGTATTCTCTTCCTTGATCTCAAAATAAACCCAGGGGATAGCACATGGTTCTCACCTCCATGTTGACATAGTTGCATGCAGAATATCCTAATAAGGATTTTCTGCAAAGAGAATCTCTATGAAAGACCAGCTTTAATTAGTGTGTATGTGTGTTTTACTTTCAATTTCTCAGAAGGGAAAGAGCTTACAAATCTCTTCCAAAACTTGGCCCTAGAAAGAGAAGTCTGGCTAGACTTAGAACAGGTATTTCAAGAACTGATTGAAAGTTTCCTTTGTTAGAAAAATGTCCAAGTCCATCAAGCTTCAGACTCCCAAACCAAAATGCCTTTAAGACGACATGATGAGGGAGTCTCAGAGACTAGGGCGATAAGACAGAATGGCATACCTTTCATAAGTAGAACGTTTTGCTTTGCTTGCTTGTCTTTGTAGATGAGTTTTCACCTTATACTCATCTTCACCAAATGGGAGAGATGGAGGGAAACAACTTTGAATTAAAAACCCAAAGGCACATTGGCTATCAAGGAATAAATCCTATGGATATCAGCCTGAATCTCTAAGGCCCATTGTGCAATCAATATATCTCTGCTTGTTCTTTCTTTTATGTTTTCAGTTTATAGTAGCAATAAATACTTTGATGCATGAAATTTACTGGCGTCTAATAACCAGGTGACATTTCTGACCAGAAGCTGAACCGGGTAACCCCAGCCTTCCCCACTCTCATCAGCTCAGATAATGTTGTGAGTCTCGGTTATTAATCCCCCAATGACATTTAATTATAGTTCTAATTGAGGGTCTCATGGCTATTCTTCTCCATTGAGGGATGAACAGTGAAATCTTCGTAAAATAATTCAGGGCCAGGCAGAATCCACTAAGTAATCCAAGAGCCTCATCACCAGGCTTTTGGTTGATCTCGGTGGTCAGGAGCAATGGTTTACGTAATCTAGTTTCCTTTCCCAACTCTTCCCTTCAAAATTAGGGCATCACTGAACTATGTTCATCACTTCTGAGCTCAGAATGCATATCAGGATATCATCTGTTAAAAGGCATCTTCTCCGGAGACAGTCATGGATGCGCCCGGCATACACATAAAAAGTAGAGCTGTTTGTTCTGAAGGCTGCCTCGGGGGCCAGGAAGCAGCCCGCACAGAGGGCTGACAGAGAGGTTGGACACCACAACAATACAGGAATTATTGGATGATATTTAGCACACCTCATCATATTAGAGCTTACTGTCTTTTCCATTGTTCTTTGAGCAAGAAAGATGAGGCTCTCTGCTCTCATGAGACATAGAGTCTCAGAAACGCTACAGAGCTTTCTGAGGTCTACTCTGGTCTACTCTGTCCTACAGGGTGACCATGAGTTGGACTCTAATAGAGAATGATGAGGGAGGGAGGGAATAATCACTCTTTTGTCAGTTTGATTTTGAATAATTTTAGCAATTACTTCTCAAGGGTCATGGTGACTGTCACGTATTGAACTGTGTCCTCCAAAAATATGTACCAACTGGGCTGGATGTGGGTTCTCTGGTTTAACAGCTGTGTAGCTATGTAGTGATGCAATGTGACCTGTATATAATAACGGCCATTAATTGATCTGGTGTGATACACCAATCCGTTGGTGAAACAATTTTAAAGTTTTAAATGGAAGAATGTGGGAGTGCAGCACCCTTAGGAAATCCCCTCACAGCTCTGCTCTATGTTTGGGGAGTTCTCCTTTTATCTGAAAAGGAGAGAGGAGAAATCAGAGAGCACTGGAAGCTGCTATCAAGAACGAACTGGGAGTGGTGGATGTCTTTTGGACCTAGGGTCCCTGTAAGGAGAAACTCCTAGACCCCGGGAAGACTGATGCCAAGACACTTGACCATCTCTGAGAAACCTTTCCACAGGCCCTACTCTATGACTGGTGTCTGACTCCTAGGTCCGGTGGTGTAGTGCATACACATTCGACGGCTAACTTCAAGGTCAGCAGTTTAGAAACACTAGCTCCTCTGAGGGAGAATGATGAGGCGTCCTACTCTTGTGGACTTAGTGTGATCAGGTGCTGATGAGGCAGTTCTGACTCGTGGGAACCCTATGGCAGCAGATGGACATGCTGCCAACTCCGACACCACGTCTCAATGGTTTGATCTCTTGGTTGCACCAAGGTGTCAATCCACTCCATGGAAGGCCTCCTCTCTTGCACTGCCCCTTCCCTTTACCAAGCATGATGTCTTTCTGCAGGGACTGGTCTCTCCTGATCATGTCCAGGAGTATGATCCAAAGTACCTCAAGCAAAGTCTTGTCATCCTTGCCTCTAAGGCGCATTCTAAATGTATTTCTTCCAAGATAGGACTGTCTCTTCTCTCGGCGGCCCATGGTACTTCATTATTCTTTGCCAAACCATAATTAAAATGCATGAATTCTTCTTTGGTCTTCCCCTTTCAATGTTCTATATTTACAAGCATATGAGACAACTGACTATGACATGATTTATTTTAGTCAGATGTACTTCAGTCATCAAAGTAGAACATCCTTGCTTTTCATGTCTCTAAAGAGGTCCTGAGCAGTGGGTTCACCTAATGATCCCTTTCGGTCCCTTGAGTGCTGCTTCCACGGGCGCTGATTGTGCGTCCAAGCAAGATAAAATCCTAGACAACATCAATCTCTTCTCCGTTTACCATGTTATCTATCAGTCTACTTATCAGGATGTTGACCTTCTTCATATTGAGATGCAATCCAAACAGAAGGCTGCAGTCTTTGGTCTGGATCAGCGGATGCTTCAAGTCCTCCTTGCGGTCAGCAAGCAGTGCTGTGTTATGTGCACATCGCAGGTAGTTAATAAGAGTCCTCCACTTCTGATGCCACATTCTTCTTTACATCCTCCAGTTTCTCTCTGATGGTTTGCTCAGCACACACGTTGCATAAGTGTGGTGAGAGGACACAGGTTTGCCACACGGTTCCCCCAACTGCTTCTTGATCCATGTCCAGGTCCCACATGAATTGACGTGTTCTGCAAGTCTCATTCTTCTCAAGATTTTCTGTAGTTTGCTCTGATTCACACAGTCAAATCCCTTTGCCAAGTCAATAAAACTCAAATAAACATCTTTCTGGTATCTTCTGCGTTCAGCTGAAATAAATCTGACATCGGCAATGATAGTTCTTGTTCCGTGTCCTCTTTTGAATACAGACTGAACTTTGGGCAGCTCCTTGTTGATGTGCTCCTGCAACTATTATTAGATGGGCCTCACCAAAACTTTACCTGCATGTGAAATCAATAACACGATGTCGGCATTCTGTTGGGTCACCTTTCTTTGGAATGGGCAAAATTTGCATATCTTCCGGTCAGTTGGCCAAACAGCTGTCTTCCCAATTTCCTAGAATAATAGGGGTGAGTGCTTCCAGTGCTTCATCAGCTGGTTGAAACATTTCCATGGGTATTCCACCAATTCCCGGAGCCTTGTTTTTGGAAGTTTGAACTTCTTCCTTCAGCACCATTGGTTCTTGCCCATATGCTACCTCCTAAAATTGTGGAATGTTGACTCGTTCTTTTTGGTACAGTGACTGTGTATTCTTTCTATCTTCTTTGGATGACTCCTCCTGCCTCATGCAATATTTTCCCCATAGAATCGTTTAATATTGCAACCTGAGACTTGAACTTTTTTCTTGAGTTCTTTCAGTTTAGGATGGGCTGCGCATGTTCTTCCATTTTTGGTTTTCTAACTTCAGGTCTTTGCGCGTTTCATTATATTCTTTCATTTTGTCCTCTCAAACTGCCCTTTGAAACTCTCTGTTCAGCTCTCTGACGTCATCGTTTCTTCCAGGTGCCTTAGCTACTCTACGATTAAAAGCAAGCTTCAGAGTCTCTTCTGACATTCATTTTGATCTCCCTCTTCATTCCAGCCCTTTTAGCGACCTTGTACTTTCTTCATGAATGATATCAGGTCTTCATGTCCCCCCACAGTTCAGCAGGTTCTCTATCATTAGTGTGCAGTGCACCAAATCTGTCCTTGAGATGTTCTCAGAAATTGAGTGGGTAGACTCAAGGACATATTTTAGTTCTTGTGGACTTGTTATCATTTTCATCATCTTCAACATGAACTTACGTATTAGCAATTGATGGTCTGTTCCATAGTTGACCCCTGGCCGCGTTTTAACTGCTTATATCGAGCTGCTTCTCCATCATCTCTTCCTACAGGAGTAGTCAACTTGACTTCTGTGTATTCCTTCTGTAGGAGACCATGTATACAGGTGCCTTTATGATGCGGAAAAAGGGTATTTTCGATGAAGACATTCTTGGTCTCGTGAAATTCTATTGTGTGATCACCAGCTTCATTTCTATCACCATGTCCATATTTCCCAACTATAGTCCCAACTTTTGCATTCCAATACCCAGGAATTACCAATATATCTTGATTGCATGTTTGATCAATTTCAGACTGAATACCTTTGTCAGGGTACCTGCCCTAACATATCATCACTGGTCTGGTAGGCACAACTGTACAGCAATAATAAGTAAAGATTATAGTAAAGCCATAGAGAGCATGAGAGAAGAAAGATGGAAATAATGGAGTCAGACACATTTCATGGTAGCATGCTCACCTCATCCTCACTTGGTGGTCCATGTGGAGAAAGAGAGAGAGATTTATTGCTAACCAAGGCTTTTTCATTCTCTGGGGACATGCAAGGCCCCTAATTACAGGTGAAGACATATGTCACAGGAAAGGGTTGTGCTGTAGGCACTACAGTAATGGGAGGGTGGTGATCTAGGGGTATCCACGCAATAGCAAGAGGAGGGATTGGGGGTATACATGTGGCAAGATGGACGGATCCTAGATTCAGGATGGCAGCTTAACTTTGGATGTAACTGAGCTGGTTTGACCTGCTCTCTAGCTCACTATAGAAACCATTATCAGTAGGGTGTCAACCCACCTACTGGAACCAAATCCATGACTGCAAGCCTTTAGGGAGAAGTAGCCCATTGTCCTTAACAGCAGGGAGGGGGGCCTACCTGTGGTGGGACCAGACTGTAGTCTGGCAACTGACAGCCTTCAGGGCAGTAACTTGACATTCATTTACCATTAGCTGCAAGCAGTGTCCCAAATCTAACATATTTGGGGGAGACAACTTGGGAGAAATCTTTCTGTTTCCCACAGGCCTTGGCAGTTTTAATTTCGTCATCACTAGTTTTAGTGGTTGGTGAATAAATTTGAATTTTATTGTCTGAGGATAGAAAGTACCCTATCACAGACAGCATAGTACTTCAAGATGGATCTTGAAATGTCCCCTTTGATGATGAATGCAAAGCAATTCCTCTAGATCAGCGGTTCTCAACCTGTGGGTCATGACCCCTTTTGGGGGTTGATGCTTTAATTATGTTTATAAATGTTCAATCTGTAACAATGAAAGTACATCCTGCCTATCAGATATTTACATTACAATTCATAACAGTAGCAAAATTACAGTTATGAAGTAGCAACAAAAATAAATTTATGGTTGGGGAGGGGTCCCCACAACATGAGGAACTGTATTAAAGGGTTGCAGTACTTGGAAGGTTGAACCACTGTTCTAGATTGTGTCATTCTCAGAATAGCAAGTCATGAGTATGTGAATTCAAAATGGCTAATATCAGGATCCATTCCAGCTCATGAAGGCCTACAGTATTGATCTTTATGCATTCTATTTCATTTTTATGACTTCCAACGTAGCTAGATTTATACTTCATATATTCCAACATTTAATTAAAGAGTGGCAATCTGGGAAGGCCATGGGGCAGTCCTGCCCTGCCTATAGAGTCGCTATAATTTGGAACAGAGTTGATTGCAATGAGATTGGTTTGGGTTCAGAGCTGAGAGGATACATTTTTGTTTGTTCAATCTATGTATTTGTGGTGTTTCTCTTATAGCAGTACTAGAGAGTGATAACTTTTTTCTCGAATGACATTATGTTGTGCAGTTCACACTGTGGGCGCTTGAAATCAGAACTTTGAGTACCCAAATTGTCCACCATTGTCTTATTTTTCATTTCACGAGCCAGCGTTGTCATTAGTTGCCACAAAGTTGGCTCTGATTCCTGGGGACCTCATGTACAGCTCGACAGAGTGCTACCAGTCTTGAGCCATCTTGATGATGGTTGGTATGTTTGAGCCCATTGTTGTGGTTCTTTCCAATCAGGGTAGTTAGTGCCATTACAAAGAGGGTGGAGGCTCAAGAGGAGGGTATTGTTTATATCTCCACGGGCAAAAAGGGACCAGACTTCAACCCAGTGCTCCAAGAATGCAACATGGCGGCATGGAGTAGGGAACCAGTGGAGAGGTCTGGGGGACCAGCCCCAATCTCAACTACTAAGTGGACACCTGCCCCTCCCCTCAGAAGAATGTATTCCAAAGGACGGCATTGAATCTGCAGCTCCGGGAGAGGGGCACATCTGATTGGAGCACACGGGAGCAGATGAAGGGGGAGGATCAGAGAGTGGAGTGCATCCTGGTCCACCAGGCCATGAGAACGATGTTCTAAATTAGAGCAGCCAGTCCACAGAGAGAACCACATGGCCAGCTCCACTTTGAGACATGACACCCCTCACTGACTCATAGCCCTACAGGGAACAACACCAGAGACACAGTGTGCGAATTGCACCCAATCTGATTCCACCACACTGAGGCAAAACACTAAGGGAGTGCAACAGAACAGCAAGGAAATGGAGGAGCAAGGTCCCCAGGGAATGCTGAAGGTGGACTTTGGGGTCAGAGCTTGGTGCCCCAGCAGACTGGAGTAGAAAACACTCCTAAAGGCCAACAAACTGTCCTTGAACTAACTACAAACTTTTCTTTCTTGTTTTGTTTTGTTTTTTGTCATTGGTTTGTTGATGTTGTATATAGTTGTTTGGTTTTGCTCTGTCTTTTTTTTTGTGCATGTTATTATCTCCTCAGGTCTGTCTAAATAAGATAGGCTGGATGAACAATATGGAGGATAAAACAAAAGGAACGACAGTTCTGGGGGGGCATGGGAGAATGGGAGGTGGGGGAAAAGTAGTGGTGTTAACAAACCCAGGGACAAGGGAATAACAAGTGATCCAAATTGGTGGTGAGGAGAGTATGGGTGGCCTGGTAGGGCATGATCAAGGGTAATGTAACCAAGAAGAATTGCTGAAACCCTGGTGGGGACTGAGCATGATAATTAGACAGGAGAAAAGTCAAAGGAAATAGAGTAAAGAGCTGGGAGGCAAAGGGCATTTATAGAGGTCTATATAAAGATATGTACATATGCAAATATATTTATATATGAGGATGGGTAAATAGATCTATGTGCATATATTTATAGGTTTAGTATCAAGGTAGCAGAAAGACACTGGGCCTCCACTCAAGTAGTCCCTCAATGTAAGAATACTTTCTTCTATTAAATTGGCATTCTATGATGCTCACCTTCCTGACACAACCACTGGAAACAAAGCAGGTGAATAAGCAAATGTGGTGAAGAAAGCTGATGGTGCACAGCTATCAAAAGATATAGCATCTGTGGTCTTAAAGGCTTGAAGGTAAACAAGTGGTCATCTAGCTCAGAAGCTCAGAAGCAACAAAGCCCATATGGAAAAAGCACACCAACCTATGGGATCATGAGGTTTCGAAGGGACCAGGCATCAGGCATCATCAGAACAAAAAAATCTTGCCATAGTGAATGAGGCAGGGAGTGTGGAGTGGAGACCCAAAGCCCATTTGTAGGCCACTGGAGATCACTTTTCAGAGGGGTCTCGGGGAGGAGACGAGCCAGCCAGGGTGCAATATAGCAACAATGAAAAATACAACTTTCCTCTAGTCCCTAATGCTTCCGCCACCCCCCCTCACCCCCACCCCACTATCATGATCCGAATTCTACCTTTCAAGTCTGGCTAGATCAGAGGATGTACACTGGTACAGATAGGAACTGGAAACACAGGGAATCCAGGATGGATGATCCCTTCAGGACCAGTGGTGTGAGGGTGGAGGGAGGGTTGGTTGGAAAGGGGGAACTGATTACAAGGATCTACATGTGACCCCCTCCCTGGTGGATGGACAACAGAAAAATGGGTGAAGGGAAATGTTGGACAGGGCAAGATGTGAAAAAATATTAATTTGTAAATTATCAAGGGCTCAGGAGGGAGGCGGGAGCGGAGAGGGAGAGCAAAAAATGAGGAGCTGATGCCAGGGGCTTAAGTGGAGAGCAAATGTTTTCCGAATGATAAGGGCAATGAATGTACAAATGTGCTTTACATACTTGATGTATGTATGGATTGTGATAAGAGTTGTATGAGCCCCTAATAAAACGATTTTTTTTAAGACAAAGAGGGTGGGGGCGTGGACTGGGAAAGAGGAGGAATGATAGTGTGAGTAGGGGTGGGAAACAAAAGAATATTTAACAGGATATTGTTTTTTATTTCATTTCTTGGGCTGTGTAATACATATGTAGTATGTTTCATTTACAAAAATAATTTTACTGGGGACTCATACAGGTCTTATCATAATCCATCTCTCCATTGTGTCAAGTACATTTGTACCTATGTTGCCATCATCATTTTCCAAACGTTTATTTCTACTTGGGCCCTTGGCGTCAGCTCATTTTCCCTTCCTGCCTTCCATCCCTTATGAACCCTTGATAATTTATATATTTTTTCTTGTCTTACACTGACCAATGGCTCCCTTCACCCACGTTTCTATTGTTCACCCCCCTGGGAGGGGGTTATATACAGATCGCTGTGATCGGTTCCCCCTTATATGCGTGAATAAGGATAAATGCCTACAGATTTCTTTTCCCTCAAACCTATCTAGTCGTTTGAGTGGCTTTAAAGAAGGAAAAGTAAAAGGAAAATGAATTTAGAGTCTTTAATTACATCTTTTAAAAAAACAAACAAACATTGCTTTTAAACTTTATCCATTATGTTCATTCTGTTGAAAATGGTTTTTAAGATAAATGAACCCTTACAGGATTGCTATGAATCTGAATCAATTCAAGGAGAGTGAGAACTGTGATACATTCATAAGCCTCGGTTTCCTTAGCTGTAGAATGGGGAGACTCGTCAACCGTGTGCCTGGAGGTGCTGGGAAGACGAAGGTGCCATCCCGTGTTCTCAGCCGCACAAAGCTGTCACCATTTTCCTTATCTCTTTCCTACTCCATCCCCCAAAAGTCACCTAGCTGAAAACATGAACGCTAAACTCACTGCGGTAAAGTTGGTTCAGATTTACAGAAACTATACAGTAGAACCCCGGACCTCGACGCTAATCCATTCTAGAAGGAGCATCGAGATGCGAAGCAGTCGAGTTCTGAATCTCTATTTCCCCTAAGAAATAACTGAAAATGGATTAATACCTTCTTGACCACCAAGTTTTTACCCTAACCTTACCGTTTTCTACAAAACATTACACAGAAGTTTCAAAGTAAATAAGTTAAGAGTTAAATAGAAAAACACAACATTTAAAAAGTTTTTAACAACTACAGCATGGCCCATACCTTGAGATGGATGAGGATCTGGATCTGTGGACACGTATGTGGAGAGGAGGGATGGGGGGAGATTGTCATTGTTTGGAAGGGGAATCCCCTTCGATAAAATCAACTGGTAGCTGCTTTTCAAGAATTTTCCCCCCCTTCTTTGCCTTTTTTTCAGTAGGACCTGGCTGGCTTTGTCTTAAAGAACAAATCTGTCTATCGTGGTCTGCTGTTGGCGTTTCCTTAACTGTTTTCTAAAAGGGTTTACTAAATTATCATCGACTATCAATAACAGTTAACCAGTTTCTTCTTCTTTTTAATCATTTTATTGGGGGGCTCATACAACTCTGATCCCAATCTATACATCCATCCATTGTGTCAAGCGCATTTGTACATTTGTTGCCATAATCATTCTCAAAACATTTGCTTTCTACTTGAGCCCTTGGTATCAGCTTCTCATTTTCCCCTCTACCCTCCCTCACGAGCCCTTGGTAATTTATAAATTGCTGCTATTTTTTTATGTGTTACACTGACCGATGCCTTCCTTCACCCACTTTTCAGTTTCATGATGATTCTTTAAAAAAAGAAAACAAAAACAACCTCTTTCTTAGGACCCATGTTTTTTATCTAAAAACAATACAAAGAGTCACGAAAATTATAGCAAAACACTCGAAACGCAGCTTCAAAAGGTTTAAACAACGTGTACTAACAACGCCAACTAACGCTGAGTGACCAAAATACGAACTGCTTTGGTTTACAAAACTCACGTGCGTCGGGTCAGATTCTGGAGTTTCGTTTGAGCTCTGATGCCAAAGGGTCTCCACAGTCTGCGTCGAGATCCGATTATGTCGAGCGTGGATGCGGTTGAGTACGAGGTTCTACTCGGAACAGAGTAGAACTTCTCCCTGTGCATTTCCAGGGCTATCACGCCACAGGATGAGAAAGCCTCAGCTTTCTCTAGTGGAGTGGCTGATGGTCTTGAACTGCTGACCTTTCGGTTAGCAGCCCAACTCCTAACCCACTATACCACCAGGGCTCCTTGTACCTGACAAGAAATGATCCACAATTGTGGTAGATGTTGCCGTCTTCTGAGCTGATGGAAGGGCTCTCCCTGGATGCTTGGCTGGAGATAAAAACACGAAGGATGCTCTGCTAAACAGAGTGATTGGGGATAAACAACAGAAACGTGGGTGAAGGGAAATAGCAGTAGGTGTAACACATGAAAACTATAGTAATTTATAATTTGTCAAGGGCTCATGAGGGTGGGAGGGATGGAAAGAAGAGGAGCTGATACCAAGGCCTCAAATAGAAAGTACATTTTATCAAAATGATGATGGCAATATATGTTGAAATACGCTTGATACAATTGATATATGGAATGTTAGAAGAGCTGTAAGAGTCCCCAATAGGATGATTTAAATATAAACAGCTGAACCTCACTGTCATCAAGTCCACGCCTACTCACAAGGACAGTATAGAACTGCTCCAGTCAGGTTTTGAGATTAACGGTTCATGAGAGTAGAAAGCCCTGCCTTTCTCCTACCACAGCTGAATGTTTTGAACCGCTGACCTTGTGGATTTCAGCCCAACCACTACGGCACCGGGGCTCGTTAACAGAGAGCTGATGATCTCAAATGGAGAGGATGGCTTCATTTTGCCAATGGCCTTACCTGGGTAAGGCATATGCACTTCTTGTAGAAGCTCCAAGCAGCAATGCCTGCCCCCGACCCCATGCTGACCCCATCATAAAAGAAGATAAGGTCTAATTCACCCAGGGACATTAGAAATGTTACACCGCCACTGTTTGTGTCTGTTTGCTGCAGCCCCTGTAGTCCCGACTCACAGATAGACTGTTGGGCTGTGGAGATTGCAGTCCCCTTGCTGACAGTTGACAAAGCCAAGCAGCCCAGAGGAGGGAAACAGTGAAGACGGGTTACCAGCAGCTTCTGGGATAAGCAGAGACTTCACAAGAGGAAGGGCACCTTGTCCTTCCTGATCCCACTGAATGGGCAGGCAGGTATCCAGGGAGGGATGGTAATTGCCTGGCATTCCTGTCAGATCCCCGTTGTCTCTGGTCCAGACCGCTTGGGTCTTCTAGCTGTAGGAAAACAAGGCTTACCCTTTCTCAGCAAATAAAGTAAACGTGATCTTTCTGAGAGTCTGAACAGAGGAGAGATTTGATTGTAAGCAAGAAGAATGAAGGGAAGGAGTAAATGACAACAGCAATACTATCAGTTGATAGGTCTAAGCTCTGTGTCCTGCATGAATACGCAACACAGGGGTGCCATTAAAATCTCCCTGTTTGAAATATCAAATCTAGTTTGTCAAGTAGTCGATCCCCTTTTGTTATTGATTCAGATTAAATAGGAGGGAGGAGGTGATGGAGGGCAGTGGAAATGCTGGACATTTGAGCCCACACCCTTGGGATTGAGACATGTATTAGGCATGGCACGTAAACTCAGAGTCTCCAGTTCTTCAGTTGTAGAAGGAGGCTGGTGAGTATCCCCAGGACTACACTCAAGATTACACCCTGGATTACTGTGAAGACCAAACACATCCATAAAAACTGGACTAGAAAGGGGAAGGCCTTTGGTTAATGCTGTTGCATTAACTGGAAATTTTATTCCTCTTGTTTAAATAAAACTGCTAGCATTAAAATAAATGGGGGAAATGACAGCTTTTCCTAATTAGACAGTCTTTGAACCTTGAGAAACATGAGTGGGAAATCCTGATATCACTGCCAGCTGAAAGACACGAGGAAAGATCCTAGATCCTCTGGCCTCACCTCCCTCCTCTACCAAGTGGGGACACTACTGTGAGATAGATACTGAGTTTCCGTAGCATGCTCCATACAACAAGCATCTGGCTCAGTTGATTCTCTTTGCCTGTGGCCTAAATTGGACTGAGGTGGGGACACAGGACAATACCAGTGATACAAAAGGAAGATATTTTGACAATTCTCCCCCAGTGTTTTCTTTTTTTCTGCTTGCTCCTTTCCCCCCAAATGAAATAGGAACTTCTCCTTCTGGATAATCATGGTAGCACCAACACCAATGGACCCAGTGTCTTCACACTCCATATATAAAGATAGGTGGGCAGGGAAGAGTAAGGAGAGAAAAAGAGTTCCAACTGCTTCATCAATACTAATGGAGACCTATTGACCAGGGTGAGAAGCTGAACTCCATTTGTAATCAAAGGCTTCAGTAGATATTTCTGTACTGCAAACTTGGGTTTCTATAAATATTAAGAAGCTATGGGGACAAACCCAGTCCCCTTATAATTGGGTATAATTCCCCACTTTATTTTATGAGTCTTCAGGCTCTGGAAAGAAAAAAGACTTTGCTCTTAAACACGTTGAGGTAGAGAGACTGCAATCAGACTGGCCTCCAAATTTAATTTCTGAGTTCATTCACATTTACTCCTAATAAATTCAGCTAATTAGATTACGTGTGCTGTTTTGAAATGGCAGGCTAAAGCAATTTGCTTCATTCTAAATTTGATTAGTCTTCTTTTTTTTTAGAAGCAAATTTGCAGAAAACATATCATGCCCCTGCTTTGGGGAGAGGGTGGTGGTGGTTAACTATCAATGAGATTAAATCAATTGGCTTTTAGATACTTTCCTTGTTAGTATACAATAGACTAGCCCTTGTTGGCATAGGAAGACTTGGCCTCATCTGAGTGGACTATCATTAGCAGCCATGGTCTTGAAACTTTCTCCCGACCTTGAATGCTCTCAGTAAATCTTACTAGTGCTTATAAAGCATTGGAAATCCTCTCTCATATCTGTCTCACTGTGGCTCTTTCTCTGTTCTCCCTTCTTTTCTCTCTCTCTTTAAATTCCTACCTATTCCCTCTCTAGCTCTATGTTCAGAAAGTTTTCATTTTGTTTCCGTTGTGATTGGCCAGGAAGTCAATTTGGACTCACATCAACCCTATGGGCCAGTGTAAAACCGTTTCTGAGACGGTGACTAAGTGGAAAGCCTCATCTCTCTCCCTTAGAGCAGCCCATGGCTTCCAATTGCTGCCATTGGGGTTAGAAGCCCATGGTGTATCCTACGGTAACAGCTGGTCATTATTTCTGGGGCAAGACAGTAGGAAAAGGAAACCTTGCTCAGAATTCCCAAGTGGACTATGGGCTAAAGATCAGTGTATAGAAACTCCAACCCATTCCTTGGGTACTCGTAGTGAAATGGAGGCCTGCCGCTGCAGGGGCCTCCGTATTGAGAGTACGTTTGACCTCTTTTAGATGCCTTAGAAGCACTAGGGTCTTCACATCAAGTGTTTCCCACCAGGTGACACTGTTGGAATAACAAGGGAAAGACACAGCTCCTTCCACGCATTCTGGTAACTTGTCAGTCTCAAAGTGTTCTAAGAGTGGCATTGGTGTTACAAGTGCTCAAATCATTGTTTCCTCCTCCTCCTCCTTCCTCTCCTCCTCCTCCTCTGCGCCACAGGTCTCTTACTCTTCATGCTGTTGTTGTTCTTCACATCGACCGTTCTTTTTTGAAGGAAAGGAAAGAATGGTGAGAAAAGTCCAGCAGGGCTTTCCCTCGAAGGCTGCTCCTCCCAAGTTACCTAATCTCCATGTTGCTATTTATCCAAGGTCTTACTTGATCAAATCGCGATCCTGCTGGTGTGCATGGTTTAGTTCAACAGCGAGGCTGCGACTGGCACGGCTGTTCTTTAGCTGCTTGTCTGTAATTCATTGAAACTGATGTCGGGAGGACAGCCAAGATGATCCAGGTGAGGGGGACTTCAGATGCAACCCTGAGGGCAGATTTGCTCTGCCTTAGGTATTTTTATTTTTCCATCAGTAGCTGCCTTCCTGTTGACTCCAACTCATGGTGACTTTGCACCGCAGAACGGGTCCTTGTCCACGGCCGCGTCACCCGGTGCTCACCAGCAGGGTTGAGTTCATGGTTACACTTACAGAGCTCCTCCCTCTCCTCAGGCCCCCTTCACCTTCATTGACCCTCTACTCCAGAACCACCATCGCTCCCCTAGCAATGGATCGCTCCCCACGATGGGTCAAGGCAGGTGAGTAGGACCATGTTCCGCTCTAATCCTTTAGAGTCTCACTAGGTAAATTTTGGAAGTAGATCACCAGGCCTTTCCTCGTGGTCTCAGTTCATCTAGAATCTCTACCAGGATCTGTCTATACCGAGAAATCCAGCTGGTATTTAAAACACTGATTTGTATCGCATCCAGCATCATAGACACATACAAAACACCATCCTACAACAAACCAACAGATGGTTGGTGGGGCCTATTAGTAGCTGCCTGTTATCACTGAGTCCTTGAAACTTATTCCAGGTAGAGAAGTTTATGTGCAACAGGAAAGTGTGTGTGTGTACTTGTTATTATCTTACTCTGGATCCGTCTAGAGGTGGAAGGAGTCTTAAAGGAAAAAGGAAAGAGAGTGAGGCTGGGGGAGAGAGAGGGAGAAATTTTTTTAATGGCCTTGAAAATCTGTCCCAGAGCTTCCAATTTGTTACCAAGGACTCTTGGCCCTATTGGTAACAGCTTTCCTCTCACCCACCTGTTTATTCTCCCAACGCTTAGTTTGTCGTTTAAATCAAAATGATTTAGATGAGAAACTTGATCTGTGAGAATAAATTTACAGGTTTTCCTCCTGCACAGAATATCTTATTTTTTTAAGGTGATAAACTTTAAAAATATGTTCAGTTCAATACGTGTGTTTCTCATTTCTCTCTAAATGATAGTGCGATGTTCTGTCGTGTGCCGGTAAATCACAGCTGCATTGCATTCCAGAGATGACAGGATTCTTAATGGTCCAGAAAATGACACCACATATATCAATCGAAACACATCTCACCTGCACTCAGGTACAGAGCAGCCTGGACGGACTGGTTTTTCTTCCTTTCCTCCCTGCCTACCCCCGCACCCCTCCTCCCCAATCCTCTTCCACACCTTTGCAGGAAACCTGTGCGTGTTTTTGTTTCAGACTCTGGGGGTTGCCTGCCTCCCATAATGGAGAGAGAGACAAGGTCAGCATTATAATAATATTTGTCTATGCATGTATGAGACTTGCTAGCTAGGCTACACTCCGAGGGAACAGCTAGTACCTGGAAATACTCATTGTTGTACTGAACAACCTTTGGTTGGAGACAATCCATAGCACGTAAAGACCAGTAACAAAAGGATCTCCAATTGATTAAACACAATCAGTAGGAAACAGCTCCTTAGCAAGACACCAGCGGGGAAAAAAAACCTGAGTAGACTCAAAATAGCTGTGGTGGGGAACTCTGGGGAATGTGTTTGATACAGCAAGGTTCCACCTATGGGTGGACCCAGCACAGCATCCACCGAGCTAAAATCATTTTCACATTGAGATGTTGTTTGCATGATACAGAGCAGGGATCAGTCAAGTGTAAGTGTCCTGGGTGGTGAAAACTCTGTAAGAACAAATAGACAATGAAAAAGTTCAGAAGAATTCAGACAAGCTTCCACTTGGAAAATAAAGTCTAATTATGTAAATGCCTCTTGCCTCAGTCATTCCACATCCACAAATTTCCTGACTAGGGAAAACGGTGTTTTCTTGGTTGGATTGTTCACTGAGAATAGAAGAAAAGAAACAATGGACATGTCCAATAACTGTGGATGGGAAAGTAAATGTAGGCACCTCCATAAACTATGATGATGGTTCATTCACAAAAGCCCTGATGATGATATTAAAGAACAAGTATTAATGATGTGACTTATTACATAATAAAATTACATTTGTATGATATATTCTCACACATTGCTAGAAGCAAAATATGTGTTCTATAAAACACTGGCATATCATATCTACACACATAGATATAATTCTGAATATTTACTAAAGTGCTACGTTAGGTTGACTTTTCTATAGAAACAAGAGCAGTGACACTTGTATATGTTGTATGGAGAAGGAGAAATGGATTACACAGTTGTAGAAATAGAGAAATCCACTCCAGTTCAAGGTAGGCTTCTCTGGTTGCACAGAAGCCGATGAACAGGAAGCAGGATGACAGAGCAGAGGGAGGAGGGGGCATCGGCTGGTGGATGCAGAGGTCCAAAGTTGCTGACTGCATGAATCCACCATCTGCTGTCTGCTCACAGCTCCTGCATCGGCAGGTCATGCAATAGGAGATCTGAAAACCAGAAACAAGATCCAGCTCCTGCAAAAGGTGAAAAGCCAAAGAGGACTCAATATTCCTGGGTCATCAGCCTGGGACATGATTGACAGGTTTGACTTCCCCACTAACCAGGTGTATCTACTTGACATAATCCCTAATGGTCACGAGTATTAATAGCAGTAATTGGCACATGACTGGGAGCCAATGAAACGGAAGGTTTTATTCTATTGTACATACAGCCACTATGAAGTTGAGCCCAAAGGACGTTGATTAGCAGCTAATCTCAAGGTTCCTGTGAGGTGCAAATGGCTAAAGGTAGGCAGTTCAAATACATCTAGCTGCTCCATGTGGGAAAGGCCCTGGCTTTTTGCTTTCCTAAAGTTTACTAACTCGAAACTCACTGCCACTGAGTCAGTGCTGACTCACCGAGAACTCCGGTGGGTTTCCAAGACTAACTGTATAGGAACTACTGGTGGGTTTTGAACTGCCAACCATGTGGATTTCAACCCAACAGGTAGCCACTGCACCACCAGGCTCCACTGATAGCCCTGGAAACCCAATTGAGCAGTTCTACCCTATCACATGAGATTGCTCTGAGGAGAATTGACTCAGTGGCATCCAGTAATAACGAATCTCTGAATGGTGAGATTGAGGGATTCTTTTTGCTTCTTTGTATTTCTGTAGGCTTTCTAGCATGAGACTGACTTATTATTTGTGCAAAGAAAAAGTTGGTTTTTTAAAATGATAAATATCAATACATCTGTTATGGTCAGGGAAAGAGGTGAAGGACATAAACCAAAATGTTCACCAGGGGATCCTTAAGGAATGGCTGGATCCCTTCATTTCCTCCCTGTGGCTGTTGTCAACCTTTTGCTTAGTAAAAAATATATCCATTTAACAATGAAGCATTTCTAGAAAAACATTGTTTTAATAAAACTCTGGAGACTTTTTGTCCTCTGCTTTTGGTGACCTAGGTTTAGTCAAGCGGCATAGTCAGAACGCTAATGGTAAAATCTTAGAAGGAATATGTTCAGGAGATGCCAATTGTCTTATGAAGAAACTTCGAAACACTTGTGCTGGAGCCAAGCCTTCCTTGAGGTCTAGAATGACAAGCAGAAGGCTTCTTGTATGCCTTTGATTTCTGGAGCAACTGCCTATATGCGCATTGGATATTTTACTCACTGAAGTGGAAGGACTGATTTGGGATGTGTGGAGTAGACTGATTTATAAAGGGAGATACACTTCTTGGCCTTGAGGAAGTTATCATTTGGTTTAGAAAATATGTGATGGTCACATTAACAATTTACACCATGAATCACAGCAATTGCCTCCTGCTGCTGCTGTTTCTCTCTCTCTCTCTCTCTCTCTCTCTCTCTCTCTCTCTCTTTCTCTCTCTCTCTCTCTCTCTCTCTCTCTCTGTGTGTGTGTGTGTGTGTATGTGTGTGTCTCACACACACCAACCTGTGAGTTCTGGGATTGCAGGGAGCCCCATTTACACCTTTTGACTCTTTGGAATCTAACAGAATGTGGAGCTAGTCTATGCAAGCTCAAAAATGTGGATTGAGGAAAGGAGGAGACAGCAGGGAAAGGGAGAAAAAAGGAAGACAGGAAGCTGTGTACTCTTAAAATAATGGCTTGGGATTTATGAAAATCAGCTGTGCTAAGAAGACATGATTAGATCACATTTCAAAGTAACCAGTAAACAAGGGCATGTAAATGTGGCATAGGCAAGGACTGAAGATGAAAAAAGATCATAAAAGCCATATGTTAGCTTGAGGAAGTTCACTTTACTACTAAATCTGTCATACGAGGGACAATCAACTTCAGCAGACTCACCACTTCCCCCAACAGAATAAGTGGATGGGACGTGGTTAGGTTCAGAATTATAAACAACAGGTGAAGCATCATGCTAATGTGCATATAATTCTTTCTATTATTAAGCAATCATTCACTGAGCACCTGCTTACATTTCTTTTAATCTGGAGATTTGAGGTAATGTGGGCACAAAACCAAGGTCACAGTCTAATTTCCCTGAAACATCCCTTTACATGTAATGAGCAAAAAATAAATTAAAAAACTTAGAATACCCTAAGACGATACTGAAAAAATTCAGAACTGAATTACAGAATTGATGTGCTCATGTAATAGTTTATTGAATGCCTATTATGTGCACACATGGTTCTAGGCTTTAGAAGCCTGTACATAAAAGCCAGTAAATATGTGTTTAGGATATCTGCTTGCTGGGATCAGAGCAATGGAAGACGGTGGGGAGCCAGGTCCATGACCTTCAGACAAGGCCATTTTCAGCACAGACCTGAAGTGGGGTGGGCTTCATATGATACCACACTGGGACCCGGAATTTCCTGAGTGCTTCTTGCATTTTTCTCTCCTTTGTATCAATCTTATAATTCTATTTGAATTCGTGATGAACTGACCAATTTTTGCTATTTCCCATTAGAAGTTAAAATGTCCCTCTACAGGAAAGCACCCGCTGACAACACTTGCAGCTGGAATATGGACCCCTCCCTCCTAATCAAACAGAGTATCCCAAAGCCATGTCCCGTCCCGCGGGACATCAACAACGTGGATACCTGAAAGAGGGACTGGGAATGAAGATGGGCAAGGGCGCAGAGAGATGGAGGCAAGACAGGAATCTGATCAAGCCTCGTTTATTGAGATGAGAGCAGAGGCTTAAATAGCGAGTGAAGGGCGGGCACCATTACGTCACATGGAAATAAGGTACAGCTGAGGTAGCCAATAGTCGTGCATCTCCCAAATGAGGAAGAAATGGCGGGCAACTGATCAAACAGGTAAGTATGCTAATGAAGCATACCTGGTGCCTTGGGGGAAATGCCACCAGTCATGTATTGAACATAGCGGCTGCTAGTGAAAGGGCACCAAATCCTAGCAAGGGTCAAGACAGCCACCATCTGGCGGGAATTGAGACAAAGGGAGTAAAACCACAAGGCACAGTTTGTATGGCAGAAAACAGAGTAAATTCATAAAGGTCGTACATGGCTTAAATCCAGGGTGGGGGGACACGCAATTCCCTACAAAGCCAGACAGCCAGGCTGCTCCAGAAGACCCCAAGCCCTGATGAAAAAACACACCTGTCACCTTTGTTCAGGAGTTGTGGTAGCATAGGGGGTAATGCATTGGGCTGTGAACCACAAGGTTAGTCGTTAAAATATACCAGTCGCTCCTTGGGAGAGAGATGGAGCATTCTACCCCATAAACAGTTATAGCCACAGAAACCCTCCAAGGTGGGTCGCCTCTGTCCTTACAGTGTTGCTCTGAGTCAGAATCAGCCTGCCGGCCATGAGTAGCAGTAGCAACTTGTTGCTTATGGAATTACAGTTTTATGGACAAGGTCCAGTCTGTCTTCTTGGGATACCAATACTCAATAAATATGTTTACTCTCCCTTTGGACCCCATCTCATGAATTGGCTCACAACAGGCCACCCGAATCATTCATGCTAAGTGAACAAATTGGTTCTGGGAGAACAACCAGGAAAGCAGTGCGTAGCTGGAGTCAAGTGACCATGGGGATAAAGAAATGAGTTTTCATATGGATCGACTGGGAAGCCTTTGAAGGCTATGCAGCGGATAAACGATCTGTTCTGACTCATGGGTTAAGAGGATCACCCTGGTGGTCGCACTGCAGGTAGATGGTACCAGAGGCAAGGGTAGAGACAGGGACATCAGTTAGGAGGTCCTAGTGAACTTCTGGGCAAGGTATGATGGTAGTTTAGTTAGGGTCTGAAGCTGGTGAGAAGTTGCTAAATGTCTGGATAAATTTTTCAGGATTTGCTCATGGATGTGGCTGTTAGAGTAGTCAACAAAGGTTCTAAATGTTTTGACCTAAGCA
Organism: Tenrec ecaudatus; assembly: GCF_050624435.1. NCBI lineage: Eukaryota > Metazoa > Chordata > Mammalia > Afrosoricida > Tenrecidae > Tenrec > Tenrec ecaudatus. The sequence continues at coordinate 16,491,141 of NC_134542.1, read as the reverse complement.
GCTGAGAAAGGGCATTTTCTATGTATTGGGATGGGTTAGAAAGCAACATAACTTGCTTGCCTTTTTGACACAGAACCAGAGACAGGTTCAAAGACATTGGTAGTCCTTGGCCAGACTCATTGGATTGCACTCTTAGACTGTCTGAAGTGTACATTTAGCAGAAGGGTTGGTACTTAGACCCTGATACAAAAGAACAATCTCTTCCCTAGACTCCACTCTGGCTCCATAAGGACAAGAAGATCCACCCACGAAAATCTTTGCTGCTTCTAGAACATGCTCGAGGTATCCAGAACTGCAGGATTTCTTGACAGGATGCCAACTCTCTTCCCAGAGTCCCCTCTGCCAAAGCATACCACACTCCAATGTGCAGCCCGAAGTCAATGGGGAACTCTTTGCAGGGTATTTGGATGGGACTAGGTCATGCCAACTTGGGTGTGGGCACCAGTGCCAGCAAGAAGCCTCAGGTACAGCCAGAGACTCAGATGAGAAAAGGAGAAGTCAAGTCACCAATGGCTGGAGCAGGGGCTGGCTTGCCCCTGGTGCCAACTTAGACTGTCATGGATCCACACTGTGATTTAAACCAGTCTTCCAGGTTGGTAGTGGTGGTAGTGTTAAACACCATCAAGTCAGTTCCGACTCATAGTGACCCTGTGCACAACAGAATGAAACACTGCCCAGTCCTGGGTCATCCTCACAATTGTCACTATGCTTGCTCCTATTGTTGTAGTCACGGTGTCAATTCATCTTGTGGAGGGCCTCCCTTTTTCGCGGTCTCTCTACTTTACCAAGCATGATATCTGTGAGGGGAAGCCAGCCCCTAACACATCATCCCGTGCCCGGTAGGCACGATGGTACAGAGATAAGAAGTAAAGATTATAGTAAAGTCAGAGAGAGCATGAGAGATACAAGAGAGATTGAAATAATGAAGTTGGACATATTTCATAGTAGCAATGCTTACCTCAGCCTCACTTGGTGATCCACGTGGAGAGAGAGATATTTAATGCTAACCAAGGCTGTTATATTTTCTGGGGACATGCAAGCCCCCTAATTACAGGTGAAGACATACATCACAGGAAAGGGTTGTGCTGTATGTAATACAGTAATGGGAAGGGGGTGATCTAGGGGTATATATAATAGGAAGAGGAGGGATTGGGGGTATACATGTGACAAGATGGGCGGATCCTAGATTCAGGATGGCAGCCTAACTTTGCATATCACTGAGCAGGTTTGACCTGTCCCTGGCACCATTATCAGTAGGGTGTGAACTCCACCTGCAGGAACCAAATCCATGACTGCAAGCCTTTAGGGAGAAGTAGCCCATTGGCCTTAGCAGCAGGGAGCCAGACTACCCATGGTGGGACTAGACACTAGTCTGGCAACTGACTGCCTTCATGGAAATAACTTGACAATTATTAGCTGCAAGCAGTGTCTAACATATGTTTGGGGAAGACAACTTGGGAGAAATCTTTCTGTTTCCCACAGATGTCCTTCTCCAGGGTCTGGTCTCTCCAGATAACATGTCCACAGAATGTAAGGCAAAGTCCTGTCATGCTTACTTCTAAGGAGCACTCTGGCCAGACTTCTCTCCAGACAGATCTGTTCTTTTCGCAGCCCATGGTGCTTGCACATCACTATAGACATGTATTTACCAAGGTAGAAGAACAGGGCATATTTTATTCACAGTTGCTTGATGGATACCGCAAATTGTGATATTTTACAACATATGTAAGTCACCAGGCAAGCATGTGAAACTCACAAATAGGGTTAACATAGGTCCTTGTCTATGAAAGTCTTCCTGTTCCAATCTCCAGGCCCCGGCCCCCAGAAGTGCTAGCCTTTCTTCCTTGGACTATACCTGTGCATGCTCATCACAGCATACTACAATCAACTTCTACTTTCCCTCACTCTCTCACCTGCCTCTGAGTTCCTGGATGGCAGGACACGCCACTTCTACCTCTTTGATTTTGCGGAATCTAACAGAATGCTGTTCAACCTCAAAAAAGCGGACTGAGAAAAGGAGAGGGAAATCTCAGAGAAGAAACGAGCTTACATGACTAATGTTCTGCATGAGTCACAGCCTTCTCTACACTAAGACAAGAAGAACTAGACGGTGCCCAGTGCGCACTACCCACCCTCCTGATCTGCATAGCAGCAGATCAGAGATTGGGAGTGCTATTTAGATTCAAATTTTTAAATATGGTCCAGACTTACACTTGAGACTAGAAGACTCACAGACATTATTATTCTGAGATATTAATCAACCCTTAAATCCAAACTATCCCGCCAGGTCACCTTTAGCAAAACAGCAGACAGACACACAAAGGATGTTACTCATGAATATGGCAAACCATGAAAAAAAATCATCTTTATGAGATCAGGGGATCAGCAGTTACTCTAAAGCAAAGATCAGAAAAAGAGGGGGTAGTGAAATTAGAGTATTGGAAAAACCAGAACACAATGAAAGAGAATGTGCAAATGCTACAGAAAATATTACAAAGGCCACTGAACAATTTACACAGATGTGGTCAAAGTGATAGGTGATTTACTGGGTAAATTTCAACTGAAAAAAAAAGATATACTGTTATGTAAAATATATAATAATATGTCCCCTCCCCTCAAAAAATGTTTTTGGAGGAAAAGAAGAGGAGAAAGGGGAAGGAGAGAAAGGGAAGGGGAGAGAAATCAGTTGCCATGAAGCCTGCTTTGTCTCACCGCAACCCATGTCCAACAGAACAAAGTGATGTCCTGTCTTCGCAATCTGTGGGGTCTTCTTTGGCTAATTTTAGTAGTAGATTTCCATTTCATTCTTCCTACTCTGTCTTCATCTGAAATCTCCATCGTGGGAGAACCTGCTGGAATTTTAAATCCTGGTGGCATGGCTTCCACACAGGGCCTCCTAATAGGACCCTGGAACAGAAGGGTGGTGGAGGGAGCCGTAGTGTTTCCCATGAATGGAAGTCAAAGTCCTGTGTGCTTTAGGTGATGTCCAAGGTGCTGAGACCATTTGCCACTGAACGTGGGCCTTGAATGCTTCCCAGGAGGGCGGTCTGGTGGTTGGAGCATCTTGTTGACCTTGCGTGAATCAGGTAACCTATCTACTTCTGGTCCTCCATCCGTAAAATGGGGCTAATAATACCTCAGAGGGGTGTTGAGAGGATATATGAGATAATCTATGCAAGAAACTCTTTTGCTTTTTGAAGAAGAAAGACACTGTAAAACCTAAGGTGTTATTATCATTCATTGTAACTTTGGAACTGTGGCATCCTGTCAGTTTTGATCCCATAATTACATCAGGTAAGCACAGACTTTAAAATCAAGGGAGCGCTGTACAATGCAGGGAGACATGGAAACTTTGTCACGGGAGAACAGCCCTGACAATTTCAAAAGTGCCCGAGGGCTGCATGTATTTCCATATTAATGCAAGGCACATACATCATTAAAGAGGAATGCAGGAGGGCCCTGCCGGCTAGCCTGCACCTTGGATTTGACGGATACACAAAAGTGGCCTACAGAGGCTTTACCGAGCGGGTGGTGTTCCTGGCAGTCAGCACTTTCTATGGAGCCAAAAGAGGGAAGGAGCTCATCTCAAGATCCGGACCACTCATTTGACACATCAAAATTGAAATCTGTGAAAACCAGAACTCGATGGCATTGCCTTGTTTGTCCAGATGTCCCTAAGCGTGCCTCTTTCGATAGGGGGGCAGTCTTACCGTTTTTCTCTTACTCCTTTTATCAGAACATCTTTGAGCGTTCCTTCTCTGATTTCTACCTCCTAGCGGTTCCAGCTACCCCAGATTTTACTGCCTATCCTTCCAATACATCCATGTCTCAGAGAGTCTGTTGAATGAGGCAATTCTTAGAGGGTAGAAATGCAGATGACACAACCTTGCTTGCTGAAAGTAAGGAGGGCTTGAAGCACTTGCCAATGAAGAACAAGGCCGACAGCCATCAGTATGGACTACATCTCAAGGTAAACCCCACACCCCACAACTGGACCAATGTGCAACATCACGAAGAATGGGGGAAACGTTGAAATCGTCGAGGATTTTATTTCGCTTGGATCCCCAATCAGCTTCAGAGAAGCAGCAATACAGAGAGTGTACAACGCATCCCACTGGCAAATCTGCTGCACACGACCTTTAAAGTGGTGACGAGCAAGGATGCCACTTTGAGAACGGAGGTACCCCAGCCCCACGCCGTGGTACTTCCAATCACCTCACATGCATGTGAAGTTTGGACACTGAATGGGGAAGAGCGAGGCAGAATGGATGCATTGGAATTAGGGTGCTGGAGAAGCAAATGGGAAGCACCATGGGCTGCCACAACAACAAACAAAGCTATCTTGGAAGAAGTAGAGCCAGAATGCTCCTTAGAAACAAGGATGATGAGACTTCATCTCAAGTACGTGGGGCTTGTTATCAGTAGAGACCAGACCCTGGAGAAGGACATCCTACTTGGTAAAATAGAAAGGTAGGGGGAAAAGAGATGTGAAATAGATGGGCACTGTGCTACAACAGAGAGCTCAAACATAACAATTGTGAGGACAGTGCTGGACTGGGCGGTCACTATGAATCAGAATCTACTTGACGACACCTAACAGCAACAGAGGTGCTGTTGAAACGCTGCTGGTGCTATCTGGTGAGTTTTGGGGAGCTAAACCACAAGTTAGCTCAAAACTACTAGCCACTCCATGAGCAAAATATGACCTTATCTGCCCCTGTAGAGACATGCAGACTCAGAAACCATGATTTGGAATCAATTTGATGGCAGTGGGTTTGGCTTTAAGTGCTATTATAATCTCAATATATTTTCTACCCCCAATTTTTAAAAAATCATTTTATTGGGGACTTACTCATCACAATCCACACATGCATTCATTGTGTCAAGCACATGTGTACATATATTGCCATCATCAATTTTCAAAACATGTTCTTACTACCTGAGCCCTTGATATCAGCTCATTTTTCCTCTTCCCCACCTTCCCTCCCTCAGGAACCCTTGATAATTCATAAATGTTTTTTCATGTCTTACACCGACTGCTGTCTCCCTTAACTCATTTTTCTGTTATCTGTCCCCCCTGGGAGGGGGTTATATGTCAATCATGGTGATTGGTCCCCCTTTTCTCCCCGCTACCTTCCCCTTATCCCCCTGGTATTGCTACTTTCATGATTGCTCTTGAGGAGATTATCTGTCCTGGATTCCCTATTTTGTAAGGTCTTATTTGTACTAGTGCACATGCTCTGGTCTAGCCAGATTTGTAAGGTAGAATTGGGATCATGATAGTGGGGAGGAGGAAGCATTAAAGAACTAGGGGAAAGTTGTATGTTTCATCAGTGCTATACTGCATCCTGACTGCCTTATCTCTTCCTTGTGACCCTTCTGTAAGGGGATGTCCAATTGTCTACAGATGGACTTTGGCTCTCCACTGCACCCTCCCCTTCATTCACATTGATATGATTTTTTTGTTTTGGGTCTTTGATGCCTGACATCTGATCCCATTGACACCTCCTGATCACACAGGCTGGTGTGATTATTCCTTATGGGCTTTGTTGATCCTCAGCTGGATGGCTGCTTGTTTATCTTCAAGCCTTTAAGACCCTAGACACTATATCTTTTGATAACCGGGCACCATCAGCTTTCTTCACCACATTTGCTTATGCACCCATTTTGTCTTCAGTGATCATCAGGGAAGGTGAGCATCACAGAATGCTAAAAGAACAAAGTATTCTTTCCCAAAGAACATTTTAAGAAGATTTTTTGTGTCCTACAAAAAGCTCAATCCAAATCAGTGGCCAGCAAGTCAATTTCAATTCATGGCAACCCCAAGTACTACAGACAGGATGGTACTCCCTGGAGTTTCCAGTGGCTATGACCTTTCAGAAGCAGATCCAGAGGACTTTATTCCTGGGTGCCTCTGGGTGGGAATGGGGGCTGGGAGAGTCAAACCACTAACCTTCGGGTTAGTAGCTATTTTTGCCATGAGAGACACAAACTCCTGGGCCTATGGATTTCCATTAGATATAAGAAGAGAATGCAGGCATACCAACAGGGAGGCTGATCTGAGGGACTGGGACCTCAGTTTCCTAATCTGTACAATGCACAGGTAGGCAGGGTCCATGCGGTCCACCCACTGGCTCTGTGGGCCCACCACAAGAACGCCCAGCGTAAGATCTGTGGATCTTAAGACAGGATGGGGACAGGGAAGAAAACCTCCTTTCAGCTCCTTCCCATCCTTCTCTGCCCCACTCGGAGCTGACAGCGCACAATGTTATTTCTGGAATCGCCATCGATTTAAGAAATGACACGGGAGAAGATTGCAGGCCCCTCTCTCCCCTGCGGAAACCGGGAGTGTGATGCCGCTTTAATTAACAGCGAGATGTCACGGTTTTGGATGAAAACCAAGGCCAAGTCCTCCAGGTGCCTTTTGGGGGCATTCGCTGCGAAGACTGCACTCCTGACGCTCCGTAGGCAAGACAGAGATGCCAATCTCTGTGTGTGTGTGTGTGTGTGTGTGTGTGTGTACGTGCGTGCGTGTGTGTGAGATATCTCGGGGCCGGGCCAGCTCTCTTCAAAATCCACGTTTTCACAGGGTCTCTCACAGAGGGGAGCCACGGGTGATGCTCCGGTTTATGAATCCGGCAAGGTTGCTGCACAGCCTCGGGTCCATTCCAGTCTGCACTCACCATCCCCTGGATCAGGGCCACCTGCTCTCCCTACAACCACTGCAGACCGTTGCCTCGAAGCCAGTCTCTGCCCATGGGCACATCCTTCAGAACAGCACTCGTTTGACTTGAGGAGTTTTGATGAATGGGGCAAATGTTTGTTTGGCTATCTTCGTGGAGTGGCACATGGTTTCAATAGCACCCCAGGAGATGAAATAGCTTAACATTCCGAATGATACATTCCTCTGCATAAGGGCCCCATGGCGGCCACTCTCCCCTGACTACTTCTCCCACATCCTCTTTGTATGTGTGGTCTGCCAGAGCCCTATCTCTCTGGTTCTGTTTGCCTGCCTTTCTGCCTTCTTTTGCCTGATAGCACCATGCCATCCACCCCTCCTCTCTTTGCCCCGACCTCCCACTCAGGTTCTTCACTCCTGATTCCTGACCCTCCCCTTCCCCCTAGGGAAGTCTCTTGACGGCTATTAATCTCACAGGGAACAGGCCCTGGAATTTTGGTGAATAAACTTCTCCATTTCATTATATAAGCTAATAAGCTCCAAGAACATGTTCTGATTTCATGAAATATTAATGACATGACACACTGAAGTTGAAGGCCGAGGGTAGCTTATGTTTAGAGCTGTAGGATCCCTGGCCAATTGAAGCTCAACCAGAAATTAAAACAAAGCCCTGGTGAATGTATAATATAAATCATTGGGAAAATAATGGTATTCTGCTACAAAGTCGGATATAGGATGCACATTTGAGGGAGGACATGCCTGGCTTCTGAGAAGATAAGCGTACCATGGAATGCACAGGTAAACTTAGTAAGGGGGAAGGATATTGGCTATCTATACCAAAACACCAAATCCGTCTGCAAGTGAAGACATGAGTTGTAAGGTTAACATTCAGCCACTGTGGCTCTTTGTAGGATCCGATAGGCACTGGATGGTGTGACAAGTGCTCTTGTTCTCCTTCCGACCTCACTGTAATCAACTGACTTCTTATGAGCACAGCCCTAACCCAAAGCTCCTACCGAAGACCTCCCAACAAGAAAGGGATTTGAACAGAAAAACAAAGAAGCACTCCAGACAAAATTTTGGATCTGCTGTGCTACCCTAAGATGTAGCAGGATTGAACATTTTTTACCTCCTAGTGTGCTGCATGGAAGTGCCAAGGTGGTGCAAATAGTTGACACTCAACTTCTAAGCTGGAAGTGCTTGGTTCACACCCACTCCGCAGCACCCCGTATGAAAAGCCTGGCAGCCAGCCCCCATAAAGATTAGAGCCAAGAAAACCCAATGACACCATTGTAGAACCATTGTAGGGCAATCGAACGCACAGGTCCACCGTGGGCCATAGCCAACCCAATGGGAATGGGGTGGGCTTCATCGACCTGACACATCAGCGTGGCCACCCTGGGCTCTGAGGAAGCCTGGAAGAGTTTTCTGCTTTGCTTTTCTCTTCTTCGCTTTCCTTCCTTCTTTGTAGATCTGACAAGACCCGGGCTGCAATATTGCCATTCTAGGAAGGTCCCTGCTGGTCCACACCAGGCACGGCAGAACAGAGAGCTTTCTAAAAATGCCAAACCCTTTCATCTTCTGTACAGAAAAAGGTTGCCTTCATGGGGTACTGGTGTTTGGACTCCCCTCATTTCAGTAGCTGGAGCGACTCAAAATGTCAGGGACCCTGGTGGTGCCTTGGCTAAATGCTTGACTGCTAAGTCAAAGGATGCTGGTTCAAGCCAGCCACCCAGGGGCTCCAAAGGGAGAAAGACTTTCAATTGGCTTCTGTACAGATTGCATCCTCCATGCCCAGTGGATCAGTCCTGGGTTCGCGGTGGGTGAGATCTAACAAGAATAATAAAGCAGAGGCTTGGATTGCTTCTCAGAGTTGCCAGGTTTTAAAGAGCTTTGTTTGGTGACAGGCCCCACCCATGCTGGGGGTGGGGGGAGGGAGTGTTGCAGTTAAAGGGTTTCACTCTGTGGTGCTGTTTTCATGTCATCGTCTCACTGTGGTCCTGAATGAGCCCATCTGCTCCAGGGACGGTGGATCGGCTGGATTCTCAGGCTCAAGCCCTCATGTTCTGAAGACTAAGTAACCCGACAAGCAAAGCAACACCCCATCTTGGGCGGGTGGAAGTTTGACTGGATTTGGTGGCTGTTCTTAGTCACCGCTTTCATTCCAGCTGAGCGACTCATAGAGATGTTTGCCCTTTGTTGTGGAAATGAACCTAGTGGAGTGAACTTGAGGTAGACCTGGGCCTCCCAAAATGCAAGAATAGAGAAGCTAAGCCATACTTATAGGGTGGGCTCCTCGGAAGGAATCCGTGGACGTGTCATAGTGACCTGCTGTCATCTAGTGGGGGTTGAAACACAGCAATGCTATGGACCAGAGAACTGCCCGTTTACGTTTAGAGATGGCTAATATTTGCGGGTGCAGACAGTCCCATCTTTCTCCGGAGGAGTGGTCAGAGAAGTCCACCCTCACTATGCTACCGGGACTCTTTGTCATTGTGCACCCTCAAGCCATTGTTAAGTGCACGACGGGACAGTAAGGTCTGTGAAAGCTGGAAGCAGCGCAAGGCTGGAGCCTGGCAGAGAAGGAAAATCCAAATAGTCCCACTAGAAGGAGAGAGAGAGGGAGAGAAGTGACAAGACTGCACCTTAGCAAAGGCAGGACACTTAGAGACTAAGAGCAAGGCGGCCTCGCTGAGCTCAGGCTCTCATAGGCTCCTTTGCATCTCTGTGCCAATGAATTACATTGTACCCCCTCCCCACCCAAAATACTAAAAACAAAAATATTTTCTGTCAGTTTTCCAGTTTTCCTTCCACAAGCATCCCTGTGACCAAACAAGCCTTCTCCTACCACATGTCCCATCTACGGACACGTTCCCTGAACTGAGTCCTCAAATGTTGTCCCAGCCAACGTTGGCCTGAGTCCTAGCCATAGGCCACCGACTCAGCCATGCACACAAGTCAATATTGTTCCCGCTTTGAAGATTTTGGTGGGGAGGATCACTTGGAAGCCTTTATGCCTCTCCAGACACTGCATTCCTGGGAAGACCCCGAAATATCACTCATGGCTAATATGGTTTCATTTGTTTGTTTATCTTTTCTGACACAGTCTTTAGAAAATGAGTAGCCGAACCTGAGAATTCAGAGGAAGACAATAAATCACAGGCCATCTGAGTGATGGAGAACATCAGCTTACTGAAGGCGTCCACCACGGGTCAGGCATGGACTCCAGATGCAGTCAGGACACTGGAGCCTGCTAGCGGGTCGTGGCCACTGCTGCTGCTGCTGAGTACCTTTGAGTCAATCCCAACTCACAGACACCCAATGTGACAGAGGAGAACCACCCATCAAATGGACTTGGCTGCCATCTTTAAGGAGTCCGATCCCCAGCTCTTTCTAGGGCAGAGTCGCTGGGTGTGTTTTGAACTGCTCACCTTTTGGTTAACAGCCAGGTCCTTAGCTATCGCACCACTGGGATATCATAGTTATTAGATCTACACCACTTAATTAAAAAAAAAACCCAAACCAAACTCACAACCATCAAGTTGATGCCCACTGAGGGCAACCCTATCAGACAGGGTGAACCTCTCCCCTTTGACTTTACAAGATGGTTAACCATTTAGGGGAGTAAAAAGCTTCCTCTTGCTCCTGGTGGTTTTGAACAGCCAACCTGGCAGATTGGACTCCCATCAATGAACTGATTTCCATTGTATTGGCTGCCTTTCCCAGCATCCCTTGCAGCAAGGGGTAGCCATCCATGGGATGCAATTCTAGGCAATGAAACATCAGCGCAGCCTGAGGAGAAGTGAAAGAGAGGCTGGGGCAGGAAGCAGGATTACTTGTTTCCGCCTTTCCCTCCTGCCTCGAAAGCAGACTCGATGCCTGGACGAACAGCAGTCATTCCGAGACTGTGAGTAAAGTGCCAAGCCAAAGGCAGCGTACCTGGTTCCATCACCCTATAGCCACGGAGCCCATGCCAGCAACGCCCCCTGCCTCCTTCCAAGAATTTTACTAGGTAATGTCGTAAGGAATCCCTGCCTGTTTTAACAACCCTGCGGTTTCTATTTCTTGAGCCAAACACATTGCTCACGGACACAATACCTGCACAGAGCTTAGAGACACACCTTACCACGAACAACACAGAACGACAAATGGAAGGGCTGGAGCTTCAATAACTTCTCAAGAGCCAGCACTGTAAAACCTGCTACCCAAACCCTTCATTGGCTTCCTGGGAGCCTAAGTCCCCAGAGGACATTTCCGACGGCACATCTCGTAGGATCTCAAACTCTGTGGGATTTTTGAGAAAAGAAAAAAAAAAAAGGTGGGAGTTTACATTTCAGATCCTCATTTTGGGATTCAGCAACTTAAACTACTGCTCAAACCACGCAATAGCTGGCTCTGACCCCCACCCTCTTCTTGTCCTCTTCTTGAAGAATACTCACTCGCCCTTCCCCTGAGCTAACACCCACCTGCCCTCAGACTATTTCTCTCCCTTTCTCCCTGGCTCTCGCCCCTCTCACAGCCAGCAGGTCAGTTTCTTTTGATATGAAAACCTTTCTCCTGGAATCCACCAGCTGCTCCGTGGGAGAGAGATGGAACTTTCTATTCCCGTAAAAAGTTGCAGTCTCAGAAACTCACACGGTGCTTTTAGTTTTTAGTCTGTAGTACCTTTTACTATGAGTCCATATGAATCAATGGAAGTAAGTTTGGGTTATCCATTGTGTTTATGCACCGGCATAGGCATCCTTCCTTCTACTGGTAAGCATTGAGGTGGTTTCCATCTGCTTGCTCTTGTGGATAGTGGTGCCATGAACATGGGTGAACATCTTTCTTCTTGCTCTGGCTCTGACTCCTTTAGGGTATATATCTAGGAAAGGGATTGTGGGATCACATAGCATTTCTGTTCCCCGTCATTTCCACAGTGATTGCTCAGGTTGCTCAATTTTACAGGATTCTGATCCCCCCGCATCCTCTCCAGCCCATGTTATATTCCGGCTTTCTGACCCTTGCTCTCTATGCCAGTGCGAGGTAGCAATTCCTGATGGTTTTGATTTGCGTCTCAGATGGCTACTGGCCATAAACAGTTCTTCATAGGTTTGTTGGCTGCCTGGATGTCTTCTTTGGTGAACTGTCTTTTCGTGGCCTTGGCTCATTTTTAAATTAGGTTTTTGTCTCTTGTCTTATTGAGGCAGCACAGTTTTCTACAGGTTTTAGGGTTGTGTTGAACTTTTTATTCATCCTGAAAGTGTTCTTCTTTAGTCTCATTTCATTTAATAACACCCAGTGGTTGAAGCCAGGATACAGGAGCAGCATTTTCAAGGATGCTCTAAGCCACCAACACCAAACTCAGTGCCATAGAGTTGATTCTGACACCTGGAAACCCGGAAGGGATGAACAGAACTTCCCCTTGGAGTTTCCTAGGTCACAATCTTTAGAGAAGCCAATAGTTTCATCTTTCTACCAAGGAGCAGATGGGGGACACAAAACACCCACATTGTGGTTTGCAGACCACTGCTTAACTCACGACACCACCAGGACTCCTTCCACCATTCGAATGGGCTTTCATGCCCATGCACTGCCCTCAAATCCACTCACAATGACACTACATAGGATTTCTGCATTTGCAGTTTCCTATCAAAGGAGCCCTGTGGCCTGCTAACCACAAGGTCAGCCGTTTGGACCCAGCATTCACTCCACTGGAGAAAGATGAGGCTGACGGCTCCAGGGGAGATTTACAACCTTGGACACCTATTGGCAGTTCTGTCCTGTCCTATAGGGTTGGTGTGAGTCAGGATGGGCTCAATGGCAATGAGTTTGGTTTTTGACCTTGCAACAAAGGTCTAAGGAGCCCTGGGGTGGGGGTGGGGGTAAAGATATGTCTACTAATGGAAAAGTTGACATCAAACCCACCTAGCATCTCCACGGCACAGTGACCTGTATTTTCTGTGAAGATTCTATTCCTGTCAAGACTACAGCGGAGAAAACCCAATGGGACAGTTCAATTCTGTCACACGAGATCGCTATGAGTCAAAAATTGACTGGAAGTCACTTAACAACTATGCAAAATCCAGAATGTTGTCTGTAACAGAGTCTCTGTGTGCTAGAGACTAGACATGTAATCCATTAAGAAAACGTAACAGAGACTTGTGGTTCTTCCACACAACTCTGTCTTCTCTTCCGCTCTTCAGACTCACAAATAAGGAAGAAGGAGAAGGTGAGGATCCACTTCCCGCCTCCTGGTTCCCACCTTCCGCCTCTTGCCTCCCATCTCCCACCTCCCGCCTCACCCTGGCTGTGCCCAGATGCATGCCTGAGCCTTGGAAAGGGAAGACATCCCTGGGGAGGTCAAGGCAGGATCAAGGAAACTGGATTCTTTAAAAGACAAGAGGGCCCTAGGCAAAGAGGATAACCAAAATCTTCCTTATGAATTTTATTTTTCAATGTCTAAGACAGTTCAAATGATTAATGTGCTCAGCTTCTAACGGAAAGTTTGGAGGTCCAAGTCTACCCAGAGGAGCCTCAAAAACCAACCAAACAAATAAAACACAAGACCTGGTGCTCTATGAATTCTCTAAAGACTCAGCCAGTGACTAGCCCATCGGAACAGTGCTGCTCTGACATGCATGGTGACACTATGAATTAGGTGTCGATGATAACTTGTCTCAACTTGGTGCTCATAAACCGCCCATGATAAAGGAGAGATGGAACTAGCTGGCCCTTGTTTTGGCTGCAACCTAGGATCCAATACTTTCTAGAACACTGTTTGCCACCAGCTTCATTCTTTCTGTACAACAGACCTGCTTTACACCAGGGTTCATGAGCTACCGGCCTCTCAGCTTAAATGCAAAGCAAAAAATGTCTCTCACCCTGCCAACTATTAAAAAAAAAAAGCAGGAAAAATCAGTAGGAGTTTTTTGGGGTCCGTGACCCTTCTGGGGCCCTCTGTGCATATAAAAGACTATTTGCTGATACTTGGCTTCTGAGATAAATATTCAATATACTGAAGTAATGAAGAGGTTTTTTCCCCCCTTCCTTTAAGCTTTTAAGTTCAACCTACAAATCTTATTATTCTATCTATAAATCCAATAAATTTTTAAGGGGTACTTTACAATTTTGGCAATTAAGTTCCTTTAAATAGTCTATACCACATTTATAAATGTGATTTTCTTTTTAAGTACTTCAAATGCTTGACTAACAAGCAAAACTTTCCCAAGTACCTAAGCAGTTCTTATAAATCTAATAAATTAAACATTTAAATATCGTGACCCTGACGTTCGCTGAACTCTTTCAAGACTGTTAACAAACTTAGATACCTTTTCTTGAAACGTTAAACTTCAAGGCTTTGGCTTGAAATCAACCACGTAATTACATATTCAAACTAGCATCACAGGGCTAATTGAATAATCGAGTATGCTAAAATCTCTTACATATTAAAAACATTTCACCAACATTACAAACACTTGAAGTAATAAATATGTAGAAATGTCTTAAATTCAACCCCCAAATGTGGCAGATGTGAGTTTTATTTACTTCTCCCTCTCTGTGGTTTATCCGAAATCCTCCCACGCCTAAAGCCCACTTACTTGTAAAGGAATCATTTTACCCTTTCCAATGAAGTAGAGGTACCCCGATGACACAGTGAGTTAAGTGTTAGGCAGCTACCAGAGGTCAGCAGTTCAAACCCACCAGTCGCTCCTCAGGAAACAGATGAAGCTGTCTACTCCCTTGCAGATGTACAGGCCTTGGGAACCATATGGAACAGTTCTACTCCGTCCTAGAGAGTCGCACCGTGAGTCAGCTTGATGGCAGCGGGTTTGGGGCATTCTGTCCGGTTGGCATTTCCCTCACACCAACTCAGGAACTAAAGATCTTTGCTTTGATAGGTCTTTCTTTCAGCATCTGTGCTAGGCAGCTAACAGGAAGGTTAGCATTGATAAAAATGAAACCAATTGCTTTGGGATCTGTTCCAACCCATGAGTACCCCATGGCTTTCTGAGAACAACTGTGGTCCACAGTGTTGGCCGTGGCTGATCTTTCAGAAGCAGACCCTGAGACCTTTCTTCTGAGATGCCTCTGGGTGAACTCACGTGGTCAGCCTTCAGTTCATCTCTGGTCACGGGACTGTTTTGTACCACCCAAAGATACCTACTAAGGAACCCTGGTGGTGCCATCGGGTAAGTGTTGGGCTGTGGGTAAGGACAGATGTTCAAACCCACCAGCAGCTCGAAGGGAGAACATTGAGGTTACCTGCTCTGTAAAGACTGACAGCCTTAGACACTCTAGAGGACTCATTGTGAGCCAGAAGTGACTTGATGGCAGTGGCTTTCTTTGTTGTTGTTTTCCAAGGATGCATGTAAATACAAAATGGGCTCCAACAGAAGAGCAGCTTGAGGACGCAGGACAAGGCCGTGCTTCATTAGGTTGTACAAAGGTTCACTGTGGGTCAGAACACCCTGGAAGGCACCTAACAGTAACAGCAACAACCACAATATGTCTTTAAAATAGCGATCATTAGAAGAATCTGAGCGTCCATGCCGCAGTTCTGTCCAGTCCTCGAGCCTTGTTTTTGGCTAAGGCCTTCAGCGCAGCTTGGACTCCTTCCTTCAAAATCATTGTTTTTTGATCACATGCTACCTCTTGAAATGGTTGAATGTCAATCGACCAGTTCTCTTTTTTTATTCCCTACATATTAACATGGATTTTTTTAATTAATCATTTTTATTGGGGGGGGGCTCTTACAAATTGTGTAACAATCCATCATTCAATGGTATGAAGCACCCTTGTACATATGTTGCCATCAATGTTTCCAAAACCATTTCTTTCTACTTCAGCTCTTGCTATCAGCTCCTCTTTTTTCCCCTCCCTCCCACATCCACTAAAATCTTGATCAATTATATATTATTTTTGTTATTCCGTGTCTTATACTGTCTGATGTTTCATTTCACCCACCTTTCTGTTATTTGTCCCCCTGTGGGGGGGTTATATATGTAGCCTTGTGATGGATTCCCCCTTTCTCACCTTCCTGCCCCCCCACGACCCTCACCATCCCCCTACCCTCATGATATCGTTATTCCCACTACTCTTTCTAAGGGTTTTATCTGTCCTGAATTCCATATGTCGAGAGCTCTTATCTGTACTAATATGTGAACTCCAGTCAAGCCAGATTTGTAAGGTAGAACTAAGTCATGGTAGTGGAGGGGAGGAAGTATTCAGAAACTAGAGCAACAATGTGTGTTTCATTGGTGCTATACTGAACCTGGTTGAATTGTGCCTTCCTTGTAACCCTTCTGTGGGGAGATGTTCAGTTGTCTACAGATGAGCTTTGGGTATCCACTCAACCCCCTGTCTTTCACATCAATATAATTGTTTGTTTGGGATCTTTTGATACCTGACACCTGATCCTGTCAACACCTCACAATCACACAGGTTGGTGGGTGGGCTTATTTGCCTCCCTGCTAGATGCTGCTTGGTTAACCTCAAGCCTTTAGAACCCCAGACACTATATCTTTTGATAGCCGGGCATCATCCACTTTCTTCACCATGTTTACTTATGCATTCATTTTGTCTTCAGCGATCATGTGGGG
The DNA here is from genome assembly GCF_050624435.1 of Tenrec ecaudatus. NCBI lineage: Eukaryota > Metazoa > Chordata > Mammalia > Afrosoricida > Tenrecidae > Tenrec > Tenrec ecaudatus. Next base: position 16,474,881 of record NC_134542.1, on the reverse strand, counting down.
AAGGTGAGTATCAAAGAGTGCCAGGTTATTAGACCAAAGTGTTTTTGTGTTAAGGGAGGCCTTGAATAGAGGCCCAAAGTCTGTCTTCTTTCTTAATACCAAATATATAAATATATGTATATTGGCCTCAATCCCTTTCATTATAAATAACTATATTTACATATCTACATGCCTATAGCTCTACCTCTATAAATAGGTTTTGCCTCCTATTTATTTCCTCTGTTTCCTTTCCCCTTCCTCTTATCTCACTCTCATGATCAACCCCCATTCGGTTGTCAGTAATTCTTCTTGGATACATAGCATTTGATCATAACCCACCAGGCATTATATGCCCTCCTCACCATCAATTTTAGATCTCTTGTTGTTCCATTATCCCTGCGTTTGTTGGCACCCACTCCCCTCTTTGGCCCCCTCGTCTCCCAGGTCCCACCCAGAACCACCAGTTTTCTCCTCTGGATTGTTTCCTATCTTACATAGATAGACATAGTCAACCAGTTCTTTTTGATTCAGTGGCTCTGTGTGTTCTTTCTACTTTCTTCCGATGCTTCCTGCATCATTCAATATTTTTCCCATAGAATCCTTCAGAATTACAACTCAAGGCTTGAATTTTTTTCTTCAACTCTTTCAGATTGGGATATGCTGGACATATTCTTCCTTTTTGGCTATCCAGGTCTTTGAACATTGCATTATACTTTATTCCTGTAGGCATGTATAATTCCATAATAGAAGATAAAACACTATGTGTATTTCCAAATGTTGAAATTGCATTATGCTTATTTCAAACTTTAATGATCACAAACTGTACAGCAGAGCACTCATTTTTATTCCTCATGAGATTCAAAATTTCTCAATAACTACAATGACTCAAGAAGCACTCCATCAATTATTTTTATTATGTGTGGAAGTTGTTATTGTTCTGCAGCTTAATTGTGATGAAACCATTAATGAATGTATAAAAGTGAAGATGGAGAGAAGTGCTTCATAAGATAAAGTATTCAAGATGAAACTTCCATCTAAAATTAAAATATAATAATTTGCTATAATATTTGTTTACTGGTTGAATTTTACTTAACAGCATCTTTTTCATTTGATCATGTATAATCATAGCATATATCCCACTAAAATGACAGACTACTTTTACATTCAACACCAATATTATGGTGGTTAAGACACACATATGTATATGTATGTATGTATAACTCACCCATCCCATTGGAAGGTGTGAGTAAACTGAGCAGAGGGCACCATAGATTATGAATGTTTTGAGCTGTCACATGTCTTAATCAAGTCCTGAGTCTTCTAATGAGTTTTCCAAAAGCATAGTTAGCAATTCCAATGTCTTTCACTTGAGTAAGAGAAGGTACATTATTTTAACTGTATTGACTAACTTAAACGGGGATGCCAGTCTATCAGCCAAAATTAGAACCAGCACCCGCACCGTGGTGCCTGTGGCTAACCACTGGGGTCTCTCCAATCACCCATCTGCCTTATGATGCTCCACTGTCCAAAGACTCGATAGCTCCCCACCCAGGTCACACAAAGAAGGGGATGTCAGAGAGGGGATGGAACCAGGTTTCCCGACCCCGGGCACCAATGATCAGACCCAGCTTGTGACACAATTGTTACCCAGTAAGGTAGGAGGAGGACCACCACTCCTGACTGGGTTTCTGGAAGCACAGACACTCTGGGATTGGTTTCTGAAATGGGACATAAGTTTGGCGCTATCAACAGACAGGTGAGGCTGGGAATAGAGGTTCTGGAGGACAGAAGGAGAGCTCAGGGAACAACATGCCTGTTTTAATCACTCACCGGCACTGGTCCCCATCTTCGCTCTAGTTTGAGAAACAAGGCCATTTCCCTGGTCACAAAGGCTGCGTGGGAGGATTCGCCCCCATGGGCTTATAGAATGGTGAATGCCAAGTATGCCTGTGTTCATTCACGGGTGTTGGAAGGGAGCCATGTAGATTTCTATAATGAATAAATGCTTTAAACCGGCAAAAGTGTGCTGCTATATTTATAATAATTCTTAATTTGGGGCAGATTAGATTCCTTTCTGTTTATCAGTTCCTTTTCTCATAATTTGGTTGGCTTTACTGAGTGCCTTTGGGAAGATGCCTTGTCCTCGTGGTTGTTGCTGACTCCTGGTCCCTATGTAATGGAGTAGCACTGTCACGTGGTGTTGTCCAGGATGCAGCCTCCACAGAAACAGATCCTTAGGTCTTCCTTCTGCAGACCCACTAGGGTCGATTCAAACTGCCAACCTTTCGGTTGGCAGCTGAGTGATGAACCTTTGTGCCACCTGGGCTCCCATAATTCTTCGTCCTCTTATCAGCAAAAGAAGTTGTTGAGTCAAATCTTGCCCAAACTCTCTTCTAGCTTTACAGTTCTGGAATCTGAGGTGCCTAATAAGTACTTACTAATCTGTTATGGATGCCTTCTATTGCAATTCCTTTAACATCCTGGAACTAATTTGCTTTAAAATAACACTCCTTAGGGGAAGAAAGGCGTATCGTATTACTAGTGGTTGATTGTTGATCCGGTTCTCCAGGCTGGGATTTACCATAAAGTCAATTGACAGTAAAGAGCACTGGTCAAGCATAAGGTAATAAGGTGACTCTACTATTAAAGAAGAACAAATTGCAAGAATAATCCATTCTTGTTCATTCACCTGGGAACACAACATTCCTCTGGCAGTGTGTGATTGGCCCTCACCCCAAGGCTGACCCTGAAAAGGCCCAGTATCCTTCCAGAACTCAATCTTCTCCTTTAGTTCTCTGACTAACTAGATTCAAAGTTGGCCTTTTGATCACAGTGGACCATTCACAAAACATATAATGGCTTATCAGATGATGCCATAATGTGCTAGACTCTATCTTGGTCATTGTGATGTGATTACTTTGTCTTCTAAGTGAAGTGTTTCTGACTCTCAGAGTCCATTCCAGGGTCAGAAAGTAAGTGCACAATCATTTCCTTGGAGCTGGAGCCACTGGCTCCTGGAACTCGGCTGCCCTCTGTGCTCTGGACTTCAGCCTTATGCACTTCTCACAGCACTGACACCTCTGCTCGATATGTCTTGTCATTCTTGGCTAACACAATTGGTTGTATGCCAACTCAACCATTCTCTCAAATCCTAGGTGTCCCATCTCATCATGTCTTCTTTTTATCACTGAATAACATCCAGTACTGTTTGATCAATTGTGTGTGTGTGTGTGTCTTTGTTCTTTCTTACAATACAAGCTTCTCCCCACATAAGGCTGGACCATATTTTTCCAACTGTGGTTATTTCTTCTCACTTTTCTATAGCTAAAGAAGTTTCTAAGAAAGGGATTTTTTTGAGATGCAAGGCTCTTTATTCTCTTTGAATATACCCAATCCCAGCAATAATAATTCTTCTTCTCTCCAAGCCTATTGATCTGCTTAAGAACCATATGGCCCACCAGCTGCCTCTTGCTAGAGGTATTTTAGTCTCCAGTCCAGATACAGACATTCAGCATTTCATCCTGTTCCCTTCAAAACCATGAACCAGAAAATCTGCATCTTTCAGGCCTTTAAGTCATATTCTGGATTTTTTTACCATTGTAAAAATATAGATAACATAATATTTACTAGTATAACATCTGTCACATGTGCATTTCAGTTATACCATGGACATCAGTGATGTTGTATGGCCATCACTGATATCTATTGCCAAATTCTCCCTCATCATAAACAGAAAATCAAACACTTGCTAAAAAAATTATTCCCCCTTTGGACTTTTAAAATTTCATTTAATGCACATGTTCTCGTGCGGTGCCATCGTTAGTTCCAAGGCAGAAGGACAACAGAAGTAAACACTGCCTGGTCCTGCACTCTCCTTGCCTCACTGCTAGGTTTGAAACTCTTTGAGTTAAAGTTTATTGTGCCAACCTGGCTGATAAGCACATGTGGGGTTAATTGAAAGGCAGAGAGATAAATGGGTCAGTGAACCTTGCCTTTGAGTTCTCGGGTCTCTTGCTTTGTGATGGTCGGACCAGGGTGCAGCTGCCTTAGACAGTTCTCTGCTTCATCTGGCAAGGCTCACTTCCCTCAACACCCATGTGGAGACCCTGCCAGCGCTGAGATGCTTACACGTTCACTGATTCAGCTTTCCCCCTGCAGTTGGGGTCATCGTGTGCGTTTGTGAGATGGAGGAGGACTTTATGGATTGGTGTTGGATATATGGGTTAATGTTGGACTTGTGGGCTTGGACAGCCGTGGGTTGGGATGGTTTCTTGATGCGCACTTACCCTTTATAAAGAACGCTCTCATACATATGAGTTTCTGTGGATTTGTTTCTCTGATGTACCCAGACTACACACTGTTGTTATAACTATGGAGTCAATTCATTGCATTGAGGGTCTTCCTCTTTTTTGCTGACTGTTACTTTACCAAGTCTATTACCTTTCTCTGGGAACTGGTCCTCCTGATAACATATCCAAAGTACAGGAGAAGACGTCTTTCTGTCTATCTTCTCTTCTGTGGAGTGTGCCGACTGTCCTTGCGCAGCACAGATGTGTTTGTTCTTCTGATGGTTGTAGGTGCCGTCAAGTCGGTTCTGACTCACATACAACAGAATGCACTACTAGCAGATCTTGTGCCAGCCTCACAGTTGTTATGCCTGCGTCCATCATTGCAGTCTCCGTGTCAGTACAACTTATCGAAGATCTCCCTCTTTTTTATAACCCCTCTACTTTACCAAACATGATGTCCTTTTCCAGGGACGGTTTGCTCCTGTTAACATTTCCAATCTGCATGAGATAAGTCTAGTCATCCTTGTTTCTAAGGAGCATTTGGCTGTATTTCTTCCAAGATAAATTTGTTTGTTTGTTTTTTATTAATTAATCACTTTATTGGGAGCTCTTAGAGATATTATAACAATCCCTAATTCAAATTGATCCCTAATTCAATTAGATCAATTTGCTGGAAAATTTTAGCAGCCACCATCAGCTTCAAAACATTTTTTCCTTCTTAAACTCTTTGATATCAGCTTGTTCCTTTCGCCCCATCCTTGACCCCCCAAGAACGCTTATTGTTTATTATATATTATTATTATTGTAATTATTGTTGTGGTGGTGGTTGTTATTATTTTTGCCGTATCTTACACAATCCAATGTGTCTGTTCACCCACAATTCTGTTACTTGTTCCCCTCAAGTGAGGTTATACATTCATCATTGCTATCAGCTCCCTTTCCCCTCCTAATCTCCCTCTTTCCTCCCGTACCCTCAGGGAATCATTACTCCAGTTATTGTTTCTGAAAGGTGATGTCTATTGGTTTTCATGCATCAAACTATCTTGATTATATGAATGATCATAAGCAGGTCCAACAAGATTAATGAGGTAAGACAAAGATCATAATAGTAAGGGGGGGATATTAAAGAACTAGAGGATAGTTACATGCTTCCATGGAACTTTTAATATCCCTCCCCCCCAGCACTGTAATTTAAATGCAGTGATTCTTCTTCAAGCTTCCTAATTCAATGCTCAACTTTCACAAATATATGAAGCAATTGGTAATATTATGACTTGAATCAAGTGCATCTAAGTCCTCAAAGTGCTATCTTTGCTTTATAACATTTTCTAAAAGGTTGTCAGGAAATTTTCCCAATGCAACCTGTTGTTTGAGATCTTCGTTGCGATTTCTATGGGCATTGATCAAGTAAAATGAGATCCTTGACCACTTCAGTATTTTCTCCATTTGTCATGATATTGTTTACTGATCTATTTTGGTCTTTGTGTTGAGGTGTCACTCATAGTGCAGGCTATATAGTTTTTTATCTTCATCAGTACATGCGTCAAGTCCTTGTCACTTTCATCAAAGCAGTCTGTGTCATTTTCATATTGCAGGTTATTGATCGGCTTTCCTCCCATCCTGATGCCACACTATTCTGCATGTAGTCCAGCTTCTCAGATGATTTGCTCAGTATGCAAATTGAGTAAGTACAGTGAAATGATACAACCATGACATACACCTTTCCCAATTATAAATGTGCAGCTTCTCCTTATTCTGTTTGAATAGCTGCCTCTTAGCCTAGCAAACGGTTCTCCTGAGCCCAATTACATAAGTATTCTAGAGTTTCCATTTTTCTCAATGTTTTCCATAATTTATTATGATTCGCATGGTCAAATTCCTTTGAAAATACAAGCAACATACAGGCAAACATCTCTCTGGTATGCTTTGCTTTTATCCACGGACTATCTCATGTCCACAGTGATATCCTTTGTTCCATGTCTCCTTCTGAATCCTGCTTGAATCTCCAACAGTTCTTTGTCAAGGCGCTGTTGCAATCTTTCAATTATTGTCAACAAAATTTTACTTGCATGTGCTATTAATAATATTGTTTGATAATTTGCACTTTCTGGTAGATCATCTTTCTTTAGAATGGACACAGATACCGGTACCTTCCAATTGGTTGGCTCGGAGGCTATCTACCCAATTTCTAGGCACAGATGAGTAAGTACTCACAGCATTGCATCTGTTTGTTAAAGCATCTCAATTGGTCTTTCATCAGTTTCTGAAGTCTTGTTTTTTATCAATGCGTCCAGCGAAGCTCAAGCTTCTTCCTCCAATATCATCAGTTCTTGACCATACATGACCTCTTCAAGTGGCTCACGGCTGACCACTTCTGTTTGGTGCTGTGACTATGTGTATTCCTTCATGCTATTTAATGGTTTTTGCATCACTCTACATTTTGCCCATAGAAGCCTTCATTTTGGCAATTCAAGGCTTAAGTTTTGTTCCGTTCTTTTAGCTTGACAAATGCCAGTGTGTTCTTTCCCTGTAATGTTCTAACTCCAAGTCTTTGTACATTTCATCATACTGCTACACTTTGCCTTCTTGAGCCACCCTTTGAAATGGTATGTTCAGGTCGTTTACTTCATCATCAGTTCCAGATGCTATGGCTAGTCTACATGCAAGAGCAAGTTTCAGAGTCTCTTCTGACATCCATTTTGGTCTTTGCTTTCTTCCCTGTCTTTTTAATGACCTTTTGTTTTCTTCTTGTAAGATGTTCCCGATGTCATCCCACTACTCATCTGGTCTGCATATACATAGTTATATTTTATATGCTTATAGTATGCGTAATTATTGTTGCTCCATAATTTAATGCAGATGTTTTTAGGTTCTTTTCCCCTTTATTCAACGAGCTCTCTTCTTCTTTGCTCATCAGCCATTGTCCTCATACTTCATGCCTCTCAACCAAAACTCCCATTTTGATTTTAACCACATAATATGAGAGAGTTTCACCATGTTCATGGAAAAATAGAATAATTAATAGGCAAGAGAATTTTTCCATGAACTTTTGGAAGCCCCAGCATATAAATCATTCTGTATCTCTCCATGTGTATGTCATCATATACAACACTGGATGCCCATATTGATATGCAGAAATAGAGACTGTGTGATTCAGAGTCCCAACAGGAATCAGATGGTAACTTCCAGTTAAATTAGCTAAAAGAAAAACTGATACAAATATGATTTATGAAAGTGCGGGGCAGGGAATTTAACATTTGCACTGATTGCAGTAGTACCCCAGGCCTGTTAACCCTTCAAAGGCTGAATGAAGGCAGACAAGGAAGAGTCATGAGAAGCTGGGAAGGGAGGAGAGTCGAATAGAAAGGGCTGTCATGAGAGGAACTGTGATGTTCAGAATCTCAGTCAGTCCTGATCAATCCTTCCTGACTCTCACCTAACTGCCAGGACTTCTTCTTTTTTAAAATTTTTAAGAGTCGTATTGGCATATAATTCACATACCACCCAACTGAATTATTCAATCAAACAGAAGAGTTGTACAAACATCACCAAATGTGTTTCACAACATTTCCTTCTTGTATTTATTGCTGTCAGCTCCCCACCTCACCTGTCATGCCCCTAGGGAATTCCTCATGCAGTGATCGTCTCTATGGTTTTACCTATCCTGGATTTCAGACACAGGAAAGCATACAAAACACACAGGAAACAAACAACAACAATGACAAAACAAAACATAGAGAAACCTCAATTGAAAGGCAACCAGAAGGTATTAAAAATGGAAACAACGTTGAAATGGGTCTAAAGGGAGATTCTTAACTGAATTGCATGTGCCGTCGTGGACTCTGCTTTACCCTCTGTCTGAAAGCAAGGTTGCTCACGTCTCTGAACTGTGGTCAGAGGAGCTTCAGTGGGAGTTCAATGCAGGGGGTCATATAGCCCACTGGTATGGACAATATAAAAGATAAAGACATCTGGTTTCGGTTGTCTGTTTTCTTTTGATTTGATTTGATGTCATTTGTTTTATAAAAACAGAATTATATTATCCATAATTTGTTATGTCATGCTGTTCGCCCAGCACTTTGTAGACATCCTTCAAAACTAACAGACCTAGCTTTTGCTTACTCTTTCTAATGGCTGTGAAAGAGTCCGTGATGAGATCCAAGACGATCCAAGATGTATTTAATTTTTTTTGTAAGTGTGCCATTTAAATTTTTTTTCTGGTTTCTTTTTTAAAAAATCATGTTATTGGGGGCTCATACAACTTTTATCACAATCCATACATCCATCCATTGTATAAGGCACATTTGTAAATTCGTTATCCTCATCATTCTCAAAACATTTGCTCTCCAAGTAAGCCCCTGGCATCAACTCCTCATTTTCCTCTTTCCTCCCTGATCCCCCTCCCTCATGAACTCTTGATAATTTATAAATTATTGTTTTGTCATGTCTTACATTGTCCGATGTCTCCCTTCACCTACTTTTCTGTTGTCCATCCCCCATGGAGGGGGTTATATGTAGATCCCTATAATTGGTTCCCCCTCTCTACCCCACCCTCCTTCTACCCTCCCAGTATCACCACTCACACCACTGGTCCTGAAGGGATCATCCATCCTGGATTCCCTGTATTTCCAGTTCCTATCTGTACCAGTGAACATCCTGTGGTCTAGCCAGATTTGTAAGGTAGAACTGGGATCATGATAGTGGGGGGAGAGGGAGGAAGCATTTAGGAACTATAGGAAAGTTGTATGTTTCATGGTTGGTACACTGCACCCTGACTGGCTCGTCTCCTCCCCGTGACACTTCTGTAAGGGGATGTCCAGTTGCTTACAGATGGGCCCAAATAGGCCTACTCCACATTCCCCCTCATTCACAATGATATGATTTTTTGTTCTTTGATGCCTGATAACAGATCCCTTCAGCACCTTGTAAGCACACAGACTGGCGTGCTTCTTCTATGTGGGCTTTGCTGCTTCTGAGCTAGATGGCCACTTGTTTACTTTCAAGTCTTTAAGACCTTAGATGTATATATTTTGATAGCCAGACTCCATCAGTTTTCTTCACCACATTTGTTTATGCACCTGCTTTGTCTTCAGCAATTGTGCCAGGAAGGTGAACATCATGGAATGCCAGTTTAACAGAACAAAGTATGCTTGCATTGAGGGAGCACTTGAGTGGAGGCCCAATGTCCATCTGCTACCTTAATACTAAACCTATAAATATATGCATAAAAATTTATTTCCCCCATCCTCATGTATAAATATATTTACATATGTACATGCCTTTATTTAGACCTCTATAAATGCCCTTTGCCTCCTAGATCTTCCCTCTATTTCCTTTTACTTTCTTGTCCCTCTATCATGCTCAGCCTTCATTTGGGTTACAGTAATTCCTCTCAGTTACATTACCCTTGATCACACCCTACCAGGCCTCCTACATCCTCCTCACCACCGATTTGGATCACGTGTTTTCCCTTGTCCCTGGGTTGGTGGCATAGTGATTATGCATTGGGCTGCTAACTGCAAGGTCTCAGTTGGAAGCAACCAGCTGCTCTGCAGGAGAAAGACAAGGTTTTCTGTGAAGTTCCACACTTAGTGTGGTGGTTACATAATCTGGTGTCGATTTGAGGATTCAAAATGAAGGGGTGGAGTCTAGCCTGTCTATCAGGTTGTAACTTGATCACCTCATTTGGAGACACTTAAGAGATAAATAGCTCGAAGAGGCAGGACACAGACTCATTCCCATGGAGACATTGCAGCTCACAAGACACATGGAGCTATTCTGGCGCCCTGAGCTGGAGACCCCTGCCAGTGCTGAGATGGTTACAACACCACTGGATCCACAAGACTTCCCACCCGCTGGTCTGTGATCTTCCTACATTCGGTGTCATTGCATGTGTTTCATGAGTCTGAAGAGCACTTTATAGATTGGTATCGGACATAGGGGCTAATACTGGACTTATGGACTTGATCTGCACTGGGCTGGGATGTTTTCTTAATGTACAATTGCTCTTGTAATAAAATTCTTTCTTATACATATGAGTGTCTATGAATTTGTCTCTCTCATCTACCCAGACTAACACACTTAGAAACTCACAGGGGCAGTTCCATCCTATCCTGTAGGGTTGTTATGAGGCGGCATTGACTCACTGTCTGGGTTTAGTATGGTTTGGTACCATTTAAAAGAATGTCAGAATGTGTGTGTACATGTGTGTGTAAAGTATGTGTAAGGGTGCATGTGTAGACAAGGGAGCTTTAAAACCTTTGTGGAAAATAGAATTAACTGGTAATGGAATTTTCTTTGAACTTTAAGAAGCCATTCTATAGGTATCCAGGTGTTTTTGTATATGTATGTGTGTGTGTGTGTGTGTGCGTGTGCATGTGCATGTATAGGTATGGGTAGAGACAGGGATAGGTATGGCCATCTCCATATCTATGCAAATTGATTTCCCAGGCTGCTTTCCAAAAAGTCGATAACTTTTTTACATCAACAATGTGGGTACGGGTCCTCTTCTCCTCATCCGCTCCAGACACAGGTGTCCTTTTCATTTTTCCCTACCTGAGTGTATGCTTCTAATTACGACTGAACTTGAGCATATTGTCCTACATTTGTCAGCTGCTCCCAGAGCATCACGATGGTCAAACCCCATGGGCTTTTGGCAGCTTTTTGACAGTCCTTTACTTCGGTGGGGGGTGGGGGGCGGTGTGGAGAGAAAGGAGGCAGTGCTTACAATCCCTCTTCTACTATTTGGGTGCAGCTGACCTGAGCCACCAATCTGTTCTACAAAGGGTTTGGTTCCCACTGTGGATGCTGCTATTTGTGTTTTCAGAAGATTTCTGTTGGGCTTTCTGATGCCCAAGGAAATTGCTGAAAAATTTAACCTCCCTGATGTGAGAACCGACTTTCTTGTTGAAGCCCAATTAAAAAAAATATTTTCTCCTTTTGCTCTAATATCAATGTTGTATTAGCCAGAGCCCCAGCAGGATCCAGCAGGTCCTAGTTATGACTCAGATGAGGACTCATCATACTCATGTCTTGTCATTTATTGGAAATGTATTTTTATGGAAATCTACTACGTGCCAACTCCCGTGTGCCTGTCATTTATGAGTATCTTGCCCACAGCCTGGAGAGAAATTAAGGAGTAAACCAACATGGATGAAATTAAGCAGAGATGAGATTAAATGAATTTGATTTTGTTTTTGGTCCTAAGAATTAGATGGAATTCATCTTGATGGGATCTGGTTATCTGTCTTTCCTCTAGCAGCTCTGAACTCCTGAAGGCAGGGACCATGTTTTGCGTATCTCTGTGTCTCTGATCCTACAAGGTGCCTGGCATATGGCTGTTTGTCAAAGAGTAACTGGGACAGTTACCCAGTGAAGCATACACATGTGACATGGCGATACACTGGTAATTGTCATAATACACTGTGCACATTCAGAGGTAGCAGAAATGAAGTTCTCGGTACCCAGCCCAAGGCAGAAGGACTGGAGCTCCCCAAAAGTAGAGTGCCACTTTCCGAGGGGCCCCTTTCTCAGCTTCCACCCAGCTCACTCAATCCTGAGGAACTAAGCCATGCGATATGCTTTGGCAATCAACTTGAAGTAGAGGCAAAGACGGTGCTGGTGTTGTTAGGCGCTGTCCAGTCGGTTCCAGCTTACAGCAACCAGTTGTACAACAGGAGACACTGCCAGGCCTGCGTCATCCTCATAATTGATGCAGTGGTTGCGCCCAGTGTCGCAAACACTGTGTCATCCCATCTCATGGAGGGTCCCCCTCATTGTGTTGATCTTCTACTTTACCAAACTTGACATCCTTTTCCAGGGACTGGCCTCTCCTGATACTGTGGCCAAAGTATGTGAAACAAAGTCCCACCGACCTCTTGGCTAAGCAGCATTCTGACAAAGAGAGATGGTACAACTTGGAGTGGAAGAAGGGCAAGACCATTGGGAAGCGTTGTCAGAAGAGCCTCCTCTGCTGTTGGTTGAGCCCCTCTCTGTGATGGCCACCACTCTCGGGTCTCAGCATAGAGAGGACTGGAACAGGCATGATCTAGTCCTCAGGCAACTGACAGAGGGAAGGCCCTTTCTAATGACCATCTATTGAGTGGGCCAGGCCTTCGTAAGCACCTCGTGCATTTTGACATTCCCTCAATGTGTTACAGGGGTGCACCCTCCTCCAGGTTAAAACTGAGGCCTGGGACGTCCAGAGGCTCCGTACGTCACACAGGTCTCCGCAGATGAAGGCCACCATCAAGATTTCAATCACGGGTCACCTGCTTCTTTTCATTTTTGTTCAATAGGATTCGGTTGTGTCTCCTTGAAGCTTGTCCAAAGCATGAGTTTTTTCCTCTACTTGGTAACCTCTCATTCATCTTCTTACTTTTCCCTTTACCGTTGAATAAAAGTTTACTATCTTAGGTGGTTCTATCAACATATTCAAATTAAAAAAAATAATAAAGTGGACCTCTATTATTCCCCAACACCCAGCTTAGGGAAAACACCACACAATTGCCTCATTTAATCATTTTAATCTACTTCTGTGGCTACAACATGGGTTACAACTCCCATGTGGAAAGGTAGCATCAATACCGTGTGTGTGTGTGTGTGTGTGTGTGTGTGTGTGTCACAGAGAGAGACACGTGGAGAGGGAAACCTTCCGGAAGCTTTTGAGAAACAGTATTTGGTAATAAGGTAACACCCCTTAGTCAGGAAAGGCTTCGTTTGTTACATTAGCGAAAGGACTCAAAAGTATGCAATCGCTTCTGTGCTCCTTGGTGAGAGCGCATTCTCCAAGATCACGCCACGCTATCAATTAGTGTCCTTTCCCAATCTCCAGTGCAGCTTGCACGGAATGGCAAATTATTAACTTCCCCTTCACAAAGAGTTTAAAGCACAAAGCGCCCCCCCCCACCCCACCCCACCCCTGCAAGGTGCAAAAAAACGAGGCACATTGAATTCCATGAGAACAACCCCTTTGTGTGGCCTGGTCCTGCTGGGGCAGGAGGGGGTGCTGCAGGCCTCAGCTCAGGGAGAGGGAGAGAAGGAGGAAGAAGGAGGGAGAGGGAGGGAAGAAGGGAGAGAGAGCTCTCTCTGTTCTGTGCATGGAGCTCTGCTGTTGGCAAGAACAGTCCCCAGGCCGCCCCCAGGTCTCCCCCTTATCTCACCCCAGCTCCGCTGGGAAACCACAGTGACAAGGAGGACCCGTGGGAGGAACAAGGGCAGCCGGGTGTTTGTGCTGTCAGACTTCCACTCTGGCAAAAGCTTTAAAATAAAACAATAGCGTCAGAGCCATCAAGCCAACGCAGGCAAGTCTGCGGCTGGAGGCAGCTCAGTGAGGTGGTGATGCTTGTGAATCAGCCCTGCTAGCAGCCGGCTGAGAAAATAAGGAGATTTTTTTGAAGTCCCTGATAAACTATTTCCACTTAGTCTTTATTTAAGGAAACCGTGTTAGTTAGCGGCTACTATCTGTGTAATTATCTTAAAATAGAATGGGTATTAAGATGCTGAGAAAGGCCATCTAAAGAGCCACGGGTTAGTTCTGTTAGCTGTAGATCACTGAAACCAAACAGGTAAGTACGTGAGAAATGAGAAATTGATGTACTATTGACACAATCCTCCGTTATCCAGCTTGAAATGAGTCAACAAATATGAGTACAGGAACCTCCTATGTTCATTTATAAATATATATATATATATATATATCTCCTATATGTGTGTGTATATACATATATATAGCTATGCTGTTTGCAGCTCTATTCAAAAAAGAAAATGTGGACCATATTTTAACTTGATCCATAGATCAGAATCCCTGGGTGGTGTGAACAGCTACGTGGACGCTAATTAAAAGGCTCACGGTGCCTTGGGAAAAGAGACCTGGCAAACTGCTCCCCCCAAAATCAGCCACCGAAAACGCTATGGACACAGTTCTACCCTGACAGACATGGAGTTGATGTCGACTAATGACAATAGTTATCTCCCAATCACAATAATCAGTGAACTATGTGCTGAGCACGGGTCATTTTCAATTTGTAGGTAATACACAAAATATCAGAAAGAATCCTATCTCCTCTTAGGGAGCTTATCATTTGCTTGGTAGGAGCGTGCGCATATTAATGGGAGGCGTTGGGAACATCGTGCTTGGTAAAGCAGAAGGACAAGTCAAAGAGAGAACGGCCCTCTAAGAGATGGACGGACACGTGGCTGCCTCAAAGGGCTCAGGCAGAGGGACAACTGTGCGGATTGTGCAGGGCTGGGCAGTGTTTCTTTCTGCTGTGCATGGGGGGCAGAACTGACTCAATGGCCCCTAACAACAATTAGGAAATCATGGAACCAACTCTAAGCTGGACTTTGCCTGGGTATCAATTTTACCGAGGACTCTCCCTAAGACTTGGAGAATGTGTTTGTCAATTGCAGACAACAGCATGGATAGAAAAGTGGGAAGACAGAGGAGAAACGGTACACAAAGGCAGGAAGGGATTTGCTAAGGATGGTGTTGAGTTTGTAACCCCACCACTACCATCACACTCATGCTGGTTCATAGCAACCTTAGTTCAGTTTCCCAGGCTGTAAATCTTTCCAGGAACAGAGAGCCTCAGCTTCCTCTGGAGGAGCAGCTGTTGAAGTCTGAACCCTGGACCTTGTGTTTAGCCATCCAGTACTATTTACCTGAAAACACCAACAAGGCTTCTTGAGGTTGGTGCTAGCAGGTCCAAATGCCCCACAAGAGACAAACACAATAATAATAAATGTAAATTTGGCAGAAAGTCAGAGATCTTCAAAAAATACTCAGTGCCATTGAGTCAATTCCAACTCATAGCAACCCTGTAGGCGAGAGTACAATGGCCCCGTCGGTCTCTGAAATTCTAACTCTTTTCCTAGAGTAATAGACAGTCTTGTCTTTCTCCCAACAAGCAGCTGGTGGCTTTGAACTGCTGACATTACGTGTAACCACTACACCAACAGGGCGCCTTCAATGATCTTTGTTCCTTGTTTTTGTTTTGTTTTTTCTCAATCTAATTGGCACCAAAACCCTACAATGAGAAATTCTTTTCACATGAACATGCATATACCATGTAAATCAAGAAAATGTCCATGAAACAATATTTATTGTTACCAAATGCAATGCATTTCCCTTTTGTCACTCCTCCCCCCGCTCTATTGTATTTTGTTTGTTTGCCTTTTCATCGTGGTTAAGACCCACTAGATTTCCTCCCTGTATCTAGTGCTGGTGATCAGCCCTCCGACAGTTATGACAAGGCATCTCAATGTGACTGCATGGAAATGAAGACTGTAGCAATCAGTGCGGGTCTCCTGCACCCAAGGACAGCAATCTTTTCTGTGGCACGTCTGTTTTTATACCATCACTGTGCTGTGTTTGACTGTGAGTCTAAGACTGTAACGCTCGTATGCATTCAATCTATGTAAATAAACGAAAGTAAGAATTCTATCCAATCAGGTCTCCACTTCAATTTCCCAGACCTTTTCCAGAAATGTGTTTGGAAAAAATCATCCCTACAGGTACTTGTAGGACTGCTGTATGCAACTACTTCTCTCTCCAAATGTAGAAGCCATTCAAGCACAATGAGATGTACTCTGTGGGATTGAGGGGGTGGGGAGTAGAGAAGCAGGGAGAGGGAGAGGTCTGACATAAAAGATCTCTTTTTAGAAAATAAAAAGCAAACCCATCACCCCTTTCCAAAGGAAGAGAGTCCTCCTTCTTGGAAAGTAGTGAAGTCCAAAGAACACTCCCAAATTGGCTCACCTTGGGTAAGAATCAGAACACGTTTCATAAACATGTTGTGATGCGCATGCATGTTTTGATCTAAAGGGCCGAAGGGCTTAAAATGAGAACACCGTTTTAAATAATTGCTTTTCTTTCTATGAAGAATTTTGCAAACACAGACTATCCGATCTTTTTGAAGTAGCTGCAAACCCAGGTCATAAATGAAACCTTGTAAATGTTCCTTGTAGGGGGAAAAAACTAAGCAACTATCTATTCTTTATAATGGTTACTGAAGTTAAATTTTTCTCATAGTTTTTGGGCCAACTCTCTTATTTTTAAATTCTTATAAAAGCGGCTCGTCATCATCTGGGAGTGGCGAGTGATGGGTACAAACGTTATACTAATGCATTTGTCCTGCTTTCACTAGCACCTGGGTGGGCGGCACACACAGGATTTGTACTTGTCTACTAACCTGAAGGTTGAGGGTTCCAACCTACCCACTGGCACCATGAACGATAAACCTGGCTTCCTGCTCCCACACAGATTTAACCAAAACCATAATCACACGTTCTGCCATCAAGTTCATTCTGACTGATGGTGACCTTGTAGGACAGAGTAGAATTTCCCTGTTGGTTTCCAAGAGCCCAGGTCATTACAGAAAAAGAAAACCTCACCTTTTCCCAAGGAGCAGCTGGTGGCTTTTGGGCTGTTGGCCATGCAGTGGCAGTGAGTAGGCCAACTCATAACCCCTCTGATCCCAGGGTCAAGAAATGCCACCATGCAGCTGTACCCTGTAACTCATCAAGCAACATGGGTTGGCCTGATAATAAAGCCTCCTGAAAGTTCTAGAATCTCAGAGAAGGAAGTTTTCGGTTTTGCCTTTATAGCCCTCGGCATTGAGTGCCATCCTAAAATCACATCTTAATGTAAATCACAAAATAAAAGATTAAACACAATGTCCTGCACAAACTCTCCATACTGAGGACTGGCAAGCTGTGTTCAGTAGATAAGACAGCTCTCTCAACTGATGTTTATGAAACTGGAGGATGAACCGCTACTCACCATTTCATCCAGAGAACATGCCAACCAACCCAACCAGGCTAGGGGGTCAGGCTCCAAGGAGCAATGTACTTCTGTTCCATGGATTGAACCTTGTGTTTACCAAGCAGCAGCTGGAATGTCTCCTGATCCTATTTATACCACTTACACTTGATATCACTGCTGCAAGGGTGTGTCTATACCCCACATTTTATTTCCATAATGCAGGATTTTTCCCAAGCACCCTCCAGACTTTATTAATACCAAAGTAGGTGTAAAGATACTCAAAAAGCCCTCAAACATTCCCAGGACCTCTGATCACAACTGTGCCTCCATTTCTCCATCTGTAAAATGAAGATCATGAGAAAACCTACCAGCTAAGTTTGGCATAAAGATGAACTCATGTGCACGGGCTGGAATACATAAGTCTTAGCTGGTAATCTGATTGTCATCATCATCATCATCTATCAAATCCAAGGGCAAGGTCACCTTGGAAAGATCCAAGACTGAATATAGTCCAAAAGTGAATAAAAGTCTTGCTCTGGATTCACTGTGAACACAGTTGAACATAGACAGAGATTTTTGGTGAAATGCAAACATACTTTTACACAACACTTACTTCCCAGAAGCACAAGTCAGTCGTCAGAGGCACTCATACGCACGCAAAACAGAACAGATAGGCAAGCAAGTTCCCAAGTGCCCGGAAAATCTTTCAGTTCCAGCACACCCATTCTGACTTTTAAATGCCTAAAATTATTTCAAGCATCTACAACATGCATTGCACATACGAGGCTCTTTGTATGCACCAACCCATTGAAAGTAGTTGAATTCAGGCAACGGCCCTTGGAAGAATCGTATTAGAAGCGAGGAAACCAAGGTCAGAGAAGTCAAGTACTGGGGCCAAGATCACATGCTAATGACTAAAAGTTTCTGCCATCTCTCAATTTCAAATCCCAGGTTTTGTGCATTGAACTGGGAAAGATTGAGAATTTCATACAGACCCAGAAAGCTCATTCCTTGGTTGCGTATAAAGGGAAAATGTTGTCTCTCTCTGTGGTCTTGCGATGAAACCAATTGAGCTTGTGAAGTACAGTCCCTGACTCTGCGCTCACTGGCCAGGAGCAGCTGCCACCAACATTGGGCACCAGTTTCCTGACATTTCCTTGTCTCCTTCCCATCTGTGCTCATCACCCTCCCTTGCTTGTCCCCCGCCCCTTACAAGTTACCACCCTAAAAACAAATCAACCAACAGATCATATCCCCACACACCCTCAGATGCAAGCTCTCAGCTGTCAGGGAAGGCCCATTTGGAGGGGTGGAAGTGTCACTTTGGGGAGTTAGGGAGTAGTAGGGAGGAAGGAGTGTTAGGGAAACTTAAGTAGCCTTCCATAAATCATGTACCACGATGCCTTTCCTCCCCTCAGTGGATAATTCTTTCCACAGAGAGCTTTTATTGGCACAAGCAGCTTCGGAGTAACGATAGGCCTGAAGGTACCAAAGAGCTTTCCCTGCTTTGCTTCACAATCTACTTTCGAAGAACCAGCCACTGAAAACCCTATGGAGGGCATGTGGTCCAACTTGGACAAACACGGGCCACCAGGAGTTCAAGTGGGCTGGATGGCAACTGCTCTGTTTGTGTGTTTGGTCTAAGAAATCTTTAGCTGGATCTGGAGTTAGAGGGGAAAAGCAGTACCTTTACCCATGTCTGAATGGCTGGAAAGACCTAGAAGATGGCGAATTTGAGAAGAAGCAAAGTGCTTTGCTCTGCCAAGTGACATCTTTGGGCACACGGTGAAAAGGGGGCCAGCCGAGCCTGGGGAGCAAGAACACCATCTCTGGGGCTGCTTGGACACCAACCCCCATCTCTGTTTACAAGGGATGATATTTGGGAAATACACAGTCTCCCTCCAAGGCTATCTCTTGACTATCACTGGACCAGGAAGAAACTCTCTCTCTCTTTTTTGAATCATTTTATTGGGAGCTCTTCCAGATATTAGGTCAAGCATAACTGTACAATGGCTGCCACCATCAGTTTCAAAACATCTTCTTTCTTATTGAGCTCTTCGATATCAGCTCCCCTTTATCGCCTCCCTCCCCAACCCTATCCCCCCGGGAGCCCTTATGATAATATTACTGATTTTGTTGATTGCACCACTTTACAGAAGGAGAAAACTTGACCCTGAGAAGTGATGAGACTGGACTAAGGTCACAGAACTAGGAGACATTGAGCCCAAGTTAGTACACACAGAAGAGGTCCTCACAGATCAGACAAAGTGAGGGTGTTTTCTCCTCTACAGCAAAAAATGCAGAAGGGAGGGAAGGAAGGAAAAGTAGAAAGAAAGGAAGGAACGAGGAAGGAGGAAAGAGAGAGAGAGAGAGAAAGGAGACAGGGAAGGAAGAAAGAAAACTGCGTTTTTAATCGCACTTTCTCATGGTTTGTCCAGACAGTTATCCCCACGAGCCTTCATCATAGAGCTATTGTGACTTGGTCCTACTTCTTACCATTGTTTATCGAAACATTTTGGGACCAAAACCAAAAAGTCCCTTAGTGACTCTACTTATTCTAATGACATTACATGAAAGAGAGAGTTGGGATTCTAAATATAATCATTAGGTCAATGTTACCTAAACTTTGGATGCACACAGAACAAAAGTGCCTTTTTCAAAATTTCATTTTGGCCCCAGTTTGTCATTTCAGTTCACTGAAGGTCTTTAATCTCCAAACTTACACTGCAATTTCTTCTGCCTTTGTCTCAAGGGGGGTGGCCTCAGTGGAAATTTGGCACAGAGAGCACGAGACGCCGTGTCTCTTACTGTCTTCTTGGCGTTCTTCTCACTGAAGATCTGATGGGGAAGAGCAGACAATATCCCAGCACTGTCTAAGGGGAATGCATGTGGACGAAGCCCCAGGTGAGTCTCCTCTGACCATGCACCAGGGATGTGAATAGTCGCACTGTCACACATAATGCATTGAAAGTGGATTGTTGCGATGCAGTTCAGCCAAAATTTCGTACCCTATCATTTGCTCTCCCTAATGGGCCATTTAAATGTGTTCTAGTTTGTAGTAGTTCTGCTTTCTTTCTGTGTGAGTCTGGGTTGGCTAGAAAAACAAATCCAGAGACACTCATATGTATATGAGAAAAAGCGTTATGTCAAGAGTAATGGTATATTTTAAAAACCTCCCAGTCCAAATCAAGTCCATAAATCCGATACCGGTCTGTAAATCCCTCTTCAGACTCAAGCAGCCATATGATGATGTCAGTGGATGGAAAGTCTTATGGATCCAGTGGCAGTGGAAGCATCTCAGTGCTGGCAGGGGTCTCCACAGGGCTCCTCCAGCTCCAGGGCTCTGGCTCCATCAGCATAGCTCCATGTGGTTTGGCAACAGGAAAGTCTCACAGGGAGCAAAGCAGAGAGAATATGCCTGGCTTCCCGTTGTTGTGCCTCCAAATGAGGTCATCAAACTTTGATTTGATTGACAGGCTAGACTGCACCCCTGCCTCAAGTTAACAGGAGATTATGTAACGACCACACTTTCCCACTGAGGTTTTTAATCTGCTTTACTTTGTTATTCTTGGTAGTTTTGATTTGGGTTCTTTTATTTCAATGATTTTCTGAATATGAAATCCAGGAGAGGTGAATGTATAGAGACAGTCAATGTATAGAGATCATTGGTCCCTTGGGGGTACAGCAAGGGAGGTTGGGGGAAATGGAGTGCTAATAATGAGGAGTACAAAAATGAAGAAAATGTTCTCAAACTGATTGTGGGGTAATCTTACAACTCGTCTGAGGTGATGAATATTGAACAGTAGGATACGTAAATTATATGCCAATAACACTGTTGAAAAAGATCCTAACACTGTCAATATTAGCTATGGGAAAGAGCTCAGAAGTAACCCATGTCAACAGTGACATTTCAGGCTCTGGGAAATGCTGGCCTAGAGCATGACCACTACGGATTTGTCCCCTTTCCCATTTCTGGTTACTCTTGCAACCCACCTGTTCAGTCCATGTGGCAAGTCATATTTTCAACAAGCTGAAAGATTTCCTTCCAGCGTTTAAAAAATGGCCTGACCACGCTGGCCTCTCATTGGCAAACCAATCAGAATGCTCATTTTAAAATTTTATTTTTACAATCTCAATCTTCAAACTAAAGCACTATAATCCCTCCATGTTTTACTTTTCCCCATCAAGAAAAAAGCAAAAATCCAAACATATTACCATAGAGTCAATTCCAACCCATAGCACCCCTACCTGAGGCTTCCAAGACTGAATATTTAGAGGAGAACTTCACCTTTCTTCTGCAAGGTGGATGGAAGGTTTGAATGGCTGGCTTTGAGGTTCGAAGCCCAACACTTAGCCTGCAGTGCCAAGACAGTGCTAGTCAGGCTCAGTAGATTCTGCCTCATTTTGCTGCATCTCAAGTAGTTTACTTTGACAAGGATGAGGAAAGACTTTTGCCTGAGATGCTTCCGGATCCTGCTCCACCAGCTGTTGAGTGGAGTTGACCTTGAGCACCTGGCATAGGCTTGGCTTTGGGTTAGTCACCAAAAGTGAATCCGGTACTTTGCCTGCACAATCTTGTGGCTGGTTACCAGCTGCAGTGGAGTTGGTTCCAGGACTGATCTCATGTGCCTCAGAGTAGAACCGTGTTTTCTGTGGACGATTTCCCAAAAGCAGTTTGCCAGACCTTTCTTCCAAGCTGCCTTGGGGTAAACTTACACCTCCAACCTGTCGCTTAGTAGCCAGGTACTTTAGCCATTGACGCTATGGAGGGACTTCTCTGAGTAATAGCCTTCCCCGTTCACCAAGGAGAAAGCAGCCTCCCCAAGAGTAAGTCACTCACCCAGACCAGCAGTTAGAAAGCAGTAGGCAGACTAAAAGGCAAGCAGACCCCATCCACTCCCTCCTGGCTGCACAGGGGAGAAGGAGGTTCCTTCCTCCCACCAGTCCAAGGCCGATTGCCATAGGCAGAGGGCAGGCATGCCTTGGCCCTTCCTTTTTTCTTTACCCTCGTCTCACAACCGTTGATCCCACGGCACTCGACTTCCATGCTGGGCTTGAGAATCTGATGTCATGGCCACACAGAACTCACAATTATGGGGTTCTTAAGGAAGTTCATAGGTTACCACAAACCAGGACCAGCCCTTGGTCTCAGCAGGGCCTGGACTCTGCTATTGTAGGCAATGGCTCCAGATAAGCTCCCCTGGTGCCTTACTTCCTTGCTGGCCCTGGGAATTCTCTCTGCTTCTGAGATGGATCACTTACACAGACAGGGATGGCAACCAAAAATGACCTAGCCCCTCTATCCATGCTTTACTTTCTGTATTTGCGTAGCCCTGCCCAATCATTTGTTGGGAAGGAGAGCTATGAATAGAAGAAATTTTACTTCACCGCATGGACCAAACCAAACTCACTGCCATTGAGTCAATTCTGTTCTGCCTCACAGCTACCCTAGAGGACAGAGTAGAGTGACACCTTTGGATTCCCCAGCCGGTATATCTTTAAGCAAAAAGAATAGCAGAAAGCCTCATCTTTCTCCCTCAGAGTGGCTGGTGAGTTCGAACTGATGTTCTTGCGGTTAGTAGCTGGGCGCACAACTACACCACCAATGCTCCAGAGAAAGTAGAGCCGAGACTAAACCCCCAGTCTGCTTCCCTTGAGACTCTGTAGCCTTTCCCTGCTGCAGGTGGAAACACGCCTGTGCCTCTCGGTGAAGTGGATGAATAAAGAATCAAATGAACAGAAGGAGCTGGTGTCCAAGTCTAGATACGACACCAACCTTCTAGCAAAAGTGGTCAAGAAAAGAAGAAGGAACAGATCATACCAGTTTGATATCTCAATCATGATCAAGACTGCCACGGGGGAGCACCACGAGGGACAGTGGGAGCCGGACAAGAGGCACTTAGTGCCCTACCTCCTGCAACACCAAAGCCGCCCTCAAGATGCCAGGCCCCCAGCTCACTCACAGTGCCACCGGGCCAGGGGCTGGCTGCCAAGCTGCCGCAAACCTGTTTTCATTTAACCTCTTCTCTGGCCTCTCCCGTGGGAGGCTGCACCAACGGAGGAACCACAAGTGGGAAACTGAAAAGGCCAGCTCAGCAGCGGTGGGCAAGGGAGGGAAGGTGTGTTTCAGGGTTCCGTGGAGGTCCTTATGAATACTGGAGCCTGGGAAGCAGGTAGCACTGACAGTGAAAGGGGCATGCAGGGTCATCAGTGTCACCCTACCGGAGACGTGCTTCCAGACAGCCCGAATCCTTGGAGCGGAACCAGAGACCTCCCGTTTTGTCCCAAGCTCTTCAGGAACAAATGGTCCCAGTGACTCCGCTGCGCCTATTAAACAGTATGTCTCTGCCTCAACCCCGATTTGGCAGCGGCTCGGTTGTAAATCCCCATGCTGGGAAGGGAGGCAAGTTGGTTCTGAGCTGCAGACACCCCCCCAACCCCCCCACACACACACCAGAGTTTACTCTTTGCTTATTGCAAAATGTAAATATGTCATCATGATGACTGGAAGTCACATGGAAGATGCCAACTTGGATGGAAATAGCCAAGTCCCAGATTAATTAGTGTTTGAAAGGCTCTCTTTGATGCTCCAGGTTTTGCGTCTCCAAAGAAGCCCTGGGACCCAAGAGCCTCCAGAAGCCAAGCAGCTTCCAGACTCAAGAAGGAAAGGTCTAGGCCAGGGTGCTCACACTTTTTCAGCAGGTGGGCTACTTATAAAATGCTCAAGTGAAAATAATCGGCCAACTACAAAAATGCAACACATATATTTACATTTATTTAGTTATTACATTTGTTCATAAATACATTGAGAATTCTTCATATGTACAACGCATGTTTATGGACCTTACATAACCGCATGAGTCCATATTGCACAACACAATTAACTATGTGCATTTTTTTTGTCGTTACCTGAGTTTACTCTGATGACTTGCACTGAATGGAATGGGCCAGAGATGCACAGTCTGGAGAGTAGCTGCTGACAGCCAGCCTCAAGCACACTCCCAAATGATCATCAGTCATGGAGGAACGGTACTTAATGATCTTTGTGTGGGAAAAGGCTGACTCACATGTACAAGTAGAGCTGAAGAAGGCAGTCAAGGAGGTAGCACATTTTCTCATGTTTGGGTACTTTCCCTCTGCGAGTAAGTTCCAGAACTTTTCATGTGCCCTGGACCTCAGCTGAATGTCGGTTCATAGTGTCAAAATCTCACATTCCATATGAAAGTGGTACATTTTTGTCTTCTTACTTCGTCCAGTTCCCCAACTTATTTTAATTCCCTTTCTTATATTTAAGAGAAAAAAAACAAAGGTCTAAAAATTGGCGATAGCTTAGATGGTCGGTTTTGCTGCACTTAGAACAGTTGTTGGCACATGCGTTTGACACCTAAGATTACAGCTGATTGGTGGCGCTGTATATCAATTAAGTGACAGGATTGATGATAGGCTTATGTCTATTCTTTTTAATGCCGTATGGTCTACCCACAATACATTTGTGATCGACTAGTAGATCACGATCGACGTATTGAGCGCCCCTGGTCTAGGCACGCAATGAAGTTCTTTTATCAAGGTTGGTTGTGTGGAAACTGTCTGGTCTGAGGGCCAGATAATGTCCATCAAGTGCTAAAGCACCATCTAGATCCTAAGGAGCCAATTCACTAGCCACTCAGCCGAAGTTAATCCTACAAAGGTCACACGTTCTAGTTAGATATTGTTGGACAAAGCCCTTGTTGTTTCTCTCCATTGATTTGGGGTGGCGACGGGCTAGCGGGAACGATGTTGGTAGGCTTTGAGCAACCACTGACTCACGGTCGAAGTATTGCTGTTGTTCATAGCCATTGAGCTGGTTCTGGCGCCCGGTGACCTTCGTGTAACGGAACCAAGCGTTGTGCTGTTCTGTGTCGTCTTCGTTGTCTTCACAGTCTCAGCTACTGGACCTGACCCCCTATCGGGGCTGTTCTTCATCTTTGTCACCCCTTTTCTTGACCAGACATGACGTCCTTTCCTAGTAACTGGTCGTCTCTGATGGCCTGTCCAAAGTGAGGGAGTCAAAGTCTCACCATCCTAGCTTCTCAGGAGCGAGGTTGCGTTTCGTCTTAGACTGATGTGTTCGTTCTTCTTCTGGCAGTATATTTAATATTCTTTTCCAACACCGCAAGTCAAACGCATTAAATCTTCTCCCGCCTTCTTTATTCATCATCCAGCTTTCACATGCAGATGAGGCCATTGAAAAGACCAAGGCTTGGGCCAGGCACACCTTGGTTCTCAAACTGACATCTCTGCTCTTTGAAACTTTTTAAAGGTCTTGTGTGGCAGGCTTTCCCTGAAACTCTCTAAAAAGTACCATCTGGAATTCAGCAGAGACCCATACTCTGTACTATGGGTGATAAGGAATCTCTTATTTAAAGGGAACTTAAATAGCGTCCCCAAGTCAGCTAAGTGTAACAAGTAAGGTGAATGTTGAAGGATAATAAGCTAAGAGGGTTAGTCCAGTCCACTAACTATAGTGCTCGGCTGAATCATCTTGCTCTCTAAGGGAAAGCCTAGTTTAGAAAGACCTGCCAGGCCCTGAGACTTTGTAGCTGGAGCTGCTTTGTCACTTGATTAGGGTTTTGAAATCATTCTTGAGCTGAGCTCCCAAATAATTGGGCAATGAATGGACAGTAACAGTGGTAATTGAATCGCAGCAAAGAGCCCCACTGGCAGCATCCTCTTATTTTAAGTAAGTGTTCTAGATTTGTAATCACTGTAAGATTACAGACAAGGGTGCCAAGATCATACAGGATCCCTGTATGCCCCTCAGCGAGTTCACCTGACGTTGCTGTGCTCCACTCTTCCAAAGAGACATCACTGCTTTATGACATTTCTCAGACTCCAGATTTATTTGGATAATCTACTAATGTCCCTTTTCTGTACCAGACTCTATCCAGGATATTTCCTCGCATTTATTTATCATGTCACCTTAGCCTCTTTTAGTCTTCCCATCCAGCAGGGACATTATTTGGGATTTGTCCTGGTTCCCTAGGGCTGGGGGCACATGTACCACAGTTGTGTCTCTAGAGAAATGTATTCTCTCACTGTTCTGGGGGCTGAAAGACTCACTCATTAAACAAACTATGCATGCTGACCCCTTCTTCCCAACCAATCCTTCCCCTTTTGCACAGTCTCACTCTGTGTCTTGTCCATTATTTCTTTCATGTTGTCTCATCCCTGCCTTCCTCAGACCGGCTGACCTTCTGCCTAACGGCCCTTGAACACAGGGTCTCTCAGGACCTTAGTTAGACACCTCTCCCGTGAAGTCTCCTTGCCCATTTCAATAGTCATTTTGCATTGGGCTCTGGGACCATAAAGCTGCACAGTCTTTTTGCTGGCGTTGGAGCCCTGCAATCCAGAGGTCCTAAAAATAAAACTAAAACAAAAGTCAAATCTGTTCCCAAAGAGGCAGTTCTAAGACATGGAGACCCTGTGTGCTTCGGATTATAGGGGTGCTCTTGGGGGCCGCTGAGGGGAAGCTATTTATGGAGTGGCGATGGTAAAGGGCAGGTGGTAGAAGGACAGCAAACAGAGAGCTAGGGGGTAAGGAACTCTATCGTGTTAGGCCCTGAGCTCCATTGAATTAGGGACAGGTCAGGTGCTATGGAATAGAATGGCCTCTTTAAAATGCTCCTGAGAGGTGTTCACAGGGAACTGAGGAGTGGTTGGGTACACAGAGGTCAAGCAGATCGTCCGAAGGGACACAGCATGGAAGTGGAGGAAGACAGGCTGCAAGTCCAGCTGTATCTGGATAATGTACCTGCAACCATGGTACAACCAAGTTCACTGTCTCATGCAGGGTCACCACATGACACGATGCCATCCACGTTGTGGTCAAGTTGAGGTGCATCCTGGAGAGGGGACTGCAGGTGCAGTGGGGCAGCTGCAGGTAGCTCCGCTCCGTGCACAGCATCCATCCTGCTCCTTGTACTGAGTCCCATTTTCCATCTACTCTGTGGACTCTCTCTTCCTTTGCACTGGTCCTCAGCCAGCTGCGTGGGCTCCTGAATTTACAGCATCAGTGGTCCTCCACAACGGTGCACGTGCTGAGATGTGACAATCCGGGTGTCTTTTCAATCACGAGCTTCGAGATGGGTAACCTCATCCTCAGGGAGATGGCACGTAAGCTTCTCCAGGTGGGAGGGCATAACATTTCTGCTGCGTGCTACCTCAACCCCCCTCACCTCCTCCACAAAGGAGTATTTTAATAGAAGGTTAATGGAGGGCGCACAGAACAAAAAGAAAGCCCTGTCATCGTTAGTCCGTGTTTTACTGTAATGGAGGTCAGCTCTCCAGGATTCTTCCGAGTATCCATCTTTAAAATGAATTATTTAGCCCCTGAAAACAAAACGAGTTTATTTATGATGACAGAGAAGCTATAAATGCGCTCGTGATCTGTGCATTGACTAATTAGATTAATTAAGCCGGCATGCAATTCAGAACAGGCAGGCAGGTGGCAAAGAACATTGGAGATGATTTATATGATACAGTCCATCAAACATAGAGTGGATAAATAATATCACATTCATTCCATTAAGGTACCAGAGTAGAAGGCGAAAACAGTGGGTTCTTGGTGCTGCGCTTTGATGGAGAGAGCAACAGTTGGGGTGAGGAGCTGGGCACAATTCTCACTCTTTCTAACGGAAGGAAACCCAGGGAAGCCAAATCTCCAACTCGGGTTAGTCTCACCAGTTCGGTCACTGTGCCATCCTGATTCTTTGCCAGGGCAGCGGCACGGAATCCTAGAACCGGAAGTCAGACAGCAATCTTTAAGAAGTCATGGCTACTTGCTACCAAGTTTTGCTAGGAGTTGCCATAGGATGGTCCTTAACTAAGCAGCCTACTTCCAGGGGTCCCCACTGGTAAATGAGTGTGACAGTTACAAATCTGTGCACTCTATTTATTTTATTTAAACTTCAGCATACATCAGAATCACAAAGAAGGTTTATACAAGTGCATATTCCTGGGACTCACTCCCAGAGATTCTAACTCAATCATATGCATGTTACATCAATACCTGTTGTTGTTCATTGCGTTGATAGGTATCATCTAGCAACTTCCAACTCATAGCAAACTCAAGGATAACAGAATAAGATGCTGCCTGCCCTTTTTGCCTACAATAGCAGGCATGCGTGGGCCCCTTGTGTTGATCCAACGCTATGAGGGTCTTCTTGTTCACTCACTCTCTGCATTATCAACTATGATATACCTCTGCAGCACTGGGTCCCACCTAATCGCACATCGTTAGAAGCTGCCCTGGCTTCTGAGGGGCACTCTGGTTCTACTTCTTCCAAGGCAGATCTGTTCATTTCTGATAGTCCATGGTATATTCAATATTCTTTGCCAGAATCATAATTGCCAGGTGTCCATTCTCCTTGGGCTTTCTTTATTCATTGTCCAATGCTGACATGCATATGAGGCCCCATGGCTTGGGGCAGACACATCTTAGTCTTCAGCGTGCCATTTTTGCTTTGTCCACTCATTTTAGAGAGGTCTTTTTGAAGTCGATTTGTCCAACGCAATAGTAATTTTTTTCTTGGAAAATAAATAAATATTTCATTATGTTTCAGAGGGAAGTTTACACAGCAAATTCATTTTCCATTCAATAATGTCTACACCAATAATTTCCTGACATTGGTTGCTATCCTTGTACTGTGTCAGCGCTCCTGCCATTTCCAACCAGCCTGTCCCACTTCCATCCCTAGAATTTTCCCTGCCTGTCCTGGCTTCTTCATCATTGGTTTTATGCAAATGTTGTTCATTTGGTCTCTTATAGTTAATTATTCTAAGGAACACATTTCTTCATAGGTACTATTGTTTACTTTGTAGACCATTCGTTATTTGATTCAGATGCCTTTCTGTGGTGGCTTTAATTCCATGATAGAAGAGTAACATCAGGCAATAGTCTCAGGGCTTTATCTAGTTTCCATCAGTCCAGTCTATGGAGCTCTGGTGGCAGACTTGTTATGCGTTGGACTACTAATCATGAGGTCAGCAGTTCAAAACCAACAGCCACTCCAAAGGAGAAAGATGGGCTTTCTATTCCTGTAAACAATGAGAGGCTCAGAAACCCATAAGAGTGGTTCTATCTGGTCCTCTATGTCTCCATGAATTAGAATTGACTTGATGGCAGTGAGTTTGGTTTGAGTTTATCAGTCCAGTACGTCTCACTCTCTCTTTTTAAAAATGAATTTAAGTTTGTTCTACCTTTTCTCCCACTCTATGCAAGATTGTCTACCGCGTTCCTTGTCTGAGTGGCCAAGCATGGTACCCAGACATCAGCTAGCTGTTCCGTCCTCCGACTAAGGGAATCTCTCATTCCCATGGGCCATGAGTGCAGTGGACTAATTGCCTCTTGTGGTCTTTGCGTCCCTCACTCTCCTTTTCTCTAAGTGGCGAGAGACCAATATTGTCTCCATTTATCACGATATTGCTTATGGACTCAGTTGTGAACACTTTCGTTGACTTTACGTTGAGGTAGAGTTCAGATTGGAGGCTCTGGTCTTTGATCAAGTCCCCTCCCTCCCACCAACCAAGGCTTTGTCATCTGCATGTAGCAGATAGGATGTATTCCACCCCACCACTGGTCTCACATACCAAGACCTAAATGCTGTTATTGATCTTTGACTTTTCAGGATGATCAAGTTTGTTAAATTAATAAGATCTACTTTTCTTAGAGTGCCCATTGTTTCTCAAAGGTTTACCAAAGGACCAGTGAATCAGCATTTCCTCGGGATGTAGTTAAAATTGAGATTCCTGAATTCACTCTAAACCTCCTGACTCCAACTTTTCAGGGTAGCGCAGAAGAATCTGCAGTTAAGAAAACTGCCCGGGTGATTTTTATGCTGACTAACATCGAAAAGCCACCATCTTGGAGCACGAGCCCTGGGTGGTAAAAACAGTTTCTGCTAACCCCGGACTCTCAAAAGAACTATGGACCACCAAAACAGCAAATAAATCTGTCTTGGGAGAAGTAAAGCCAGAATGCTCCTTGGCGGCAAGGATGGCAAGACTTTATCACAGTACTCTGGCCATGCTGTCAGGAGAGCCCAATCCCTGGAGGACATTCGCCTTGGTGCAGTAGCAGGGCGGCAAAACGAGGAAGGCCATCAATGAGGTGGACTGACACGGCACCTGCAAAAATGGGCTCAAACATGCCAGTTGTGAGGATGGCTCAGGCCTGGACGGCATTTCATTCTGTCATATGTAGAATAGCTCTGAGTCGGAACCACACAACACCACCTCACCACCACCACCACCACTACCACCTCACAGCCACCACCACAACCACCACCACCACCTCAAAACCACCACCACAACCACCACTACCACCACAACCACCACCTCACAACCACCACCACCACCTCACAACCACCACCACAACCACCACCACCACCTCACAACCACCACCACCACCACCAAAGGTGTCTACCCAGAGGGGCCTCAGGAGAAAGTCCTGGAGTTCTACTTTTGAAAACCCCATCATCCACAGTCCTACACTGACAAAGATGAACTTGGCCAGGGATTGAAGTCAACTAGATGACACTGACTTTTTATGGCTCCTGGAGCAAAGACTTTGATGTAGATGTGACAGAAAATGGCAGAATATCCTCTCAGTTTGCTTTGAAGACAGGGCCATCTATCTTTATCTGCCTAGGAGGGTTACAGCTCGCAGACGGATACAAGGTCTGGTCAGAAGGCAGAGCTGGATTGCCCTGCTTCCTAGTGCCACCTTTTAACCCCCCAATGCCCTCTGTAAAATTGCTGTCCTCTATCGGGGGCTGCTCCTGTTGCTTCCAAGAAATGACAATGAAGTGGTTAAATGGGAAACCCCAGAACTACTGCTGTTAGGGCACAATGGAGTATCCAGGCAGGTATTGTGGCACACACACACACGATTTTTTCTACCAAATATGAAAGGAAAATCTCATATGGCTCCTAGGTTTGTATTGCTGTAATAGGCTTTAACCTGGATCGCTAACA
Source organism: Tenrec ecaudatus (assembly GCF_050624435.1). NCBI lineage: Eukaryota > Metazoa > Chordata > Mammalia > Afrosoricida > Tenrecidae > Tenrec > Tenrec ecaudatus. The sequence goes on along the minus strand of NC_134542.1, from coordinate 16,443,837 downwards.
GATTTACTTTTGAAAAATTTACTTCTGAAAAAAAGTGCTAACAGATTTACTTCTGAAAAAATGTCCTTCTACGCAAAAAATGAGACAATGTACGAATTCCTCGTGAAATGCGGTCGAAAGACCGAGAGAACTGGAGCCAAAGAAGACTGGCTGCAAGTGTGTAACTTTGTTCTCCTAAGTACTAGTTTACTCGTCAACTTACTCTACTGATGCAAGAAAGAGTCTTATTGATTCAATGAAATAATAGCTATTAGGCAGGAGATGGACTGAGTGGCCAGTGTTGTGTGAGTTTCCCTTTTTTACCTGGGAAGAGAGCACGTTGCACAGAACAGGTGGCCACAGTACACGGTCCGTGTGTGGCGGCAGACCTGGGGTGCCTGAGCCCCCAGGTGACCACAGTACACGGTCCGTGCGTGACGCAGACCTCGGGTGCCTGAGCCCCCAGGTGACTACAGTACACGGTCATGCGTGGCGGCAGATCTCGGGTATCTGAGCCCCCAGGTGGCCACAGAGCTGCTGCTCACAATGACGCTGCACAGAGTGAGGATTCCACCTGGCCCAAGAAGCCTGAGTTCCCACCCACAACAGACTGCTTCATATCTCTGGTTCAGCCTGCCTCTCAGGCGTCCATCACAGGGACAAAACACTTTCAGTCTATTGCAGAGTACTTACTGTGAACCCAATTGGGTCATGACAGATTCCCAGGTAATAATTTAGTAGTTTCAGATCTATATGGATTTCCCTGTGGGCTGTCTTAATCTCCATAACCATTGGCCAACGTACCCCACCATATAATTTGGGGGGGACATTTTCCCCACTACTGCCTCTGGATGCCATTTGCTTACGGCAAGGTTTTCACCATATCACACATGTTCCCTGACGTGGGCGCTCCCTGTCCCACCTCTAGGATCCTTCTAGGCTTCCAGGCCAATCGCTATTGTGCTTTTCCTGACCAAACTCACAGCACGATGGTGTTCTCTTCGCTGGTTTTCAACAGGCTCAGTCTCTCCACAAAGTCCATTTCCACATGTAAACATAACGCAGACGGCATCAAGATAAGATACCTGAAAAGGAGTAAGTAACTACTAAATTCTAACTAAAATAAGAGCAAATGACCCAAAAAAAAAAACAAAAGATCTCCCCGAGTCTCTCCAGGCAGATAGAAGGGGAAAGGGTGAGAAGAAAAGAAATCACCTCTTGGTCCGGGATCAGAATCAGCAACAGATATAATAACCGGGGATTCACTGAGCCCCAGGGCAATGAAGGACAGTCTAAGGTCCAGTGAGGGACCTCAGGACAGGCGGCTCTTGCCGAGGTTGGAAACGCCAGTTCTGGTATTCTCTGGTGACGCTTCTCATCTCTGAGGTCCACCACAACCCGTGAACACTGAAATCTGGAGTCCATGGCTGACACCTAAATGGGCAGCAGAACCCTGGCAGCCAGGGCAGAGTTGCCATCTGGTGTGGAGGTCATGGCCCATGAAGGTTTCCCCACATTCTTGCACGATCCCTTTCTTATACAGTTGGGATTGGGAAGGAGCTTTAAGAATTCAAGGATCTACAGATAACCTCCTCCTTGGGGGATGGACAACAGAAAAGTGGGTGAAGGGAAACTTCGGACAGTGTAATATATGACAAAATGATAATACTTTATAAATTATCAAGGGTTCATAAGGGAGGGGGAGCAGGGAGGAAGGGGAACAATGAGGAGCTGATACCAAGGGTTCAATCAGAAAGCAAATGTTTTGAGAATGATGAGGGCAACAAATGTACAAATGCGTTTGACACAATGGATAAATTATGAATTGTAATGAGTTATGTGAGCCCCCACTAAAATGATTAAAACTAAAAGAATTTAAGATGTCAAAACTGCCTATCTGAGAACATTTGTGTGGCAGTACGCTGAAGACAGGGTCCTGACAATAGGGTTGAAGAAGAATGAGGGTAATGTGGTCAGAGTTTATATCTGCTTTGACTTGCTGGCTAGCAGGGGGTAAGACCATAAAGTAACATAAAACATTGCTTCTCTCAAGGGGGAGAACCGAATCCAACTTTTTAAACCAGCCATTTTAATGAGCCTTTTTGATTATCTCAAGCCCAAGAGAAGATCATGTTCTTGATGAGGACCTTGGAGACAATGAGGCAATTAGTACTTGGTATGACGCGGTACGAAGTTGCTTGTGTTGGAACCAACAGAACGTACCATCGGCGTGTTCTTTCCTTTCGAAGAAAGCAAGTGTATGCGCATTTACTCTCTCTGGATCAAGAGAAGCGTGGGGGAGCTAGCGAGCCAGGGACTGTGGTTGTGGAGCCATGACAGGGGTCAGCTGAGTCTCAAAATGGAGGCAGAGACACAGGCCAAGGAGGAAACACCCCATGGGGCCACACAAAACGTCTTGGCCTACGGATTCTAAAAACAATTAGACCATGCCAAGTCTAAGTTCTTCCCACCATGTTATAGTTTTATTTGAACTTCCTCTCAATTGCAGACACTCATGTACATGGGAACAAAGCTTAAACCTAAAGAAGTTGAAAAGAGCAGGGGCTTCTGTAACTCAGGTATCATTATTGGCTCACTGGAGTCCTTGAGGACCTCAGAGGCTTAAGCTCTTGACTACTCGCCAAAGGACCTGCTCTTCAAAGCCACCCAGAGGCACCTCAGAAGAAAGGCCTGGCAGTGTGCTTCTGCAAGGTCACAGCCTGGAGAACCCCCTGGAACAAGGTTCTGCTCAGCCCCCAAGAGGGTTGTTGGGATTCAGGATCGATTTGGTGGCAAATGTTAATTGATCTATTCAAATATTGGCTCATTCGTGGTAACAAATGTACCCTATTCTCTTAGTGATTTTTCCTCCCAGGAGTCTGAAAACAGTTCTAAATGTAAAATGTATTTAAAAGAAAACCATCAAGCTCAGGGTCCGGAACCTGCAGAAGCCTGGGGGATGTCTGGGACACTCGGGTTACACTGCCGATCCCGGCTTCTCAATTTTTCTCAGCCCTGGCTCTGTTTATCTTCACATGTGTGAAGACAAATAGAAACAGTAGGGTGAAGGATGGCTGGTGTGTGTTGCCCTGCAGGGAAGCAGACTGGGGAACAGAATGTGGCTGAGCAGCATGGTACGTGCCAGAACGCTGCACGGAATTTATGACGATGGCCGTGTTTATTTTTTAAAGCAATCAACTTGCCTCTACTGGAGTCAAAAGGATATTGCCTTTCTTCCCTCTAAGGTTGCTAATTCTTTGAAGGCATAAACAATCCATTGTACAACACAGAGCACCTGGCACATAGTAGGCTTTCCATAAATAGCTATGGTTCAGGGGGAAACTCTCAACACCAGCCTGAATAAACACTGGGCATTCTACACATGGAAGAGGAGGAGATGTATAACGGTCCGTTTAGATCCTTATCAACGAAACATAACCAAGATCGGCTGAACATTAACTGCTATTAAAATTACTAAGGCAATTAAGTCTACATCATGAAGTCAGCGCATTCAGAAAGGTTCTCCAGGCAGAAGAAGCAAGGGAGGAAAGGGGGGGGGGAGAAAAAAGGGCTTTCAGTTCAATAAGCAAAAACTATATTTTGAAAGATTAATTTCTATCTTTTTGACATCCTTGTCACTCAAAGCCAGAACACTTGATTTCAGGGTTTCAGAGCCTGTCACTGAGAACAAACCTCAAGCTGTGGACGCCTCCACAATGGTTCAGAGGTAATGCTTGCCTGGCCGAGTTATTGCGGCCTCCAAAAGAGCATTTGTGGTGGAGACTCTGGCAGGTTCTAAATGGGGCGGATTGAATATGGATGTCATGTCAACAGAGTTCCATAATTAAAGGTGTTTCTTTATAGAGTCTCCCTTCTTCCATTCATTCATTTAACAAGTATTTATTGAGCGCCTCCTCTTTGCCAGGCATTGCATTAGCCAGGATTTCTGTTTTCAAAATCAGCGTGACTTAATGAAGGAATGAATGAATGAGAGGAAGAACAACTGAAGGACGAGAAGCCCTCCATCGGCACATGTTTCTTTACTGCTCCACAGCCTACTGGAGAGGGTAGCATGTGAAGGACAGAGCTTCTTCAGGCAGCTCCAGCCATTGCAGACAGAACTCTGGTGCCCCAGTGGATGATGCATTGATCCATTAACCGTAAATTTGGCTGTTCAAACCCAGCAGTCACTCCATAAGAGAAAGAGGCGGCTTTCTGCTTCCATAAAAATGTCCAGTCTCAGACACCTAAGGGGACACCAGCCTCAGACACCTACGTTCCAGCTTCAGACACCCAAGGGGACAGTTCTACCCTGTCCCGTAGGGTCACTAGAAGTCAGAATTCATGTCACAGCAGTGAATATTTGGGAGTTTTTCAGGCTATGCCCAGGCGAGTGAAGTACCTGTGATTGTGCCCTACCCAAACTGGTTACACGAGTCTTCGGACCACCTCGTTCTACCGAGGACGTACACCCTGAATGAGACTCGAGACATCTTCAATTGAGCTCTTGTCCTGCTCTCCTCTCGATTTACGTCTTTATCTCCCAGGACCCCAAAGGTCCTTTCCAGTTCCCTTCTGCCAACCACTGTCCCTCTGACATACCCTCTTCTACTTGGGGATGTGAGGCTCTGTGCTACAGCTTGTTCTGGTCCTGTTGTTGGCTCTTTAGGAGCCCCGCTGGCACAGTAGTTAGGGCTCTGTGGTTCGAGCTCACTGACTAATTCCTGGAAGGCAGCTGAGATATCTTTTGCTTTGTTTGTTTTTTGCTTTTTTAATGCGTATTGTAAATAATCTAGAACACACAAAAAGCAAACAAAATAGCATAATGCACTTTCCTGGACTCCTTGCTTAGCCCCAGAGACCATCAACCCTGGGCTGATGCTGCCCCATCCTGATGTGCCTCTACTTTTCAAAACAAACGCACAAGCTCCTGGCCATCAAGTCAATTCTGACTCATAGTGACCATATAGGACAGAATAGTGCTGCCCCTGTGGGTTTCTGAGACCGTAACTTCTCTCTTACCACCCTGATATGATCCTGAGGCAAATCTCAAGCATTATTTCTTTTCCGTTACAACCTGGTCTTAATAACAGAAAAGTTACCCAGAAAAACTCCCAATTATGGACACAGCAGGGAGTGGGAAATATTTTCTTTAAAATGTTTTTCACTCAAAGTGGTTTAACCTGAAGAAGGGAGTGGATTAACAAAGTCACTAAAATATGAGAGGCACATCGATGAAAATAGCCTAAGGCACAGCAAGGTCTCAGAACCAGAAAGCAACCTGAACTTTCTCTCCAGTGTTGCCCTCTTTCTGCTTGTTACATCAGCATTTCTCTCATCAGTGCCTTAGTTGCTCCTCAAATGTTTTGACTTCCTCCTACAGAGGGGACAATAACAAGAGGAACCCACCTCTGAGCTTATATTCATGCAAGTATGTTATTCTCTAGGGAAGACTCAACTCTACCAACGTCAGGATGAAAAACGGCAGGGAATTGATCTGATTGGTTCATTTGCATCATGTGCTTTTCTCTGGACCAATCACTAAAGTCAGGGTTATGGGATACCCTAATTGATGCACCATCAACTACACTCCACTATTTCTCAACTGTGACCAGTGGGGTGGAGAACAAGAGAAAGACCACCCCCCAACACCAAAACAAAATAAACCTACTGTGACTGAGTTTTAGTCCAATGCCTATATAAGGTATAAAGTTTCCAAGATTACAAATCTTTATGACAGAACACAGCTTCATTTTTCTCCCTCAAAGAGATTAGTGAGTTGGAACCATGCATTTGGCAGTTGGAAACCCAACATTTTTGTTTGTTTGAGTTCTGGAAGAGTTCTTTTCTCTAATCATTTTATTGGGGGCTTACAGCTCTAATCACAATCCATCCATCCATACATTGTGTCAAGAACATTTGTACATATGTTTCCATCATCATTTTCAAAACATTTTCTTTCTCCTTGAGTGCTTTGTATCAGCTCATTTCCCAACCAATCTCTCCCTCCCTCATGAACCCATGATAATTTATATATATTTTTTCATGTTGTGCACTGACTGTTGTCTCCTTTTACCCAATTTTCTGTTGTCTGTCCCCCTGGGTGGGGGCTATATGTAGATCATTGTGATTGGTACCCCCTTCCTCCCACCACCACCTTCCCCTTCCCCTCCTGGTATTGCTACTCTCATTATTGGTCCTGAAAGGTTTATCTGTCCTGGATTCCCTGTGTTTCCAGCTCTATCTGTACCAGTGTACGTGCTCTGGTCTAGCCAGATTTGTAAGGCAAAATTGGGGCCATGATAGTGAGTGGCGTGAACATTCAAGAACTAGAAGAAAATTGTATGTTTCTCTTCCTTGTGACTCTTCTGTGAGGGGATGTCCACATGTCTACAGATGGGCTTTAGGTCTCCACTCCCTGCTCCCCCTCATTCGCATTGATATGATATTTTTGTTCTGGGTCTTGGAAACCCAACTTCTAATCCACAGAAAAGCCAGGGCTTTCTCGGGACAGGAGAACAGAGAAGGGTGAGGCACAAAGTGATAGAGCATAGGAAGAAAAAGAGCTAACAGTTATTAAACTTCTACGATGTGGTAGGAAATAGTATATCAAATAAAAAGCCCTAAAAGGCACACATCTTTGTTTGCATTCTTATGAAGAAACACAAATTCATGAAAGCTAGGCACTTTGTCCAACCGTTGACTCTTGACTTCCCAGCTCCATCATTATGTCTGCAATCCCTGCGTTAGGTGCGTACGCGCTTTAAAATAAATGACGGATGACTCTAGGTGATGAGGACATTTCAGGAGAGAGCTTCCAAGATGCTGAAAGCCATGAACCTCAAGCACAGAAAGTCCTGTGAGGCTATGTGACCTAGGACAGTTTCCCTAACCTCTCTGTGCCTCCTCCGTTTCTGGTGTGTGAAATCACAGTAGTAATATTTCCCTTTCTAGGATGGCTACAAAGACAGAGAAAAGGTGTCTCTGTAAAGTGCTTCACACAGGTGTCGGCTCAGAGGGAGAAAATAGCAAACGGTTGCAATTTTCATCATAACCACAGCCCAGGGCTCCGGGTGAATACAGAGAGGTGATTATCAACGGCAAAAGGAAAACCAAGGTCACCGACTGTGATAAATTGCTGTGATTGTGAAATGAAAACACCTTGCCTTTCTTGTGTCTGCAAAGGTGAACGCCGAAAGATGCAAATGGGGTGTGCAATGTCCCCATCAGTTGAAGGCGTGTAGCCCCCAAACCAGGAATTCACTGACAGCAAGTCTAGGGAGGATAATGAGATGACGAAAAAGGGGGAAGTGGCAAAAAGCACAGAATAATAGCTCGCGACCTAGAAAGATAAATGCTTGAGGGATTTTTGTCAAATGAGGGTAGATATCCTTCCCACGTTGGGTTCTTGTCTGCAAGAGATGCCAACAGCATTGCCCTGAAGAAGAAAATTGTCCCAATGAATGGTTCCAACCTTCCAGATGCAACAGCTCCCGCTGCGACAACACCATGACAGAGGACACAGCACGGCTCTTGCTGACAGAGCTGGAGGTGGTTGGCAGAGAGGAAGGAAAGACAATTCTGGACAGATGCGACCCTTGGAATATTGTCAGCCCTCCAGATGCAACGGCCTTGGCCCTCCCTTTGCAGTTTGCCAAACAAACGTGTTTCAGGTTCTAGAAACAATTCACTATAGAAGAGACCTGTGGAAGGATGGCTCAGAGAAATGGACACAGATGTCACGCAGACATTCCACAGAGTCCCGCTGTGAGGTCTCCACCTCCAGAATGCATCGAGTTGCTAGGAGGTTCTGACAGCCTGGGGAGGTACATGAGGCTTCCTTGGTCCCTGCAAATCACAGTGCAGTTCCAGGGGGAATGAATTTGTATCATCTCATGTCTCAGCTAGATTGCCTTCTGAAAATTTACTCAGCAACCTTAGCTAGAAAAAATAGAAAACCTGACAAAGGCAGTCAGGTAAAGCAGAATACTATCTATATAGTTTCTAAATCCCTTTCCTCTTACTGGACCTAGTGGATGCAGCAGACAAAGCAAAGGACTTACCATGCGAAGCCTACCTAATGTAAATTTCCAAACCAAAAACTCAGTGCCATCCTTGATTCTGACTCATGGTGACCCTGCAGGACAGAGTAGAACTGCACCTATAGGTTTACAAGACTGTCAATCTACATAGGTGTAGAGAGCCTGTTCTTCCCCTCGAGGCGTGACTGGCAGTTTCGAACGGCATGACTTGAGGTTAGAAGCCTAACATATAAACCACTAGCAGAGAGGTCCCTGCGTCTTCTCAATGCTGAAACTCCATACAAGACAGCAGTAGGATGACACCCTAAGCATTTGTTAGCCCAGACTGTAACTCAGTCAGAATTTTATACCTAGAACCTGTTGCTCTACTTAGAGATGCCTAGTTACACTGAAGGATGGAATGGAAGTTTGAGTGGAAGACACATGAATGATCATAGTCAGGTTCAAAAAGTCTCCAGAATTGACCTTGAGCAGTGCTTTCAGCCCTGGTCAGTACAACCAGTGGCGGTCTGGCCTAAATGTCCACTTCAGACACCAGAGGGAGAGCTACCCTCAGGACTCAGGAACCACAGGCACATGCATCCGCTTGGGTAACGACTTTCACTTTGCATCTAACATCTTGGATTGGTGCTGAGCTTTTAGAAAAAGAGCTAGGAATCCTTTACTGAATTCATTCAAATAAATGGTTTTTTGAAGGGTAAAGCTTCAAAACCTATCTTTGACAATAAATGCTTAGAGATGAAGCCAAACACACAGGTCGTAAATAATAATAGTGACAAATTAGACTTCATAAGAATTATAACTGTATGCACATTGAAAGAATTTACCAAAAATTTTAAGAGACATCCTAGAGAACGGGGAGGAAATGTTCGGGAGCCATATATCCAATAAAGATTTACTATCCAAAAACTTACAGGACAGAGCCGAGCTGCCCTTGTGGGATTCTGAGACTTTAAATCTTTACAAGAGCAGACCGCCTCACCTTTCTCCCCAGGAGTGACTGGTGGGTTTAAAATGCCAAACTTGTGGTTAGCCACTCGATGGACAGCCCACTAGACAGATCCTTTAAGGGGACCCATCCTTGCAAAAGGACACCATACTTGATAAAGTTGAGGGTCGGCATAAAGGAGGGAAACCTTCAAAGCAATGTCTTGGTTCGGTGGCTGCTGCAATGGACTCAAACATAACACCCATGTGAGGATGGCCATGGACCAGGCCAGGTTTTGTTCTGTTGTACCTGGAGTTGCTATGGAAACAACTCAAAGCACGTAAAAGCGTCTCAGGCATGTGCTAACTCTCCTTAGCTTACATTTCCAATTCATGACAACAGTAAAACAAACAAAGAAACAAACCCACTAGGTCAGCAATGTATGCATTAAGAAGGAGCTGGGCCAGAGAGGGCCTGAGGGAGGGGAGGTTTGTGAGAGGGAATGAGGAAGAGGTGGGGGGGAAGGGAGGGTTCTCAGGCAGTGGTTGATTTTAGGCAGAAGGGCCAACGAGCTGGCTTGGCTGTAGGTATGCAGGAGCAGGGGCTGCCTAGTCCTGAAGAGGCAGAAGAGCTTCGGAGACTCTTTCAAAAGACCTGTCTGTCACCTCCACAGCCAGGTGATGTGTCCGTATGTCAGCAGCTCTCAGGCTTGGGTATTCTGAGGCCCGCAGAGGAGGGAGGCATTGGGATCTATGGGTCAGCCAGGAGCCCTTCCACAAGCCCCGCTCTATGATGGTGAGACTAGGTGGAGAAGACAGCCCTAGATCCCTGGCTGGGGAGCCACCTAGAGGGCCACGAGTGACTCAGGGACTCAGGGGGAACCATGCTCAGGCAAGACAGGGGTACAGTCCCACGGCCCACATAGTGCAAATGTTCCCATTAAGGGCTTGGTTGTTGGACCCTCGCCGCCTCTCTAGGTGAGGCGTGGGTGTGTCGTCCTGCATGAGTCCATCATGACGCATAATGTTCTGATGCATACTGTGACTCTGGACTCCATCAAGAGCCTAGCTGCCACACCAACAGGCAAGGTATTGAACATGCCCACCGTGATAGCTGGAACATACTGCTGAGTGACATGTTAGACACAAAGGAAGAAACAATGCACATCTTGTCTATATAAAATATCTAGAAAAGGCAAATGCATCGAGGGCCAAGTTTATTAGTGAATGGGGCCCCCAGGAAGGGGAAATGGGGAGTACCTGCTGCAGGGCTGTTGAATTTCTGTCTGGGGCAGTGGGAAACATTTGTGTCACCTCCCCCAAACCTATCCCACCACCATTGAGTCAATTCTGACTCACAGCGACCCTTAGGACAGGGTAGCGCTCACTGCCTCTGTGAGTTTCTGAGACTCTACTCTCTGCAGGCATAGAAAGCCCGTCTTTCTCCTGCAGAGTGGCTGGTGGTTTTGAACTGCTGGCCTTGTGGAAAATATTTGGAAATGGTGGATTTTGAACGCATTCTGAATGGATCTAATACCACTGAGTTGTACATTTCAAAAAATGGTTAGACAGGAAAAACATCTTGATATTTATCTTTCAACCCAATCATTTTTAAAGCATTTTTCTTGTTGTCTCCCTCATATCCGTGAACTCCCTGTGTGCTGTTCATATTGTAGGTATTTGAGAGAATTATTTAAGGCTATCCAGATTTGTGGTCCCGCAGGAAAGCACGTTCCTTTAAGACATGGTTGGACTCAGTAGACAGCTCCTGATACTTTGCAAGCTTTTTATTGCTTCCCGTAAAATGAGGAAACTTCAGTCGAAAATACTAAACTGGCCGTGCACGAAAGGCTGGGGATCTGCCTTACAATCTCTGCTTATTTTGACCTAATCCCTAGCTTCTGGCTATTCTCCGTTGTTCTCTCCCATTTCTCCTTTGATACCAACCAGCCTCCCAATCTCCAGGACGTGCCTTGCTGTACTCTGGGAGAACAGATGAATTCTCTTCTCTGGTTGCCTGAGTCTTTGTTATAAGCCACTTCTCTGTGCTGTCTGGGCACATGGCTCCTTGCCACACCCGTTGGACTCGCACCGATGGCAACCTGGGAAACTGCGAGGCTTAGATTTCAAATTTACACTGGCACTTGGCCTGTGGAGTGGTCAAGTAAATGATTCCAGATTTAGCTACAGATTGGTAAAGCCAGCACATGCTTTTAGGGTTCTTATTATTTTTGTTCAATAACAGCATTACTAGCAATTGCTTTTCAATCTTTATTACAGAAAAAAGTGTGTATAAAAGTGGAATAGGATCATGAACTTCCATGTCCCCATCAGACAGTTCACAGCTACTTTCTTGATTTCTTGACTACAAAAATTATTGTAGAGCGGGCAAATCATTTCAATACTGCACAATCACATGTTTAGACCAAAGCTTTATGTGCCGCTTCGCAGTATCAGCAGCCTTGCCTTTCAGGATCAAACTGAGCAGAGTCAGTCTATAAAACTTAAGCAAATCTACCCAACCTATTAACTCCACTGCCATCCAGTTGATTCTGACTCATAGTGACCCTGGACAGAGTTTCTGAGGCTATAAATCTTTACGGAAGTAGATAGCCCCTTCTCCTGCCGACTGTCTAATGAGATTGAATCTCCAATAATGCAGTTAGCATTCCAACACTACAATGCTACTGGTTGGATGGGAAGTAATATAGATTGGAGAAGAACTGATCCATTTGAATTATGGAAGATGGTGCGTGAACCCCCGCAAACAAACCTGTCTTGAAAGCACAGTCGGAAGGCTCTTTAGAAGTAAGGGTGCTGAGAGCCCCTCAGATTCTTTGTCCATGTCTTCAGGAGAGACGAGTCAGACATGGGAGAGGGTCAGTGAAACAGAGACCGACCCTCAAAGAGACAGATTGCACAGCACCTGCAAAAGTGTACTTCAAAATAGCAACATCTGCAGCATGATGCAGGGCCTGGAAGTGTTCCATGCTATTGCACGTAGGGTCACAGGTGAGTCACAACCAACTCAGCATCACTTGACAACAACTCCCAAGAGAGTACGAGTCTGCACCCTGGAAGGTGATCAGAAGAGCAAATACTCTTTCATCAGGAAGAGTCCTCAGGCCGCCAATCTGTGATTCTGGTAGCAATTCTTTTCAGCAATTCTTTCCCCCCCTGATGTCAACCAGAGAGAAAAAAAGAGAACAAAGGGGGGGAAAAAAAGAATGAGGTAACCCAAAATATGTGAGTGCCTCCCTTCCCTTTAATAATTAATTGCACAGCCCGTCCGTGAGTTTATCTAAACATCCTGAAGATGTTTGATTTCTAGCTTACGCCAGGTCTGACCAAGCCTGGCAGAGGCCATGGAGATACAAGAGTGGAATCCGGAAGAACAGATAATAAAATGAACATATGCGCATCTGGCCCCACAGGACACAACTGCGGTTAAATGGAATCCAAAGGCAAGCAGTAGAATTAGCACGGAAACATTCTGTATATTATCAAAGAGTTTATCACCAAAGCAATAAATCCCCCCTCGTAGTCAAAAATGAGTGCATTTAAAAAAAAACTTACTGTAAGGCATCACATAGCCTACAGTGCAATCTAGAGTTCTGGAGATAAGGTACATATATATATGAGCTCTTCCTGCCCTTATCTCTAACACCCTGAGGCTAGACATTTATCTTTATTAAGGCCTAGATAAATATTATGTATGTGTGTATACTTACACATTTATATACACATCCATACACAATACCTGTACAGATATACACAATACTGTTTTTCTGTTTGTTTATAAGATAAATGAGGCACTTTCCTGGGATGTCATTGCTCTTGGTGTTAAAATATAATGCTGAAGATAATGAATTTGCATTTCCCAATAGGTGTGTTAGTTTTGAGAAACCTACTAAACAAAACCATTTATATTTTAAAGAAGCGAAAGACTCCCTTTATACACTCTTTTCCTTTTGCAAGGCATCATGGGCTCATCTATTAGGGTGAAGGTTGGGTTATACCTGCAGGGTTAGTGGTTCAAACCTACCTGCCACTCCGAGGAAGAAAGATGAAGCTATTGGCCCCCATAAAGATTTACACTCTTGGAAATCCCATAGAAGGTCGTTATGAAATCAGAATCAACCTGATGTTGTTGGGTTTGGGTTTTGGGTTCATGGACATTGTTGAGTCAAGTCTAGGTCCAAGAAAACATAATTCAAAGAGTATACCCTATCAGTCTTGGATTCAAAAGGACATCAATTATCAAGTGCCAAGTACCAGCATTTGTATATTGCTGGAATCACATATTATGATAACATGAATTATGTTTGACGGAAAAAAGCCTGGACCAAACAATATCATGAAAGTCTCACTTCAAGGGCACATTTGAAATAAATCCCCTAAAATTAAAAGTTTCTGTTGTCACCTAACAGTACTGTTTTAGCGGCTGTGTCCAAATCAGTGTCCTCCATCATCAAGTTCCATCTTGAATCATGTGAACTTGAATGAGGAAAGGTGTGTTCTGATTTTAGATTGCTTACAGATGCTGCTCCTTGAACACCGCTAGATTCTCTGAGCTGAATCCTGAAAGTCACCAATTTTCCTTAGGGACCAGAATGACCCTGACTCTGCAGTGCTGCCTGGGATACCATCTGGTAGAAGGCAAAATCAGGGCTTCAAACCAGTTCATTAGGATGCAGCCTCCTGCTGAGAATTCTTATTTGACCCCAGACAGAATGAAGGCACAGGCCTGGGAAGCGTTTCCTTCTGTTGGGCCAACATCACTATGAGTCTAGACCGACAGGATGGTTTCTAACAGCAACAGCCTACTGAATCCAAGTGTACAGTTTCACAAGATCCTCAAGAGCTTTCTAAAGATCCTGGTTAAAAATAAGATGTAGATTCTAATTCCATATAGCTGGAGTGGAGGAGAAAATTCTCAGCAAGGGCGGCAAACCAAACGGAATGAGTTGGAAGAACTGGGCAAAGCTGAGTGATGAGAAGAGGTGGCTGTGCAATGTAATCCCAGTTGCTTGTGACAGCAGCTACAAGTCTGTGCTGGCACTGCGACTCCAGACCCGGGGGAAAGGAGACCAGAAGTCTGTTCTCTGTCCATGCCCAGAGACTGCTTATGCTTATTTAATCAGGGGGCGGTGGAGTATAGCAAGACAATGGCTTCTCGCTTGTCATAGGGTAGAACTTTGTATGTGTTGTTCCCTTCGGCAGGAATGCTCTCTCCTCCAAGGTGATTCCCCTCATCCAACAAACCCCAGGCATGCACAGACGGCAGGTGGATGAAAAGACAGGCTGTCTCAACGGAGCCCTGGTGGCCCTGGGGGAGAAGCATTGGGCTGCTAGCCACCAAGTTTGTGCTTCCAACCCAGCAGCCGCTCCAAAGGACAGAGAGGAGGCGTGTCTGATCCCACAAAGGCTTACAGCCACAGGCGCCCTAGCTAGGGTCCCTATGAGTTGAAATGGACTAGAGGACAGTCAATCTGGTTTGGATATGTTTTCTAAATTATGCTTTTCGTACAAACTGTACATCAATGCTTTGTTCAGTTAACTCAGAAAGTTATTATGAGTTGGAGTTGACTGATGAGCTATGAAAAAATAGTATCCACTCACTTCTCAGCTCCGGGAGGGTTGGAGTGGGAGTCCCGCTGGAGGCGCTGCTGCAGAAAACCAGGTGATCTATTTCCATAGGCGTTGAAACCTGCGGGGGGAGCCGGGGGCGGTCAGTTCTTCGGGGTTACCACCAGTGCGACTGTCACTCCGTGAAAATTGCGATTTGTTTTGCTTCACTTTGTTTTCGATTTATTTGCAAATATTTTAGCACACATCGTGTGTGAGTTCATCCTGACCTCCACCTTGGGCTTCTTAAATCCTCATAGAAAGACCTTGATCTAAACTACATCCTCAGATTATCGTTAGGTTAGCCCTCTCAGTATCCCATCAAAATTCAACACTCCAAAGGCATTTAGCAAAACACGGCTTCCTCTATCCCTATCTCTAATGTAGCCGAGGGTTTAATCATCATCAAGTGGTATTTTGAAAAATAATTGATCCTTCACCTAATGAGTAGCATTTTTTATCACAAGAGACTAGTTTATTCTTGAATGTTGAGTAGCTGGAGAAAATAGGCTGCAGAAGAGTGATATTATAGAACTTTATAAATCTACGTATTAAAACTGATGTTCAACCAAAAAAAGGCATGTATATTGAATGAGATTTACACAAAATCACGAATTTTGTATAAGGCAAAGGGCTAACTCTAAAACCCATCTGTAAATGGGAATTAAAAAACAATGGATTTTTTTAAAGATATCAGGAAGCGGATTCAAATTCCAGCTTGAAATTTATTTTTCATGTGATACCTCCATTTATTTATTTATCGAACAAAGCTTCTACATTTCAGACACTGGATTATGTTTTTAAACATTTATTGATAAGTTATAATAACCCCAATCTTCACTTTTTTTTAATTAAGAGATCATTTTATTGTGGACTCTTGCAGCTCTTATAACACTCTGTACATCAATTATATCGAGCATATTTATACATAAGTAGCCATCATTATTTTCTAGAGATTCACTTTCTTTTGAACCCTTGGTATCAGGTTCTCCCCCCCCCTCTTGTGACCCCTTGATAAATTATAAATTATTATTAGTTTCCTATCTTCCACCAACCACTGTCTCCCTTCCCCCACAGTTTCTGCCGTTCATCCCCCTGGAGTGGGGCATGATGTATGGTTATGCATTGATCATTGCTAACAGTTCCCCCTTCCTCCTCTCCTCTCCCCGCCTTCCCCTATCGCTGCTCCCATTCCTGTTCCTATAGTTGTGTGTCAGGAGCTATGTAGCATTTTTTTCATTGTACACGGGTTAGAAGTGATGTACACTCCCCTTGCCTGTGCAGATATAGGGGCATGGCCGGAGCATACACTCTTGGGAAAGATGCCTTGGACTTCATATTCCATCGGGTTCCTCATTCAGCTGCACACACAGGCTGTGGACACCAGAATCTTGCTGCTAGAATATTGTTACATGGATTTCCAGTGGACCATGTCTGCCATGTGCTTTATCTTCGAAAGCCTAGCTGTCCTGAGTGAGGTCTGAGGACAGGAGCATCCACACTGCCAGGGAGCTGGCCAGAAAGACAGCCTCCCAGGTCTCAGCACAGGCGTATGGCCAAGTAAAAGAATCCCTAGGGATTCCTTTGCAGAGGGACATTTGAAAAGCCATGCTCATATTTAAGGATGGAAGGCCAAAAAGTCACCAACAGCACAGTCCAGGTTGTAGGCATTTAACGAAAATGGTTTGTTTTTGTCTGTTTTCTTGATGTCAGTCTGATGATAACATGTATGACAGAATCTCATGGGAGGCTGCCTATCATTGTAATGGACACCTGGTGGTGGGAGCGCCAGTGGAGAGAACTACAGAACCCCACGGGGCCTTACTGGAGCCCACGTTTACCCACCATCAAGAGCCTCTTCATGGCTTTAGGCCCTTTGCAGCCCCGTCTTTACCCAGACTGTCTCAGACTACAATTCTACATTTGCTGTGAGATCATTGGATTAATGTGGGACTCTCTTGTTCTGTGGGTTCCAGCAGGGCAGAAACAGGTTTTACTTCCTCTTTCCTTGGCCCCTCTAGCCAAGTGTCTAGCACTGGTGCACATAGAGAATAAATGTTTTTGAGTGAGTATTATTGACTTTAAGGGAGACTTATGATTCTCTGAGCAGGCAGGAATAGGCATCCATGTAAATGTGCAGGTATCCGCTCAGCCTTTGTGTGCTTCAGAGTTTTTACCTGACTCTTGGGTGATGAGAGAATAATTGCCACTGTGATCTGCTCCTGGGAACGCCTAAGGCACATTTCCCAAGCTCACATATGTGTACCTCTACCAAGGGAGAGCAGTCCAGAAATCAAACAATATACTGCATTGGGCTAATCTCCTGCAGACCGCTCTCAAAGAGCAAAGACATCACTCTGAGGCTTCAGGTGCCCCACTCACCTCATATGCATGTGAAAGTTGCACACTAAATGAAGAAGGGCACAGAAATATGGTGCTTTTGAATTATGGGGATGGCAAAGAATATTGAAGACAGCATGGGTTTCCAAGAGGACTAACAGATCTATCTTGGGAGAAAGTTGCAGATGGAATGCACCTGAGAAGCGAGGATGGCAAGACTTCACCTCATGTACCTTGGATCTGTTGTCAGGAGGGGCCAGTCCTAGAGCAGGACACCATGCTTAGTAGAGGTCAGTGGAAAAGAGGAACAGGTGCAGTGATGGAGTGACACAACAGCTACAACCACAGGCGTAAGAATGAGATTGCTAGGCTGCTACACGCCCAGGCGGGCTTTCATTCTGTTGTGCATCAGGTCACCTAACAACAACCTTGGTAGCAAAGGAGCGCTGGTGGTACAAAGGCTAAGGTACTTGGGTATTCATCCAGAGGTTGGAAGTTCAAACCCACTAATCTGGCAAAGTGTTCCAGGAAAGATGACAGCCTAGGACTCTCTATGGAGGAGATTCTACTCCATTCTAGAGCGTCACTAGGAGCTCGATCAGTTTCAGCACAACTAACAGCAGGGACACAACTGTAGCACCCAGGGTGTGCGGAATGAGTAATACAACCTTTCTCGTGTTCCCTTTTATTCTACTGTGCTGTGTTGTGTTTTTTTTCCTGGTTTATCTTGTCTTTCTCTTTCTCTGCCTCGGCCTCTCTCTGTGTGTCTCTGGTTGAAACTAGCTAATCAGGTATGTGCATGTTTAATAGGGATGGACTGCATAACCACAGTGGTAGAGGGAACACTGACAGACGATTTCATGACTTCAGTAGGTTTGTTCGGAGCTCAAAGTGGCAGGCAGCCATTTGACCAGAGGGAAGAACACCAGCCGCTGCTGATGCACATATGCTTTCTCCCAACCCCAGGCCTGTGAAATAGAACATCGTATCAGAAATATGGAATCAATGCAAGCCTATTTTATGCAAATGATAGCCTATTAAGAAAGCCTGTGAACAAAATCCCTCCAAACAAGATTGTGCAGGCTTTTTTGGCTCCACTGTGACAGTCAGAACTGAATGCCAGCAGACGTGCAGATTTGAAATGTTCAACGATGGGGAGAAAATATAAAATTAATTACCTTGGTGAGAAAAAATAACTGTCAGACAAATCATTTATTTGAAACTATTTTGGAGAATTGTTACATAAAACATTTCTAAATAAGTGCAATTGATCCATCTAATAATAGGCATTAGCACTAAAACCAAATGGTGCCAAGTTAGGATTGGTATTGTGTTCACTAGAGAAACAAATTCATAAACACACATATGTATAGAAGAGAGAGTTTTATATAAAGGGTAATTGTACATTAAGAAAGTATCCCAACTCAGTTCAGTCCAAGCCCTTAAGTCTGACATTAGCCCATATGTCCGATACCAATCTATAAAGTCCTCTTCAGACTCATGAAACATATGCAATCACACTGAGTGCAGGATGATCACAGGCCAGCGGGTAGAACGTCTTTGGATCCAATACAGTGTAAGCATCTCAGCACTGGCAGGGGTCTCCACGTTGCTTCTCCAGCTTCCAGGGCTGCATCAAGGTAGGTCCATGTGGCTTCTCTTCAGGGATGTCTCACTGGGAGTGAGCAGAGAGTCTCTCCAGCCTCCAAGGAGGAAACACCTGAGTTCCTAGAATTCTCAGGAGAAGGTCATGCCCACACAGAGGCCTCATTGGCTATGATCCAATTGACAGACTAGACTCCACCCCTTCACTCTTAATCCTCTCAAGTCCCAAATTGACATCAGATTATGTAATTACCACACAATCCAAACAATATCTGCAGTAGAAATGTACCGGTAATATGCAATGGCAACTGTGGGCCATTAGAGTCTATCAGTCTATATTTGCATGTCCTAATAAAACCTATATGAGTAGGATATGAAAGAAGTCATTTTCATGCTCTAGCCATGCCTGCAGAGACCATTTTTCAGTACAGTGTGTTGTGGTTCATATGGTTTATTCTAAGATCGTCCTCATTATGTGGAACTACCTACCAAAGTCTATTTTCCAGATTGGAGATTTCTTCCTGTTTTCAAAACCATGGGATTAGGAGAAGCAATATTGAGGATAGACATTCATACACTGCAGTCACATGTGGATGAAATCATTGAAATGGTTACTTAAGTACTAACTGCAATATTAAAACGCAACATTTTTCTTAGACTTCCCAGCTCACGGAGGGACTTGCCAGTTGAAAATGATGAAGCTGTACGATTTTATTGCTTAGAGATATTTATGTACATAGATCCCTGAAATGGAAAGACATACACTTTATCACCCTGCTTCAATAACCCAAAAAAACTATTGAGTAGATTTAGCTTTTTTAAAATGAATTAACACCAGACATAGGCACTTGAAGCCCAAAGCTGGTGGTTTCAATAAGGCATGAGAAGAATAAGAGGGGGCTAGGTGTATGCTCTTACTCTGATAGAGGGTGTGTAACAGAGAGGCACGGTGCGGACTAAGAACGGAGAAAGAAAGCTTTCAGCTTCCTCTAACTCAGGCCTTTCCTTTCTTAAAGAGGAGTTTGTCCTTCACACAAACCTCTTCTTAGGACCTAAGGTGGAAGATACTGCTGTTGTCCCACTAATTCTGAACTTTCAAATGTCACAGAACATCAAGTAGCCCCTTGTTCCAAGCTTGTTTTCGTAAGCTACCGAGTCAATTTCAACTCAGTGACCAAGAGGCATCACCAGGGTTGCTGTCACCCCCTGTAGCAGTTCATGAAAGCCTCACCCCCCGCCCCGTGAACCTCTTCTCTTAGCAGGCAAAACCCGCTCTCATAGAGTCTATTTTGGCTCCCATGGACTTGTGTTAATTGTCTTCAACTTCCATTTGAACTTACACATGAGCAATTCGGTTCCCCTGTCTGCCTCTGGTCTTATTTGGGTTGCTTACCTTGAGCGTCTCCATGGTCTCTTCCCACCAAGGAAGGCAACTTGATTCCTGCATTTTCCATCTCTGAAGTTTGTGTGTATAGTTTCCATTTATGTTGGTGGAAAAGCATTTGAAATGAAGTTGTTCATTTTGCAATCTTCTAGCTTGTGTGCTCCAGCTTCATTTCTGTCACCAAGATCTATTTTTCAATTACCATTTCAACCCCTTTGTTCCTAACTTTTGCATTCCAATTGCCAAAAATTAGCAATGCATCATGACTGCATAATTGATGAACATCAAACTCAAGAAGGTGGTAGAGTTCTTCAGTCTAGTCATCATTAACTTCACTGGCAGGTGCATATATTTGAATAATAATTATACTAGCTGGACTTCCTTGTAAACATAATTATTACCCTATCACAGGCAACAACATACTTAAGAGAGATATTGATATATTTTATTTTGATTTGTTTTCAGGATAAATGTGACACATTTCCTATTGAATCTGTCATCCCCGGCTTAATAAACCATATGACTGTCTGATTAAAAATGGCCAATACCAGTCCATTTCAGCTCATTAATGCATAGGATATAAATCATGACACCTTCAATTTCATTTTCCTAGATTTCCAAGTTCCCTAGATTTCCAATTTTCCTAGATCCATACTTCCAATTTTCCTAGATCCATACTTCGAACATTGCACATTCTGATTATCCATAAACCCTTGGGGCTGTTTCTTCTCATTTTGAGGCATTCCCCATCAGCAAATGAAGGTCTTAGTGCTTTACATCATCCATATAATTATGGTAGATTCTGTTTTGAGGAAGCAATTCTTAATCTTTTCTTGAGCATCTCCCAACCTGAGGAGTTCACCTTCTCGCACGGTATCTGATGTGGTCCACTGCTATTCATAAGGTTTTCAGTAGCTAAGCCCTCAGCAGTGGACAGACTATTCCATCATGGTAGTCTGTGCTTAGTCTGGAAACTCTACTGAAACCTATTCACCTTGGGTGACCCTGATGGCTCTTGAAATGTAAGTGATAGAGCTTCTGGTATTAGAGCAACACACAACCCCAGTAGAGCAATCTGGCAAACTAGTTGTAAAGCGGCTTGGAGGAGAACACCCTCAGTTCCTCTCCAGCTAATGCGGAAAGGCTTCACTAAGGAAGATACAACTTCATGGAGTGGACACCATCCTCCATCTAGATGCAATGTCCTAGGAAGCTTAATTTGGCCTCAGGAATATTTGTTCTTGCCGTCCCTCTCCCTGCCACGCGCTCTTGGATCGCTCTCTTCCTCACTCCTTTCTCTTTTTTGCCTGTTTTCCTCAGATTTCTAATTTTGCTTCAAAGCTTTGGGCAAATCTTATTTATGCATACTACAGATAGGATGAGGGTCCCTAGATAGTGTAAAGAGTTAACATGCTCAGCTACTAACCAATAGGGTTGAGTTCACTCAGAGGTGTCTTCCAAGAAAGCACTGTCAACCTCGTACTTCAAAAAGTCCATCATCGAAAAGCCTGTGGAGTCTAGTTGTGCTCTGACACACATGGGGACACATGGCGTCCTCGTGACCCGAATCAACTTCACCTCAGCTGGTATCTCTGAGATGGCAACTCTGTGTCCTTGTTTTCTTTAGATAGAGAGATAGATGATGGATGATAGATAAGATAGTTTGTGTGTGTGTGTGTGTGTGTATGTGTGGCATTCCACACACCTACAAATATACTTTTACAAAAAACAAATCAACAGGCAATCAGAATGAATGCTATTTCCATCCATTTTAGAGCCTGTTTCTCCCCTCTCCTCCCCTTTTAGTTTGGTTCAACGGCTTTCTCACGTTTGCCCCAATTCTTCAGACAATTCCCATTGACAATTTTTAGGCAGTCATAAATATTTCCTCTCTGATCATAAGATTACACATTCCCAACACACACCTACATTTCCCCTCATTGCTTGTTTTACCAAGAGTCTATTATGCAAACTGTTCTTCCTCTTGTCTTTCTCAATTCAAATGTCTTCACAGTAAGTTCCTCTATATTGCCTAGTAGAGCTCTCAATGGACGCTTTCACCGTTGTATCATACTCTGTCCTAGAGGACCACAGCCAGTCCCCTGTTGCCTCCAGGAGTTTGCTACGATGGCGACATAAATATCAAAGTTCACATACCCTGGGAAAGCACGGATCCCTAGAAGGAAGGTTCTTAGGCCAGCAATGCACACACATAGGCAAATGCATTTCATTTTAATTGACAGATTGCCTTCCAAAAATAATCACCTTAGCACAGTGTGAGAAAAATCATTCTGTGTTCTGGTCAGTAATTGATTTTGTTTTTTGAATTTTCAGGAATCTTTTAAATCTATTTACATTTCTAAATTTCAAAATGAAAACTATTTAACACATTACATTTCCTAAAGTCTCAGTTCTATCACTGTACACTCCAGGCAGTTCCCTATTCCCCATATCAACAAGGAATTGCATCTATTTATAATTTATTCTTTAATTTATCCTTTTCATATCTACATATTTATATTTCATTTATACAATTAGCCTGTTTCTTTTATCAAAGATAACATACCTTTTTACCCCAGTACTTAGTTTTCCCACCTAAAACAAATATTTGGATTATCAGTTCACATGGGCAAGAGATCTTTCTCATTCTTACATTGTGTTATATAAATTTGCATGAGTTTATTCAACCAGTCTCCAGTCTTCTGCTGCTATAAATAATGCTATAGATTAAAAATAATAATAATGCTATAGAGATTAATCTTGGATACAGTTTAATATTTTACCAGGATATTTGGGGGGTAGCTTCTTAGAAGTGACAGCATGAGGAAAAGGATAAATATATATATATATAAAATTTTCCTAAACATTACCAAAGCCCATAAGAGTTGCATAAAATGGCATTCCCAAAGAAACTATGAGTGACTATTTCCTTAATGCCTTGTCAACATTCCCCATTTTCAACCTTTTAGATTTTCATCAAATTGACACATGAGAAATGATAACTTAATATAATTAGTATTTCTCTCCTATGAGGAAAGAGATTGAGGATCTTTTCAAATCTGTAAGAGCAATTAGTAATTTTTTGTGAATTACTTGCTCATATATTTTTATAATGTTTCTGTTAAGTTATTGATATTTTCTTATTTTCTCATCAATTTTAGTAGCCCTGTTGGTTCTTAGTGTTAGGTATCAGGCTGCTAATCACAAGGTTGGTAGTCAAACCCAGCAGCTGCTCTGCAGAAAAGCTGCTGAGGCTTGCTATCATAAGGATTTAGTTTTAGAAACCCTATATTGGGTTGCTATGTGTCACATTGACTTAATGGCAGTAGGTTTGGGTTCTTAATTTATATTTCGATGACAATAGCCTTTTGTAATCCAAGTTGCAAATATTTAAAATTTATTTTTTAGTTTTACTGATAGTAGTTATAACATGAAGTTATTTTCATTTTTATGCAATTGAATCTAATTATTTTACATTGGTGATGGCTTTTGAATAAGTTAGTAAACGA
Organism: Tenrec ecaudatus; assembly: GCF_050624435.1. Classification (NCBI taxonomy): domain Eukaryota; kingdom Metazoa; phylum Chordata; class Mammalia; order Afrosoricida; family Tenrecidae; genus Tenrec; species Tenrec ecaudatus. The sequence goes on along the minus strand of NC_134542.1, from coordinate 16,420,423 downwards.
ACCTGATTTTCAGTTTATAATGGGATTCACCCATGCTTTCTTTCAGAAATTATACGATTGTTCTTTTGCACATTTATACTTCATCCTGGTATGTGGTGTGAAGAATAGGTCTAACTACATCTTTTTCCAAATGTCTCAATATACAGAACTCAAACTCACTACCAGTTAGTCAATTGCAACTCATAGCAACCCTATAGAACAGGGTAGAATTACACTTTAGCGTTTCTGAGATTCACTTCACAAGAATTGAAAACCTCATCTCTATCCAACGGTGGTTCTGAACTGCTGACCTTGTGGTGAACAGCCCAGCCCATAACCCATTATGCCACTAGGGATCCTCAAAACGTTTTTTAGAAAAAGGGGGTGGAAAGATAATGAAATTGTCCCACAAATTTTGAAGCCCCTCCCTCTGTATTTATTTTCTATGGCTGCGTGACAAGTTACCACAAACTTAGCATTTCGATGCACATACAGTAACTCACAGCCTGAGGATCAACATTCCAGAACTTGACTGACTTCTCTGCTGAAGGCATCACCAGTCAGGAATCAACGTATCCGCTCTGCTGGGCTTCTACATGGAAGCTCCTGAAGGAATCCTCTTTCAAGTTCATATACAACGGTTGACAGAGCTAGTGCGTCCATGTAGTAGAAGGTTCGCATCTCTCTACCGACTGGCTTGGGGGCTTTCACATCTCCTCGAGGTCCCTAGCGCTCTTTCTCGTGTGGCTCTCTCCATCTTCAAAGGAGCAATGGCGCATAAGTTCAACCACCAAGACGCACGGCATCCGTTCCATGAACAAAGAGCACATACGGTTAGTTCAAAGACCTTTGAACATTGGCAGTTTCAGCAAAAGATCACCACAGCCTCAGCTTTTTCTCCATATTTTCCATGCTTTTATGAGCCATTAATGTTTCAGCCCTTTATTCCAAAATCCATGCTTTTAAGGGAGTCCTGATATATTTTAATGCAACAAAAATGGATTATATATTAGCTCTAAAGATGGACTACTCTAAGTATCAAAATACACCGCTTCCACAAACCACAGGAATGATCATTTCAACCGACTCAATTAGTATTATAGTTAAAAAAAATCATTTGTAGAACTTTGCCTCACTCTTAGAGTGCAAAAACAAAGGTTTGACCTCAGCATCCATTTCTCCTCACTCACCGATGTGGATGCTGTAAGGAGGCACGCCTCAGGAGTGAAGTCGTGTTCATCCACCTGCTGGAAGCACTATCAGAAGATGGCCCTCAATTGTTAGCCCTTTTCCTTGCCCAAGAGTGTCCCATCTTCCAAGACAGGCCATATCTAATACCTACGCAGGTATATAGAGCCTTGCCTCTTGGCTCCATCCTACAACAATTCTAGGGACCTCTGCTCCAGCGTTCCCAGAGCAGTCAGCTGAAGCCTTCCACAGGATGGCTCAATATTTCCCTCCACCCGGTGTGGCTTCTTTCCCCCCGCCCCATTTCATAGTGTCCGTGCCTATTGGACAGACTGAGGACAACTGTGCCTCTCAGAGAATGCCTCCAAAAGAACTCAAACTGGAACAAAAAACACTTAAAAACTGAGAGTTGTTCTATGATTGGTTTTCCATCAGTGTAATGATCCCGGAGCACCTTTACAAGTATTGATTAGATGCATTGGTTTGTCATTTTTTCCGAGTTGGTGCCTTTTCCAGTGAGACACAAAACAAAAGCATTAAGATTTCTCGCCTGTAAGCATGAGAATACCATAGACTCTGGAATTGGCTCACCAGTGGTCATACAACTCCACTGCCATCGTCAATGTATGATTTCCCAAACATCCAGTGGCAATTAGAATAACAGGCATACCATAGGATTGTTGGGCTGATGAATTAAGCACACATAGAAAGCCCAAGGCACAGAAAAAGTTCTCAGTACATATCTGCTCTATTTTCTTGGATATATTTTGTCTACTTGGCAAGGACTGATTCCCACACTCTGAACACCAGCGGTCTCACGGAACTAAAAAGCAAAATATCTGCTGCTATGTCACTGCAATTACGTGACATCCTACAGGGTCCTTTGATAAAAGACTCTCACCAGCAGCCTGCACCACTGCCCCCCGAGATGTAAGATCCGTCATTAAATGGCGTACGGTTGTGACTGGACTAAAGTGTTGATGTTTGTTTTATTTGACTTTTTCTCTCTTTCACACGTAAAAGGAGAGATGCTCTTTTATGAGACTTCATGGGGAGAAATACATATCCATTGAATGCGACAAACATGATTTTACTTTTGTTGGGGAAACAGTATCGATAAGCTTACAAATGTGGTGATGAGCCGCTGAGGTTATCTGAGGATGTGGTGGCTCCGTGTTCCTCGTTGACAAAGGCTCCTCTCAGGAGAAGCACGGCAATCTTCAGGGAAAGGGGAAGGTGGGTCCCCCCAAAATAAGAATTCCAGAGAGCCGTGGCTCCCATTTACACTTTTCTTTTACAGCTTGTGAAATTCCATCACATTTAGAAATTCGGTTTTCTGGCGCACACAGAAACACATGCCATGTCGCATCCAAGCCCCGTTCATTACTTATCCTTACGATGTTATTCGAAGTCACGGTATCTGCTTTTCTATTTTCATCACTACTCTCATGCTTCAGTTAACATCTTGTGAGTCACGGATCCATTTCTGTGAATCAGGTAAATAACACCTTCGAAAAGTATTGCAAAGGAAAAAAATGAAAATCCAATGAAGGTTACCCACATATGCAAATGAGGAGAGAAGGCGTTTCTGGAGAGTCACCCAAGGAGCCAGCTGGGAGGAGAGGGCCCGGCCAGTTGCCGGAGGATCCGCAGAGTTGCTGCGACGGAACTATTCTCATGCTTTCCAAAGTTAGCATTGTCTATCAGCAAATCGGTTGCTTGCATGTCTCTTAAACCTTCCGTCTAATTGATGGAGAGACCATGAACCCCAGCCAGAGGTAGACCTGATCTACCTGATGCTGTATCTTGGAGCTCCCCCAGAGAAGGCGCTGGTATCCGTCTCACCCAAGGCCAGTTTTTCGGTCAGCAGATCAGGTCTGAGCGGTAGCGTAGTCTCAAAGTTCACCTGGATTTGACTACTCACCTTGAAAAAGGTTTAGTTCCTCGCAAGACAAATGACAACGCATCGACTACCACCTTCCTCAGCTAAGTGGGTCAAGGACTTTTTCTTACATTCCTGGGTTTTGCACAAAATGGATGCCTGGAGAATTAGAGTAAAATTAGCTACTCTTGAAGGAATCTGTCTGAAATTAGGGTTAGCTGGGCTAATGCTTCATGCCCACCAGGGACTCTAACTTCTCACCTCTTTTCCGCGAAGACTTTGTCGTGTGGATTGAGCCTTCTTTAACTCTGTCCTGCTGCTGCTGTATGTGCAAAGGAGAAGATGAAGCTTTTTGGTGAAAAAGAAGATGTAAAAAGGAAGGAAAAAAAGGGGGCGGGGGATGAAATCACAGAAGGCCCTTTATAGGAAATTAAGATCCCAAGAAAGCTCAAGCAGATTAATTTATTATAATTTGTAATTTAAAAAAATAAAAGCCCAGACTTGGGGCTATTGGAAGGCAAGTGAATGGCTAACCTAGTGGTATGGTTTCTGGCTTTTTCGCTCTCAATTTCTCCCTATTCTCATGCCAGATAGTGGGGGGAGCTTACGGAGATGGAGGTTGGTGAGAGATAGGTTTGTCAGTTCTTTGGAGTCACTGCTTACAGCTACTCTGCCTTTGCTTGGGGGCTGGTGGGAGACGGTAGATGGAAACGCGCTTTTCTCAAATGTGACCCTGCAGGACAGTCATACTGTCCAGTGGCGATCCAATGCTATTGGATTAGCGAACAGTGGACGGTGAGTCTGAGAGGTGGAAAAGGGAAGGGGGAGACCGGGATTTAAGGGATACCCAGGTTCCCTTGATGGCATAGCGGTTACGCACCGGAATGAGAGCTGTCCAATTATCAACACCACCAGCTGCTCTGCGGGAGAAGAAATAGGGCTTTCTCCTCCCATACGGTCGCGGAAACTCAGAAGGGAAGTTCAACCCTGTCCTACGTGGTCGCTGTGAGTCGACATCAGCTCAATGGCAGTGGGTCTGGTTTCTAGAAGTTCCCCTGAGGGAAGGTTAAGTCTGTTTGGCGTTATGAGAGTCCAAATTGGAGGGAGAGAAATTTGGCGGGAGATTGCTCTGGACTCTGTTTTCACGACCACCTTAGAATGTCCTAAGAATGTGAGATCTGTCCAGGGAGAAATACCTCAGTTGTTGGCTTCATGCGAGAACGAATTCACTCCGAAGCCTGGATTGTGACCCAAGTGAGTTTGATAAAGGATAGAAGTTGTTTCAGGTTTCACGCAGGTGCCCTCAGGGCACTGCACACCCACACGTGGAGTCCTGAGGCCTGAGGAACCACAGTCTGGTCAGAGAAGCAGCTGGGGAAAAAATGGCTGTCTGGCTTGGATCCTGGCTTTTCAGGCCCTCCTCTGGGAGATGTGGTCTATAGTACTGGCCAATCCCATTGCTGAATTAAACTCACCTGGCCTACATGGGGCCAATCCAGGTGTCCCACCCACCTAGGTATACTACCCCTTTCTATCCAGGAGATGGAATTTTTGAGCATGCCCTTTGGACACCCTAGTCCCTGCTCTGCTTACCTAATAAAACCAGTTGCCATTAAGTCAGAGTAGAATTGTGTGTCAGAGTAGAATTGTGTGCCACAGGGAGTCCCCGGGTCAATTTTGAGAAGTACATCACCAGACCTTTATTCGGAGACACCTTTGTGTGGACTTGACCCTCCAACCTTTTTGTGTAAAACTAAAAGCACGAAGCTCAGTAGTTGAAGGGCAGTTACGTAGGAAGATGCAGTGTTTCTTTAAGAAAATTAAATTTGGGAGGAGCCAATTCCTTTTTTTCCTCATCCCACCCCTCTGGGGTTGGTATCCCAGCTGTGAAATGATGCAATAATCTCCATGATGTGATGAGGCAATCAGTTGGAAAGGGAGTGTCCTCTGGAGATACTCTGGCAATGGGGGCTGGATTGTTTTCCCCCTTCTCTCCTTCTGGATCCTGCATCTGTATTGTCAGCGAGTCCAGTTCTTAGGACTTGAGCCAGCAGCCTGCTGTATTGCCTGCTGGTCTTGGACTTTGGATTCATAGTCTCCACAACATCTAGCAGCTTGCTGTCTGGCCAACTGATGTTTGGTTTGTCAGATTCTGCATCCTGTGAGCCAGCAGCCTGCCATCGGATCTGCTGAGCAGAGATTCACCAACACCTTTAGTGGGTGTTGAGTCAGGAGAAGTCTCCAGCCTGATCCCTGACCCACAGATCTGAGACTTGTCCCTCCAACAGTGTAAGCCATTTTCTTGAGATAAATCTCTCTGTATCCATATATGTAAACTTAGCTTCGCTTCTCAAGAAAACTCCCCCTAAGTTAGCGATTCTCTTCTTTTTCTCAGCATCTGCGTTCTTTACCTAACGTGACTGCGGAGGAGGCTGTGCTCAGTTAGAGAGCTCTTCAGATTCCACAGAGGCAGCTCAAAGTGAACACTTTCCAAGGATATTTTCACCCCATCCTTGAAGAAATCCATTTCTTAAAAAGTTGAAGGTCTTGATATTAGCATCCTTGGTGGGACTGTGGGTTAGGCACTGGCCTGCTAACTGAAAGGTCAGTGGTTCAAACCCATCAGCTGCTCTAAAAGAGAAATATGTGGCTGCCTGCTCCCAGAAAGATTTGCACGATCAGAAATCCTTAGGAGCAGCTCCACCCTGCTCTGTTGGGTCATTGTGGGTCAGAATCCATTTTATGGCTGTCGTTTGGGTTTCATTATCAAGCCTGGAGGCATTCAACACAGACTCGGTGCCTAGAGTAAGAAATAACATTTTCAACCAGCGTAGGCATGTATAGTACCTAATAGAACTAACTGATATCCAAACATCTCATTTCAAGGCAGAAGAAAAACATCAGCATTCCCTTAACAGAAGTATAAACACAGTTACAAACACAGATCCTCTGCTGCTCGGTTTATAAATTTGGAATAGAAATAACCATCCCTCTGTCAGGCTTAAGGTGAGGAATAGAAAAAATTACTTCCATCTCTGTTTGTGTGTGAGTGTGTTTAAAAATAGCCATTACTTTGGTATAAAAGTGTCAGCATGTCTGGGCAGGATGACAGATTTCATTTCCGCTTTCTTATCTACTCACATATTCACATTGTGTTAACAAGTCATCGCTACTCTGACTTGATAGAGACAGCTACCAAAAAATCTGAAATAATCATATAAATTGAGAGACTGGGTTGTTGTAATATTTATGTCCCTGACAGGTGCCCTGATGCTTCAAACAGGATCTCTTGCAAGTGAAGCCTATGCCTCTAGCTGCATCTGGGAGAGAAAGCACACAGGCTACAGTGTCAAGTCATGCTTCCCAGGGCCGACGGAAAGTCACCCCAGAGCAGTGGCAGTGGTTTCCCCACCTTGACCTCAACCACGCCTCCTCTTGTTCTACTGCATAGGTACGATCAGATCAGATGCTTTCGTCCTGCCAGGGCAGAAAAAGAGCAATCAGGCCAGGAGCTGAAAGCCTTCTCCTGGGATTCGGAAGAACCACAGAGTAAGAGGGAGCCCTTGCTGGCTGATGCTGTATATGTGTATGTGCGTGAAAGAGAGGAGGCAGGGTTGGTGAGGGCTGAAAAGCATGAGGGAACTGGTTTGCAGACACTGTCATTTGAAAGTGTGCAAGCAGAAGAAGGAATCTCTTCACCAGTCACTAGAGTCAGCTAGAAAAAGCCTGCACACTGGAAAATGGTTCAAGGAGACAAAATATGCCCAGAACTAGCATGGCATTTAGAGAGATGTACAGAAGACTAGGAGAGTATGGTGCCAGGGAAAGTCAAAATACCACTTTCAAAGGCTAAAAGAGACTGAAGTAAGTGAGAATGCTGGAGAACCAAGACAGCTAGGCATTTGTCTCATTTCTATCCAGGGGAATGAAGAGCGACTCAAGACAGGTCAAAGACAATAAGAGCTAGAAAAGAGAGAAGACGTGTTAGTCTGGGTTGATGAGAGAAACAAATCCAGGGACACTCATGTATGTGTAATAAAGTGCTTTCTATCAAAGAGAAATTGTATATGAAGAAAACATCCCAGCCAAGTCCAGATCAAGTCCATAAGTCTGATATTACCCCATATGTCCAATACCAGTCTATAAATTCCTCTTATGAGTCACGCAATACATGCAATGCTGCTGAATGCAGGACAATCACAGGCCAGTGGGTGGAAAGTCTTGTACAGTGGTTCTCAACCTTCCTAATGCCGCCAGCCTTTAATACAGTTCCTCATGTTGTGGTGACCCCCCAACCATAAAATTATTGTTGTGGCTACTTCATAACTGTAATTCTGCTACTGTTATGAATCAAGCAACCTCTGTGAAAGGATCGCTTGAACCCCACAGGGGTCATGACCCACAGGTTGAAAACAACTGGTCTTGTGGATCCATTGGCGGTGGAAGCATCTCAGCACTGGCATGCATCTCCACATGGCTCCTCCAGCTTCAGGGCTCTGGCTGCCATCAGCGTAGCTCCATGTGGCTTGTCAACAGGAATGTGAGGCAGAGAGAGAGTCCTCCTCCCAGGAGACAAAGAGGAAGTTCCCAGAATCCTCCTGGTGGATTGTGACCTGATTGACAGACTAGACCCAGGTCTACATTCTAGGTATCCAGGTGACATGAAATTAAGTAGCTACCACCGGTGAATGTCTGGAGATATTGCTGCATCGCCAGTAGACATTCAGGAGGAAGTCAAGGAGCCCTGGTGGTTCAGTGGTCAAGTTCTCAGCTGCTCACTGAAAGGCTGCTTGTTCAAACACTCCCCCCAGCCCCCAACCATCTATAGAACCACACATTTGTGCTTCTGCAAAGATTACAGTCTGGACAACTCTAAGAGGCAGTTTAATCCCACCACATGAGGTCTCTATGATTCAGAATGAGCAACAACTACAACACAGACAGAAGGAAAGCGGGAAGTGCAACTCGCTTAACCTTGAGGCAACTTGAATTCTGAAATGCCACTTTGATTTAAATATACAACTAACAATATGTTGTCCTGTGTTGTTATTGTCGTTAAGTGTTATCCATCAAGTCCGTCCTGACTCGCAGCGACCCTCCATTTCACGGAACAAAACCCCATCTAATCCGGCGCCGTCTTCACAATTATTTCTGTGTTTGAACCAGTGGTAGAATTCAGTGGGTTCACACCAGGTCAGCAGAACCAAGGCCTAATTTTTTGATGAGTTCGGCGAACTGGTTGTTAAAATGGTACTTGGGATCAGGATTATCTCGAAGGGGGTGGCTGGGCAGCAGCCCAGTGTGGGAATCACCACTTGATATTCCTTATCTTGTTGAACATTATTCATCTGCGCAACCGCATATTCTGAGTGTCTGTCATAATGTTGACTCCATGCATAGGTGTAAAAATTAAATGGAGCCATCCTATTCCTCTCTTAAAACCTGCCATAGTTTGATGAACGACTACATTTGCTTTCCTCTGTGTTTGTTACTTCCGAAAACAAACATAGAATGTAAAGAGAAAAGAGCGCCTGGCACAAGCAGGTGACATGCCGTCATTCATTTCATCTTTGCCTACAGCCCAGACCAACCTGCTATGAGGAGTGAATTATGCAATTCCTGACAGTATTTGAAGAGCTAAAAATATTGTGAGAACAATTTCTGTACGTTCAGAAGTGGAAAGGGTTTTTTTTCCAAAGATGAACATAATAAGTTCAGAGAAGAGAAGTCTTCTAACTATTTCTAATACATCAACACAATGACTATTGTCTAAATGGTCTACCTCTAAAGGAATGGGGTCCTACTCATCCAGTGAAAAGATAATTAGGGATAAATCACACAGCCAGTGATGCTCGGATAAAAGGGAAGAATATTGAAAGTGAGGACAACAATCAAGAAGCAATATGGAAATACCTTCAATAAGAGCTTTTTCCAATTTGTGTCAGGTATTTTAAAACATTTTTTCATTAATCTTTAAAAATTCTTGGAGCATAATTTAGTCCCGTGCACCTCTTTTATTGTTCTTGTTTACGTATTAGCTATATGAAACAATAAACCACCTTTTGGTAGATCCCTTTATTTTTATACTTAAAACAGTCACGGGGCAGTGAATCGGTCGTTAAGTTGTTTGAATCCCACCATTGGTCTGAGGCCACTTTTGCAGTTATTGTGCCACTCCATCTCATCAAGGATCTTCATCTCTTCCACTGATCTCCACGTTAGCAAGAATCCTGTCTTTCTTCGGGGCCTGACCCCTCCTGTTACTTTGTTCAAAATTGTTGTTGTTGTTGTTGTTGTTAACGCCTTTGAGTGCAACCCTGTGCACAACAGAAGGAAACGCTGCCCTATCCTTCCCCACCCTCAATATTGTGCCCACGCCTGAGTCCATTGTTGCAGTCACTCTATCACTTCTTCTCATTGAGGGTCGCCTTCTGTTTCCCTGCCCATCCACTTTACCAAGTGTGATGTCCTTCTCCAGGGACTTGTCACTCCCGACAATATGTTCAAGGTAGATAAAACGAAGTCTTGCCATCCTTATTGCTAAGGAGAATGCTGGCCATATTTCAAACACATGGGATGAAATCTCACCACTCTCCCTTGTAGGAGCCTTCTGGCTATACTTCTTCCAAGACAGAGTTGTCACTCTTCTGTGAATATTCCGCACCATCACCAAATTTCAAAGGTATTGATTCTTGTCCAATTTTCTTTAGTCATCATCCATCTTTCTATGTACATCAGGCAATTGGAAAGTCCACAGCTTGGGCTATCAACCCTTGAGTCTTCAAAGTGACATCTCTGCTTCTTGAGCAGCAGATTTTGCCCAAGGAAGAAGTTGTTTGATTCTTTGGTTGCCTGGCTTTATTTAACGCCAGTAATATAAGGTTCTTTCCACTGAGGACTTAAAAAAAAAACAACACTGTGGCTGTTAGTCTAAAGACCCACTGGGGCGGTAGGAGGCTGGAAATGAATAAACAAAAAATGGACCAAGTAAATTCCCATTCCAAATTCCCATAGTTCTGAAAAATGTTTCCAAGTTCTTGTTATTGAGGAGAAAGCAGTGAAATGACAAGAGGTGGGCCACAGAAACCACCAAGCAGCCAAACACCAGGAAGTCAACGTGTGGAGGGTTCTGGGCCAATTGCACCCCAGTCTCATTCCTGCGGCTCCATAGAGGGGAGGCCTTTATGCGTATTCCAGACCTAGTTTGGAAGGTCCAAGCAACTGCAAACCCGTACCGATGACGAAAGGATGTGGGGATATTAGAGGCAGGATAAGAAGAAAATGAAAATAATATTTTTTTAATCAAGGGGTGTATTTTTATCCAACCACAGGTGCCGGACTGGATTTTTACATTTTTACCTTCACCACTGTGTCCTGCAATTCATCAGTAAATAAGTAAAGCTGCAACACTCTTTAATATATCGGGGATTATAGAACTGCTACTTGATACCCATGGCCAATTTATTCCAGTATGTCATCCATTTGAACACTGCCAGTTTATTCGACACGGGCCTGTAGGTGGGCCGAGTTATTTGGCCCCACACTGACACTGTTTGGCCATCTTTCAAGTCACAACCTGCATTTTCATTGCTCAAAAAATATTTCATCTCCTGTCCCCACAAGCTAATAAAGTTAAATCAAGCCAATAAAGATAAAATATAATTTAACCAGTTATTCTGGCTGCCCAATTACTCAACCTATTTTATCTTCTTTAAATGTAACTCAGTAACACACGTCCGGTTTCTTCAATTCTTTGTGGACTCTACCCTGACCTTTAGACATCATGCAGGCAGTCAGATGGAGAAATTGGGAACTAGCTCAAGAATGGCTTTTATTATGACCATGACTATCACCATTACCATAACTATTGTGATTACTGTTACAGTTACTATTACCATTAATGTTACTCTTGCCATTGCCATTACTATCACCATTGCATCACCATAACAATGATTACTATTAGTGTTACAATTATCATTGCATTACTATCACCATTTCATTACCATAACAATTACTACCATGACTAATTACTGTTACTGTTACCATTACTATCTCCCTTACCATACCATACCATTACCATTATGATGATCATAACAATTATTGCTATTACTCTTACTGTTACTATTGTCATTACAATACTATCATTTCATTACCAAAACAATTACTACTATGACTAATTACTATTACCGTCGCTATCTCCATTACCATACAATTACTACACCATACCATACCATTACCATTACATTACCATAACGATTACTATTACCATTACTTACTATTACTATGGTTAGGCATCTCTTTTCATTTTGAATAAACTTGTTTGATAACATTTCTGTACTTAATTTGGCTAATTAATGTTTTATCGCCTCATAAAACTAAATTCTGTTTTTAAAGAGGATATCTAATATTCAGTCAGAACCTTTCATATAAAACTGCAGATGCTTATCAGCAAAATGTTCCCAGCAATGTGTTTTTTCAGTTCTTTCAAGTTAGCGTTTCCTCAAAATTCTGTTTCCCTTCATGTAGCAGTAATAATGACCCAATATATCATCTTTATGTCACCTGTCAGAAAAAAATTAAGTCATCAATGTGTTGGGGCAGTCACAAGGTCTAGATATTGTCAGGAGTTTGCTTCTCAATTCACCAGTTTCCTTTCTCTGCAGCTCTACCCTGCCACACGGCCGTGGGGGCTTTTATTTTAAAAGGAAGATGAGCAGCTCAGCAAATGCTCAAGCTTCTGCTTTGAGAGCACGGTGGGAGCACAGTTAAGAACGGGCTATAAAGCGGGAGATGTATATCCTTTTATGTGTTGAGGATAATGAGGTATACTGATTAGTCTAACTCACTGAGGCAAATCACGGCATAGTTTTAAAGGTCTACTGTTCAATGCACCATAATTAAATTAAAGCTAAAATACTGTAATTATTTAGAAGCAAGATGCCATTTTTACTGGCTTTGTGAACTCATGGGCACAAATGAATGCAGATATAAAATAGGGTAGCCCAAGTTGGCTATATATTATCTTGTCTATATTGTATTTGAAATTAAATTACTCCGAAGTTCAGAGGTTAATAAGAAACACAAGAACAATCCTCTATAGAATAGTAGCTTTATGGCAGATGAATTTAAACACAAATGGCAAGGATGAAGTTGATTCTATACATAATGGGATGCAAGCATAAAAGTGTGCACGTACACACGATGTCAGACTCAAGTTGTCTCCTTACCTTTACTGAGAGCTTCTCATCTGTCAGTTAGTCCTACAGTGGTGACGTGTGTATTGCTCCGATGCTGAAAGATTTGCCACCAAGGTGAACAGGTTCCTGCAGTTTCCAGAATAAGACACACTAGGGGGAAATGCCTGGCCTTCTGTTTTACAAAATTAGCTGGCAAAAACCCCGTAGACCGCTGAACGGTAGCTGAGACTTTGACCTGCTGTGCACAGTCTTCAAGAGGGTGCACTAATGATCCTACTGTGGGCAAAGACTTTGAGAATGGAGTCGACAGAAGTGAGAGCCAACTCAACAGCTTCTAACAAGAACATTTGATAACTGGAATTGGGTTTTACTTCCACCATCTCCACAGAACCATTCTATAACATAGGGGTCAACAGTGTATACCCTTCTTAGTCATTACCAAACACCTAGGGGAAATGTGTCACTCCACTTGGGGGTTTGGGACCGGGGGCATGGGGAACATTCCGGTCACAAAGACTTTGGTGGGTAGCAACTGAGGTTTTAAAAGCTTGTGTGTACGTGCTACTGTGGGTCTTTCCCTATCCAGAGCAATGAGAAGTGTAGGAAATCAGAGATGCTTGGAAACACTTGATGCAGAAGATTAATGGACCACATGAACCTTAGCTTCAGACTATAGTCTCTCACAACATCAAGGTCAAAAAAAGAAAGAAAGGCTGGAAAAGGTTATGGAAAGCCACAGACTTGTTTCAGGCAAGGAAGTCGCATGATCATATGAAAATAGATTCAGAAGCTGCTGCTCCAGTTCAAATGAAGGGTATTGGCAGTTTGTCCGACTTTTATACTGGAGGTGATAGGAATAATGGGACGATTTGACGACGTATCTCCCTGCCCTCCAGTCAGTTCTGACCCTATAAGGAAAGGGTAGAACTACCCTAGAAGGAAAGGGCAGAAGTGTGCTCGTGAGTTTCCAAGATGGGAAATCACTATGAAAATAGAAAGCTGCATCTTTTCTCATGAAAATGTATATGAAATAAACATGTATATGATTGAATATAATTTGAACACAAGGGCCAAGGAGAAGTCAAAAACAACTTCCAGGTTTCTGGCTCCAGTAGCTGAATAGTAGTGAGCCATTCACCATGATAGGAAGCATTGGGAAAAGGTCAAATTGGAGAGTAAGAAGGGGCAAATTCATGATGCATTTGCTTTGCTCACATTATAGTCTAAATTGCCTTTGGCATCCCTTAATTGAGACTGTGTCATCCAATATGTGTCTACATCTATTGATATGATCATAAGGTTCTTTTCTTTGTCATTCATGCAGTGGATTGCATTGATTTTTCTAATGTTGGACCATCCATGTACGAACCCCACTTGGTCAAAATGTTTTGTTTGGTTTTAATATGATGTTAGATTCTGTTGGCCAGGATGTTGTTGAGAATGTTTGCATCTACATTTGTGATGATCTTGTTCAGTACTATCTTACCTGACGTTCTCAGAGAAACTTCATAGGACAGAGTAGAACTGCCTCAGTGGGTTTCTGCGATTGCAACTCTTTAGAGTAAAGCCAGGCCTTTCTTGGATGGAGCGGTTGATGGATTGAACTGCTGGCCTTATGGTTAGCAGCCCAACTCCTAACTCGCTGTGCTGTGTGAGGCAGTTCACTCCGTGGCCATGAGCCTTTGTCTGTTTTTCTGTCTGTTTGTTTGTTTGTTTATTTGGTGGGGGGCAGCCTTCGGCTGATTTTGGTAGGGCTTTTTTTGCTTCATTAAATGGATTTTGGAATACATTCTTACTATGTTCTGGAATAGTTTGAGTAGTATTGGTGACAATTTTCTCTAAATGCTGGCTAAAATTCCCAGTGAAAAAACTTGGCCAGGACTTTAATAGGTGAGAGGCTTTTATTTTGTGTCATTTTGATTATGATGTGTTCAGTTTCTTCTTCGGCTATGGATCTGCTCAGACTTTTGTATCACAGGCTGTGTTGAGGTTGTTGTTGATAGGTGTTGCCAAGTCAGTTCTGACTCATAACCAACCCTCATTACAGCAGAAGTAAGCATTGCTTTGTCCTGAGCCATACCCACAGTTACTATGCCTGGGCCCATTGTTGCTGTTCGCCTTGAGAGCCTGCCTTTTTGTGCACTAGGTCCAATTTTCCAAGCATGATTTCCTTCTCCAGGGACTGGAACTCCTGATAACAAAGTACGTGAGATAAAGTCTCACCATTCTTACCGCTAAGAAGCATTCTGACCATACGTCTTTCAAAACAGATTTCTTTGTTCTTTTGGAACTACACGGTATTTTCAACATTCTTTGCCAGCATCATAGTTCAAATACAGTAATTTTTCATTGGTCTTCCTTATTCAATGTCAGACTTGCGCTTGCATAGATGGTGATTGAAAATTTCATGGCATGGGTCAGGCATACCATACTCTTCAAAGAGACATCCTTTCCAATACTCTGGAGAGGTCTTGGGCAGCAATGCAAGGCATCCATTGATCTCTTGACTGCTGCTTCCATGAACATTGAATGTGGATCCAAGAAAAACAAAATCCTTGACCCCTTCCACGCTCTTTTCTCCATTTATTGTGCTGTTCCCTATTGGTCCCAATGTGAGGATTTGGGTTTTCTTTACACTGAGTTGTCATCCACAGTGAAACCTGCAATCCCTAATCTCCTTCTGTAAATACATCACATCCACTTCGCTTTCAGCAAGTGAAATATTTTGTTAATATTTTTGAAGAACCAGTGACTAGTGCTATTTATTATTTCTACTGATCATTATGATTTTCTTCTGGAGACTGGAGGCTTCTGTGCTGCATTCTTTCTGCGTTGGAGTTATTAGATCAAGGTTCTGCCTTTGTTTCTTTATTCTTTTCTGATGTGTTTCTATTCTAACATGAGCTTCTTGTAAGCAGCATATTGGCTGGACCTGGGTTCTTATTTATCCTGCATTCTCTTTCTCTTGATTGGTGCATTTCATCACTTGTCTTCGGTGTAAGTAGTGGTAGGTATGAATTTATTGCTGTCATTCTGTCCTGTTTCTTATAGTGGTATTGAGGATTTCTTTAGTCCGTGTATTTTCTGTGCTGAGTTAATTTTGTTCCCAGATATTCTTTTCACTTCTTGATTGTTGTTGATTTTGTGTTCACTGTGATTTTTTTCTTTCGCTTTTTGGTTAGATTAGTAACTTTTTAGTGATTAGCCTATAATTTGTTTTTATCTTCTTGATTGTACAACTGGATCCCTCGTGGCATAATGGGTCAGAAGTTGGGCTACTAAGCACACAGTCAGCAGTTTGAGGTTACCATTGCTTCACAGGAGAAAGATGAAGCTTTCTATTCCCGTAAAGATTTATAGTCTTGGAAACTGACAGGGGCGGGTCTACTCTGTCCTACAGGGTGACTGTGAGTCAAAATTGACCTGATAGCAATGCGGTTTTTCGTGGTGGTGATGATGTTTAGTTCAAAACCATCTGTTCAGCGTGGGGCTCCTAACCACAAGATCCATAACTAGAAATCCACTCGCTGTACTCAGTGAGAAAGGGAAGACTGTCTGCTCCTATAAGCGTTTGTAGCCTCCGAATCGCTATATAAGGTCATTATGAGTTGGAATCAACTCAATAGCAGTGGGTATGCTCTTTCTTGATACTGTACTAACCCCCTTTATAATAATTAGTTAGTGCTGTAATTATTCTATTTATTCCATAGTTTTTGCACTGCAGGTGCCGTCGTTTAGAAATTGACACTTCTAGATGTCTGTATTCAGACTTGTAAGTTTATTTTATTTTTGAGAATTCACTTTCTCGGTAGGCTTTTGGTATGTTGTCCTACCTCTTAATCTCAGGTTGTTGTCTGACATTGTTGATTGTCTGTCTGAAGGGCTACTTAGCATTTCCTGTAAGGCTGGTCTGATTTTCACAATTTCCATTAGTTTCTGTTTGTCTGGAAATGTCCTAATTTTGCCATAATTGGTGGACAGTTTTGCTGGATACATAACTCTTGGCTGGCAGTTATTGTTTTCACAAGGTTTATATATGTCTCCCCATCACTTTCTTGGCTGCATATTTTCTCATCTCTGTAAGTTGCATTTTGTTTTTCCCAAGTTGCTCTCAAGATTTCTTCTTTACTTTTGGTATTGTGGAGTTTGGTTAGTATGTGTTTGTATGACTTATTTTGGGGGTTGGTTGAGCTTCTTATATGGATGCCTTTTTGCCTTTCATAGTAGAGATGAAAAATTGTCTACCAGAAAATCTTTGACAATTCTCTCTGTGCTTTTTCCTCTCCTCTTGTTCTGAAATTCTGACCATGCATAAATTGTTCCTCTTGATATTGTCCCCGTCTTTATTCTTTTTTTCCAAATTTTTCCAAATACAAACTTGTATCTGGAGGTGTGTCTTCCAATGTACTGATAAGGTGATTTTATTCTACTCTTCTGTACTTCTGATATAATGCTTATTCCGATAGCTTTACTGTTAATCGTGTGGATTTCTAATTTTTGCTTTTGTATGGTTTCTGATTATGTATGTGTGTTGTCGGTTTGCTCTCATATTCCCCCACGCCCTAAATTTTAGGGTACTGCCCATGTTTTCCTTAATTTTATTTGTGGTTTCCTTGAGCTCAAAATGGCCCTGCAGAGATATCTTCCTAATTCCTTATCAGATAGGTCTATTGTCTGTTCTTCCTCATGGAAATGTTCTGGTTATTTTCTGGGGTGGGTAGGAGGGCATTTGCTCAAGCATCCCTTCTTGTTTTTGATTTGAAGGTATCTGTTGTTCCTGAGACATTTGGAATTGTATTTATGTGTTGATCGTGTGTTGGTTTGTTACACGCCGCTTTGTATTTTGCTCTGTTTTGAGCCACTCAGGTAGGTGGGGCTGGCATGTTCTTTTGGTCAGTAGCTTGGCTGCACTTGGCCACCCCTTCCTGGCTTTGGTGGGTAGAATAATTGGTGGGAGTGTGCTTGCTGGGAGTAAAGAGAAGCTGCTGGTGAGGTGAGCAGGGGTGGTGTGCATTGGCCTGGTGCTGTAGAAGTGAGCGCTGGCCCTCATTGGGTAGGGTGGTAAGTGTGGTAGAGATGGCTGGCTTGTTTCCATTCGAATCTGCCTACGCTATTTCTGTCCCAGTAGAAAATCTATGAGATTGGTTTCTCCTCACCCAGTTATGTTGCCTACTTTTCTCAAAATGACTGGATGCAGTACGGTGTCCTGATCCCCTCTGTCACTGTTCTCTCTCTGTGTCCCTTTCCAGTCAATGGTTAATACAATTCTTTATCCTCTTGTTTGATGCTCAGAGTTCTAGGATTATAATCTTAAATATTTTGCTCACTGTAGTGGGCATCTGTGGGAGAGGAACTGGACAGAAGGTGCTATCAAGACATGATCATGTCTCTGATTTCTCTTTGCAAGCCATTAGAGGAAAATCATATTTCAGTGCCAAGCTTATTTAAAAACTCTTCTCTTCTATTATATTTACTCTTCATTGATTTGTCTCTCTGTACAACCGCCTCTCATCTCTATCTTCCAAACCCCCCCCCCCATTTTTACAGTCCTTGAAAGCTTTTTGGTCTCTTCTCCTTCTGTTCTGCTCGGCTTTCTATTAGATAAATTTATCTGAGCTTCTGGCTGCCGCTTAATCTAAACATTAGGAAATGAGTCAGCAAGCAGAAATATTCTTTCTTTAGAGTAAAGGAGTAAGGGATATCCTGGAAATATTTATAATGCAATGATATATCATTTGAATGGCTATTGTTGGCCCTCTTGTCAAAAATACTGTGTTATGCTATGGAGAAGTGAAGGAAACCATTCATATTTCATAACGTATGAGGTGAGTTTCATGTACGGTCATGTTTATTTATCATGGCCAGGAACGCGGTCTTTGCTTTTGTACATTGAAAAGTGGTGTGTTTAGTGGTAGGCACCTTGGAACAACAGAAGGTATGGATGAGAGGTGTCTGTGAAGGAACTCTGGGAGTCAGAAATCAACAGGTGATAGCTCCCACGATCAGAAATGAGTGCAGATGCCATACGGAATCAGTCAGGAGAGAGGTGATGCTGAAAACAGCGCAGCCAAGTGGCCATGTACTTCAGCGAGGCCCCCGTAGAGAGATTTTGGAAAGGAAGGTCTGTAAGACATCCATAATTCGGTCCAAGAAAGTTGCTTTGGGATTATTTCTGCAAAAAGCAGGACCCCAAATGTTTGATTGCCATCAATAGATACGGAATAGCCAAAGACCACATATCATCGGAACTGAGCAATGGGCCCTTGGTGCAAATGGCTCTAATGGCCTGGTCGCTGCAAACTCCAGTTAGCGCTGGGCTCTGATGTGAAACACTTCAAGTAAAGTAGATTTCAAAGGATGGCATGCTTTCTGTAGTGAGCACATTAAACGATTTTCTCATTTGCTACCTAATGAGATTTTTCAAACTAATTGCAGCCTTACCATAACTTTTTGAAAGAAGACAAGAACAGCATTAAAAAAAAAAACCCAACAAACTATGACAATGACCCCATGCTGGGAAGAATTAACTAAGATACCTCTAGTCCCAGAACTCTGTTCTTAAATAGGATGGTAACCAAAGTGCTTTTCATTGAGTTAATCAAGGAAGAATATTTCATACCTTCATGGTAAGTCCTATAGAATTTCAAACCTCAGACAGACCTGGACATTGCCAAGACCAGCCACCAGGGCTTACATTTTATTTAAATCTTCAGTGAAATTTCCGTGAAATAATAATACACATACCTACCAGGGGGGTCCCATGGGAATCACAATCTCTCATTACCCAGAAAGGCCTGTGAAATACAGACATGCTATTTTCAAGTTTAATGACCATTCTACATCATCCTGATAATTTTTGACCAGACACTTTGATAATACCATAGATTTGTTATAAACAACATCTATAATTCTATTCTACTCAAAACTGGCATTAGAGATATAATAATATCATTTGTTTTAACTTTCTGACTTTTTAAAATTATTTCTTCAAGGAAAGAAGGGGGGATGGACAGAAATGAAAATAAGAATGTTTGAGACGAAGTTGAACGTGGACAGGCCCTGCTGGTGTGTCCATGTAACCTGGCAGGAAGATTCCCCATGGAGGTTTTCACCATCAATTGTTTTTGCTCTCTAATGGGATAAATGTATCCAAAGATAAACTGTTGGAGTTCAAAGGACAGTGAATTCATTAAGAGAAGTTCCTAATAAAAGTGATTCAATCTTTGTATTTAGCTTTTAATACAAAAAATTAATTACCATTTGCATTATGAGGCCTGACCTCCCCAGAGAAACATAATCAATTCTCTCAATGCAGTGTGGATTCTGCGGAGGACATAATTTCTTTATTGTGGTGCTACTCAATCATGTCAGCTGCACTGGGGCTCTGTAAATGATGCACAAAAGTATTAAACTCTAGGATCTCTTAAAGGCAGTTGTCAACGCCATAGTACATAAATATATACTTATAGTGGGGACTGTTTCGTTATACTATTGATTAAGTTATTACAGTTCTTGGCGTAATACATGATGATGGTGGGTTATCTGGAAGGAATACAAGACCACGGGTAACCCATCCATAGTTGTACAGATTTAATTTCACCAGGAAATTGTATTAATTATAGCAACATGATACAGCTCTCTTCTGCACAGGCTGTGTTACTGAGGAAACAGAAAGCTTTGGGGGATGAGGATTATGACTTAAGAAGAAACATCATTTTAGGCCAGGTAAGGATGGCTCCTATCTTTAAACCAATATTCTAAGTTTGTTTGTTTGAAGTATTCCTTTTTTTAAAAAATATGTTTTTTTAATTTTTAAAAAAATGCATTCAACATAATTCTCGACCTTTTAACCAATTTACAGTTTATGATTTAGTAACTTCCAGTATGTTGTAAATGGTGTACAAGCAGCACCACTAACTCAAGAATATTGACATACATCACTGCCAAAAGGAACTCCATATCCATTAAGCAGTCATTTCCCATTTCCCTCTTCCCAGAGCCTCTGACCACCAGTAATCTACTTTCTATCTTCATGGATTCACATATTCTGGACATATCAAATAAATGGGTCATCGACTATGAGGATTTTTGTGTCGGGATTATTTCACTTAACAAAATGCTTGTGAGATTCATCCACAGCATAGCACACATCAGTACTTCATTTCTTTTGATGGCCAAATTACTATTCTATTGGATAAATATACCACTTTTACTTTACTCATTTATCAATCAATGGACACTTGGGCTGTGTCTGATTTTGGGTCATTATGAATAATGCTGGTATGAATATTTGTACACAAGTTTTAGTTTGAGAATCGACTTTCAACTCTCTGTGGTAGGTACTCGGGAGTGGATTTGTTAGGTCATATGGTAACATAAGGTGGGTGATTCAAACCTACCCATCCATCACTCTGTGGCAAAAAGATGAAGATTCACAGCCTCAGAATCACTGAAACCCAAATGAAGGCTGAGCATGATGGTGGGACAAGAGGAAAGCAAAAGGAAATAGCGGAAAGAACTAGGAGGCAAAGGGCATTGTTAGAGGTCTAAATACAGGCAAATGCATATGTAAATATATATACAAGGATGGAGAAATAGATCTATGTGCATATATGTATAGGTTTAGTATTGAGGTAGCAGATGGACATTGGCCTCCACTCAAGTACTCTCTCAATGCCAAAACACTTTGTTGTATAAACTGGCATCCCATGATGCTCACCTCCCCGACACAATCGCTGAAGACAAAGTGGGTGCATAAGCAAATGTGGTGAAGAAATCTGGTGGTGCCTGGCTATCAAAAGATATAGCAGCTGCTGTTTTAAAGGCTTGAAGATAAACAAGCAGCATCTAGCTGAGAAGCAATAAAGCCCACATGGAAGAAGCAAACCAGCCTGTGTGATCATGCGGTGTCGAAGGGATCAGTTATCAGGCATCAAAGAACAAAAAATCATATTATTGTGAATGAGGGCACGTGTGGAGACCCAAAGCCCATCTATAGGCAACTGGACATCCCCTTACAGAAGGAGATGAGCCAGTCAGGGTATAGTGTAGCAACAATGAAGCATAAAATTTCCTCTTCTTTAATGTTTCATCCTCCCACTATCATGATCCCCATTCTACATTATAAATCCGGCTAGACTAGAGGACGTACACTGGTACAGATAGCAACTGGAAGCACAGGGAATTCAGGACAGATAAACCCCTCATGACCAGTGGTGATACCGGGGAGGTGGTGGAGGGAAGTTGGGGTAGAAAGGTGAAATGGATTACAAGGATCTACATATAACCTCTTCCCTGGGGAACAGACAACAGAAAAGTGAGTGAAGGGAGACGTCAGACAGTGTAAGACTTGACAAAATAATAATAATTTATAAATTATCAAGGGTTCATGAGGGAGGGTGGCGGGGAGGGAGGGGAGAAATGAGGAGCTGATACCAAGGACTCAAATAGAAAGCAAATGTTTTGAAAATGAAGATGACAACAAATGTACAAGTGTTCTTAACACAATGGATGCATGGATGGATTGTGATAAGAGTTGTATGAGCCCCCAATAAAATGATTTTTTAAAATATTTACAGCCTCTGAAACTCCTTTTAGAGGCACTAAGATTTGGAATTGACTCGCTGGCAGTGGGTGGGGTGGGGTGGATAGTCCTGTGGGTGACTCACCAGACTGCCCACCATAAGGTGGTTGGCTGACACTTCTCATCAGCTCTTTGGGAGAAAAGTGAAGTGGTCTCCACACATGAACATGTATAGTCTTTGAAATCCTATGTAGCCATGCTCTGAATCAGAATTGCCTAAATGGCAATGAGTTTATGGGGTTTTGTAAGTGTGTATATATGTTATTTGATGTGATAGTCTAGGTTTAAATAGAGAAAGTGACAAAGCTCTTCCTATGGTGTCTGTGCCACTGACATGAAGTCAATTAATATGGCTCTCATTGCCGCAATTCCCTCTGTGATGGGCTGTGGTCCTGGGCTCTATGTCTGTGTCTGTCATCCCATTTTGGAGGGAGTTCTCTGTTGTGATTATGGACAGGAATTAAGTCCTGACCCTAGGAGAGGGTATGAACCAAGTCACACCCTTTGTTTCCATGGTAGTGGCTAGGGGGGTGGGCATAAACCACACCGCCATCAAAGTTATGCTAGGGCAAGAGAGAAAGCCCAGGACCATCCAAAGAAGAGCAAGTTGGAGGTCTCTGCATCCGAAATGGCAGAGGCTGAGATCACTGAGATCAGAGACACCAGAGCCCATGTCCCAGACACTGAGACAGAGCAAAGGAGCCAGCCAAGACCAGAGGCCGAGGCAATAGGAACATTAGGCAGAGCAGCCGCTGGTTTCCTGGACCTCAGAGGCAAAAGCGAAAGGACCACATGGCTAAGAGGCGGAGGACCAGAGCGAGATTTGTCTGCTGGCTGAGAAGAGGTGTTTCTGTGGACCAGTGACTATATCCTTACTGGACCCCAGATCCTGACTTGTGCTGACTTATTTATTTCCTTAATTAATCCCCTTATTTGTGAGTATCGTGTGTGAGCTCTGTGTGACCATCGCAATGAATTATTAAACTCAGCCCCGAAGGGGAGTTCTGTGGGAGGAACGGTTGGTGCCAGTCAAAGAAGGGTGGAGGGTAAAGGCCTGTGTGAGCCCTGCCTTGGGCCATAGGGGATCCAGAGGAAGTCATATATGGCCACCTGTGCACCACTTATACAAGCACTGACATCTGTATCAGCCCTTGTGGCCCAGTGGTGAAAGCATTTGCCTGCTAGCAGAGAGGTTGGTAGTTTGAACTCTAGCCACTCCGTGAGAGAAAGATATGGCCATCTGCTCCTGTGGAGATTTACAGCTTTGGAACCATGCTGGCCAGCTCTGTTCTGTCCTATAGGACAGTGCTTCCCCACCTTCCTCATGCCATGACCCTTCAATACAGTTCCTCAAGTCGTGGTGACCCCCAACCATCAAATTATTTTTGCTGCTTCTTCATAACTGTAATTTTGCGACTGTGATGAATCGGGTGACCCCTGTGAAAGGGTTGTTCGACTCCCAAAGGGGTCGTGACCCACAGGTTGAGAACCGCTGCCAAAGGGCTATTATGAGTCAGAATTGACTATGGCAGAGGGTGGGCTAATGGCCTTTTCTTGTGTTTATTGGCCATGAATATATAAGTTTTTAGGAGAAATGAGATATCAAATCCTTTGCCTAAGTTTTAAATTGGGTTTAGATTTTGTTTTTGTGGTTGAGTTTTGTTTGTTTTTTAAAGACCATTTTGGGGGAGGAGGGCTCTTACAGCTCTTATAACAATCCATACATCAATTGTATCAAGCATATTTATGCATATGTTGCCATCTTCATTCTCTAAACATTTAGTTTCTATTTGAGCTCTTGGTATCAGCTCCTTTTTTTCCCACCCCTCCCCTGTCCCTCCCTCCATCTGATGTCCACCTCCCTGTGTGTGTGTGTGGGGGGGTATGTGCCGATCATTGTAACTAACACATAACCTTCCTCTCCTCCTCCCCCAACCTTCCTCCACCCTCCAGATATCATGACTCCCATTTCTGTTCTTGAGGGGTTTATCTAACCTGGATTCTGTGTGTTGGGTGCTCTTATTTGTACCTGTGTACATGGTGCAGTATAGCCAGAACTGAAAGGCAAGACGAGTCATTATAGTGGGGGGTGAGGAAGCCTAAAAGAACCAGAGAAATATTGTGTGTTTCATCTGTGCTACACTGTGCCCTAGTTGACTCATATGGTTGAGTTTTAAGAGCTCTTTATTTATTCTAGATAATAGACCATACTCAGATATATGATTTTTAAATATCTCACTTTCTTGATTGTATCCTCTGTTGCACAAAAGTATATAATTTTGAAGAGGTTTTATATATATATATTTGTTGTTGCTGTGTCTTAGACATTATGTCTAAAAGTCCATTGCTAAATCCAAGGTCACAGAAACTTATCTAATGGTTTGTGTGTTTGTTTCCTGAAATGTTACAATGTTAACATATATATTTACTTGTTTATTCATAGTGGGTTAATTTTTGTATATGCTGTGAGATAAGCATCCAAATTTATTATTTGGCATGTGGATATAAAATTGCCCTAGCCTCATTTATTGAAATGACTATTATTCATTGAGTTGCCTTGGCACCCTTATTAGAAATCAATTGATCATAGGAGTATGGATTTGCATCTTGACTCCCAGGTCTCTATTCCAATTATCTATATGTCCAGCTTGACGCCAGTAGCACACTTTTGATTGCTGTAGATTTTGTGCTAAACATTGAAATTTGGAATCCCTCGATTTTCTTCTTTTTCAAAAATTTTCCTTTTAGCTTTGTTATCTGGAGTTGTTTTTCAAATGAATTTCAGCTTGTCCATCTCTGTCTGAAAAAAGGCAATTAGAATCTAGATAGTTCTTTATTGATCTGCATCTATCAATGAATTTGAATAGTATTGCCATTATTAAATTTTCTACATCAGGAACACGGGATATCTTCCCATTGACTCTCAGCAATATTGTTTATCTCTCCATAAACAAGTCTTGAAACTAATAGGTTAAATTTATTCCTAAGTGTTTTATTATTCTTGATGTTAAGTAAATGGAATTGACTTCCTCATTTCATTTTCTAATTGTTCATTGCTAGTGTGCAGACATGCTACTAGGAGTTGTAGTTTCATCTTACTTATGCACCGTTGCTGCATTTGCTTATTAGTTATAACAGTATTTTGTGATTCTATAATGGCTTTACTATAAATAAGATCATGTCCTTTGCAAGCAGAAATGTCTTCTTCCTCTCTAATGTGGTGTTTTGTCATGTTTTGTGAACCTGACATTTTACACGGTTATAAATGAATCAGAGGATAACAAAGTTTGCAGGTAAGAGAAAGGCTGCATCTCATAAGACAAATGTACCCAAGTAGACAGATTGATTTGTTCCAAGTTGATGTTCTCAGTTCCATAGACCCCACTTTGCCTGGCAAACCTTTGAAATTCAAAGAGGAAGCAGGAAGCTCCAATACAAAGTAGGGCAAACAGTCTATTTCCACAGAGTTATAAACACAGAGAATAGGTTTCCAGATAGAGAAAGAAAGGAGCCCGAAGAGGTAACATGAGAAGAACGTGGGGTTCTCAGCCCAGCTGGAGTTGCCAGATGCCAGCATTCTGGAAGAATCCAGTTTCTTTTGCTAATGCCCATCACACTTGCCCTTTTGTCACTCATTTTGCCTAAGCAGGTGTCTGCAATCAAATACCTATTTGACACATATTTGTTAAATGAACATTAACATAGCAAATTATGCATATGCCTACTTCCTAATTGATCAGGAACGCTCTTCCTCTCTGGGCAAGGAGGCAAGGTAACAGTAAGATACCCACTGCATGGTCTGGCATATTAACAAGAATACAACTAAAAATAATGAAAGTTCCTTGAATTCATGAACAAAGGAGAAAAAGTGAGAGCATGTAACTTAAATCTTTACTCCCCCTTCCTTTTTAAAAGAAATATTTCTATCATATTTTTCTCTTAAAGATTCTGTTTGAGAAAATGACCATTAAGAATATCCACCAAATTTACCCAGGCAGTGTTTGTTAGTGACCTTGGTGAGAGAAAATCTTGCCAGTAAGGGGGAACAAAAGTCAAACTTCAGTGATGCAATGCAGCAAACCATTTTTAATATGGCTCCTCGAGCTTTCGTCTCCGTAATTCCCACCCAATGACCTCTTCCCGATGGGTCAGGGTAAGAGAAGGTGGGAAAGACACCGGTAGGATTCTGTTGTAATTGGCAAGTGGGCTAATTGTGATTGCCATCTGGTTTGATATTTAATGAACCATCTGAAAACAAGAAGGGGGATCTCACTAACAGCAAGAGAGAATTACCCAGAGTAGACCAAATCCTTTGACCTTGAGATCCCTGGCCACTGAACATCCATGATCCAGGAGACAGCTTTGACACCAGAGTCATGACAGAGTGGCAGCAACAGCAAAAACACGAGCCAGAGCCTAAAACAGAGGACTTCTTAGCCCACAGAGCAAGTAGAACTGAGTGCCTACAGGCCAGAGGCTAGCTGTGGAGTGATGTGTCTCTGGGCACTTAATTGTAGAAACTGGGTTTGCTGACCCAGAGAGTGGAACTGAGTGTCTTCATTTATGGTGACATTTATGGTGGAGTAGCATGCCCCTTGGGCACTTAATGGCAGCCCTAACAGAGATTTGAAACATGATCCAAGTAGGCCAGAGGACAGGTCAAGAAGCTGAGGGTTAGAGAAAAGCTTGCTTGGGGACATGGCAGAGAAGACTGATTGAACAACTGTATCCTGAGCATTTCTCACCTGAAATTTAACCTGATAACTCCCCTAAGAAACCCCCAAAATTGTAAGCATCATCTGGGAGTTCTGTGTAGCCATGAAGAGAATCATCAACCCCAGGAACAGAGGTCTCATCAGAGGAACGGTTGATATCAGAATAGGATCAAAAGGGATGGAGGGTGGAAGCATGTCTGACCTCAGTATTATAAAAATCTTCCTGGGCAGCTGATACCAAGACTAGTGATTCTCTTTTTCCCACTCGCATCGCTGGGGGAGGTTAGATGTCGCCCCTCGTGCCATTTGACGAAGAGGCTTACAGAATGAATGGTAAGTGCAGACTACAATTTGGCTGTGTAGAGGAGATGCACATGCAGTAGCTGGAAGAAGGAATACCTATTCCGTCATCGCCATGGGAAGGAAAAAGGACAAACTCAGGTGTGGCTAAGTTCATGGACTTAGTGACAGGACATTGTAAATCTTCTTCTATTTAATGGTATTGAATAAGGAAGACCAGAGAAGAATCAATACATTTGAATTGGGGTGCCAAAAAGGAATATTGAACGGACCATGGACCGCCAAAGGAACAAACAAGTCTTTCTTGAAAGAAGGATGCTCTCCGTAGAGGAAAGGATGGCAAGACTTCAACGTACATGTTTTGGACATGTCAGGAGAGGTGAGTCCCTAGAGACGTACATCATGCTTGGTAAAGTTGAGGGGCAGTGAAAAAGAGGAAGGCAGTTGACAAGATGGATCGACACTGGCTGTAACAATGGGTTCAAGCAGAGGAACAATTGTGAGGATGATGCAGGACTAGACAGTATTTCATTTTGTGGAACATAAAGTCACTGTACTTTGGAACCAACTCAATGGCAACAGCAATAATATTTCATTCTAGAGTGGGAAAATGTTATTTGTCAATTTGAGGTAGAAGGTGGTATGTCTAAAGGTATGAAGATAATTCTAAGCCCATGACATTTAATAATCACAAAATGTGGAAAACTGCTTTTTTATTCTCATTGTATGGATGAAAAAACAGTCAAAGAAAAATGTTGAATTACTTACTCGGTCTCTCTTCTGGCTAGTGAATTGTCAGGATTTGAAACCAGTCAGTCTAATTGTAGAGTTAATGCCCTACAAGAGTCCCAACGAGCCGAGTTTATGACTGTGACTCTGAAAAGTCATAGGTCTTTATTGTTTTGTAGACATGGCTCTTTAGTTCCAGGATAAAGGCCAATAACACAGGATTACAGATGTGAGTTTTCAACAGGCAGCTATATCAGAAGAGGAAGAGGGTAAGGGGTGAGACAAAAACAAGGGCATAATGAAAGTGAAGGACCAAAGATTCTGAGGCAGGTCGTGAAGGTTTACAGGGAGGATGTGACTACCTAATGGAAAAGGAGAGCTTGGAAAGTTGGAGGGCTCGGGTCTCAAAGATCCACTTTGAAATGGTGAGCTCAGAGCCAAGTGAGGGACCTCTGAAGAGAGGAGCTGGTGGTTGGCCAGTAGTGTCTTTTTTTAGACTATGCAAATAACTATATTAAATGAATCATCTACTAGTCATAATCATATAAACTAGAAATCATAAAGTGACCTGGAAAGTACTATCAAAAAATTCCTATCCAGGTAAGGGATTAAAGAGCTTGCTCCTGAGCAGATGCTCCCTGGATGTGCATGATGAACTGCTAAGGAGGAGCTATGTCAAGCGACTCGGTCTCGGGTGCCTGGGCAGAGCTGGAGAAACTGGGGATAACTTGAGGCCCAGGTTGTTGCAAAGCTAGGCTTAGCATACACTGGTATTTCTTAATTTCCTCCCGGAGGTGGTCTGGCTAGACATTCGGTCCTCTGGAAGACTTTCTACCGGGCGCCACTGATGGAGCTGACAACTGAGGATCTGATACGAAATGCAGCTTCAGTGCTCTTGCTGGAACAAAGTCCACTTCGGCTGGTGGTTCATCAGCTCGTTCTGGAGGTGGTCCAGGAAAATGTCCAGCCTTCCAGCAGGCTCCTCGCCTGAGATTCATGATGGAGCTGGTGATGGAAGGCTTAATGCTGTGCCTAGCTCCACTGCTGGAGCAAGATCCAAAGTGACATCAGCTCATGATTCATGCTGGGTCTGGAGGCACCTCAAGGAAAGGATATAGTCCTCCAGCAGGTTCTTAGTCTGATACCAGTGATAGAACTAGTGGTGATGGAGCTATTGGTTTATCAAGTGATCAGGTGTTGGTGAAAGACATCAGCAACTAGCTCATGATTTATACAGGTAACCAAGAATGAAAATCCTGCTGAGATAGTTAAAGTTTATTTTGACAGCCTGGCCGATAAACACATATGGGATTAATTTAAGGGCAGAGAGATAAATGGCTCAGTGAGCCTTGGCTTTTGAGTTCTTGGGTCTCTTGCTTTGTGATGGTCAGACCAGGGTGCAGCTGCCTTAGCCAGTTCCCTGCTTCAGCTGGCAAGGCTCACTTCCTGCAACACATCCCCAAGGAGAAGCTGCATGGACCTACCCCGATGTAGCCCTGGGTGCTGGAGCAGCCGTGTGGAGACCCCTGCTAGTGCTGAGATGCTTATACGTTCACTGATTCAGCTTTCCTCCTGCAGTCATCATCATTGCATGTGTTTTGTGAGATGGAGGAGGACTTTGTGGATTGGTGTCGCACATATGGGTTAATGTTGGACTTGTGGGCTTGGGCAGCACTGGGGTGGGATGCTTTCTTGATGTGCACTCAACCTTTATATAAAACTTTCTCTTACATATGAGTTTCTGTGGATTTGTTTCTTTAAAGTACCCAGACTAATACACCTGCTCTCAACAGACTCCTTCTGCCGCTAATGATTCTATTGCTAAAGTGCCAGGAGGCCTATAAACCAAAATCTCACTGCCATGAAGGCGATGCTGACTCACAGCAGCCCTGTAATACAGAGTAGAATTACCCCTGTGGGCTTATAAAACTGTAACTCTTAATGGGAGTAGAAAGTCTCATCTTCCTCCCATAGAGCTTCTGGTGGTTTGGAACTGATGACCTTGTGGTTAGAAGCCCAATGCACAACCTCTATGCTGTCACACTCCAATATTGTTACAAGAGTGGGATTGACATCAGTCAGTGTCCTGGAGCCAGTTCTGCTACTGGCACAAGATGATACTCTGGCTTTCCAACCAGCTCTCACACTGGTTGTAGAGATGGAGCTGGCGGTGAGATCCCTGATGATGACTCCTTCTCTAATGATGGTGCAGGAACACGATTCCTATCAGCAGGTGGCCCAGGGATGGCGCTGATGATGTGCCAGATGTACAACTCTCCTCACATCTGGTACCAGCCCTGGCTCTTTCTGGAACCCTAAGGTCTGCGTTCAAGGTCTGTCCCACAAATTTCTCATCAAAGGCCTGCTATCACTCATAGGCACACTGGAGTGGGACAGAGGAGGGCCATCCTGTCAGAGGCAGCACCAAGACCCACCAGGAAGGCCAGTGTACCGGGCCCCTGTGACCTGAGGCAGAGGATAGACTACAAGGTACTCCAGCAGGAGATGGGACTCAGCTTTCAAAGTAGAATGTGTGGCAGAGGGGATTCAAATATTAGGAACTTTAAATCATTGAGTCGGTTATTAAAACTACTACTGCCTTGAAATAAGAGTAGTATCACTCACAAAACTCCCCTTCTATAGGCGAGAAAATGGAGGTTCAGCAATAGGCAGGAACTCTGCCACACAGATGCAGGTACCGTGGATCGCTATGGTGCTTTCAGGAAGGAATCTGATTCTGGGATGCTAACTTGCCAAGTGCTCATATTTTGCTGCAGCATCCAACTCCCAGGAGCCTGTCCTGAGCACTGAAGTCAGTTTTCCTGTAGTCCCACCGAGAGGTGAGTAGCCAGTGGTCCAGGGCCAGCAGCTGTGAAAGTTTCAATCACCAGCCACACGGGAGGAGAAAGATGAGGCTGTCCGCTCCTGTAATGATTTACAGCGTCAGAATTTCTATATCGGGTCATGAGGAATAAGAACCGGAGCCCTTGATGTACTGCGAACCACAAGGTCAGCAGTTCAAAACCATCAGCTGCTCCAAGGGAGAACGATGAGGCTTTCTACCCCTGTAAAGAGTGGGCGTCTCAGAACCCCCCAGGAGTGGTTCTACCCTGTCCTACAGGGTTGCTGTGAGTTGGAATCGCCTGGATGGCAGTGAGCTTGATGTTATGAATCAGAATCGACTCCAGACCAGAGGGTTTGCATACTGTTAGATTGAATGCCCTTCTGGGCACTGAAGAAATGAACAAAGGTGGTTGAAAGTGGAAGTCTTTGCAAGTCTTAGGGTCCAGCTCTAAGCTCATTCATTCTCCTTTATTCCCAGTCTCCCCTTCCCCAGCCCCCCCCCCCCCCCCCCCGCTTAGCCTTTGTTTCTGTGGTTTCTTTTGGAAGGATCACACTAAATTATTCACCACAGTGTTCTTGGTGATCCCAACCGCATCGCTTCTAAGTAGTCTGAGTCAGAGAGATGCAAAAAGGGTGCCCAGACCGTGCATTCCACAGCCCATTCTTACTTCCAAATACTGTAGTCCTGAGCTTGTCATGTGCGAAGACTCTGAATTAAGGAGAGGGGGTTGGAGGCTCTGATGTTTCCATTCACAATTTAACACATTCTATTTATATGATTATTTTCTGTCCAGATTCCCATCTCTCCACTGTCAGAAGTTTAAGGAAGAAACCATTCACCTTGCCTCCCCACCCGGTATGCCTTGGCTACTTTGATGCTTATCCTAAGCCCTCACCATAAATTCCGCACGCCTATCTTTTCCACGACTGTCAGGATCTAGCTCTGTGGCCTGCTTGCCACACCTATCACACCTCACTCCCTTTCTATGGAAAGATGGCCCCTTCCTGGAGAGATCTCTGCTGTCCCTGAGAAACGTCAGCTCGGCGAGCCAGACGGAAAGGGATTAGCAAAGGTTTTCTAAAGCCCTGGTGCTATGAATACTCTGTCCTGCTCCATCATCCCCTCCCCTGGGAGCTTTTTCTAGGACAGACACGACAGACCACGTGGGAACTAGCAAACCCTCAGGGGACTGGCAAGCCTTTGAAGCCACATGCAAGCTGACAAGAACCAGCTGACAAGAAGAAGGCACGTGTGCTCCCGAGACAAGCGCCGTAAGGAGGGGGCATCACCCATCGTTCTGAGACGAGAGGACAAGGCAATGGAGCTTGGGACAAAGTCGAAGAAAAAAAGCTCCATCCCGGCACCCCAACAGCCACACCTCAACATCCTTCCATCACGTCCTCATCCATCACGGGCACCAGGCCTACCAGGCCTACCTGAAGGAGGGGTGGGGGCGGTGAGCTTTCAGCTGCTTAGTGGCCCTCACTCCATCACCGTTGTCATACCTGGGAACTTTTCTGGGAAGAAATTCATAACTGGTTCATCAGTGGCTCTGTTTGGACAGTAGACTTATAGGAAATGAATGTTTACCTTCCACTTTAAAAAATGTTATCGCCATATTCACTAAAATGGGCATCAAAGAAAACTGAGCTTCTTTCAAATCTATTCCCCTTGCTTTAATAGGAGATTCTTTCTTTGTCCTGATGGAAACACTATTTTTAGCAACTTCATACCTGGGACATCAGGTTTTCTGTGATGGCTCCTCTGTTATGAAATCATGACCCCACAGAGGAGATCCTTGGTGGGTCAGAAATGTTCCCATCCCAGGAGGAACCCCTGAAAGACCCTACGCCACCATCATCAGCAGGCAGCACCTTTCGGAGAAAATGTTCTTTGAAATTTGTACATATATAGTTTTGAATAAAGGTAGAACCTTAGATGTGTACCAAAGAAAACTAAATCTTCTTTCCATGCCAACTCTACCCAAGCATCCTGCCCTGCCTACTCCCGCTCTCCCCCAAACCGGGAAGATCAACACCCACCCCAAAGGGTGAGAATCCAAGGAAGATTCTGAGCAGGCCACTACAACGGGATTACTTCGGAGCCAGCTCTTAATTTTGCCAGTGGAAGCCAAGTCAAACATGACCCATATAGCGACATGAGGCTCCGGAGGTCCTGGGATAGATGTCCTTGTGTTCCATGAAGAGACACAGGATTGGTTACTAGCCACAGCACCTCTTACACAGTCACAGCCCACCCCCCACCAGTGGCGGTTTCTATGTTTCTGTGAGCAGATATCCATAGAGCTCCCCAAGGAAGGCAAACGAGGAAGAAAACTCTGGCAATCGACTCCTGAACATTCGCCCAGTGAAAACCCTATGAGTAATAATCGACCAATTGAAACCCCTCGTGGGGGTGGTGCAGGAAGTCCCGTTGTACGTGGGAAAACTATATGCTGGGCCAGCTCCAGGGCACAGAAGAGCAGAAAGCCAAAGCTCCAACTCCGTAAAGGAAAGGTACTATCTTTATACTGTGCATCTTGGTTTACATAAGAAAGGAAAAGATGGCGAGAAGGGGCTAAAAATAAATTTAGATGATCAAATATTAGAGTATTTTTTCTTAAATAGACTCAGTCACTGTAAGGACGAAAGGGAGTCCCTGACCAAAGCCAGGGTGCTTTCAATGGCCTCATGTGCATGTGAAAGCTAGACCCTGAATGAGGAAGCCTGCAGAACAATTGATGCCTTTGAACTGTGGGGTTGGCAAAAAAAAAAAAAAATGTTGCAGATGCAATTAGGTTAAAAGTCAGCACCCTAACATTTGATCTACCTTATGATCCATTTAAATTTGTTCTGGTTTTTAATATTTTCTGCTTTCTTTTCTATTGAGGTTATGTCTGCTTTACTGCATTGTTCTTGTTAGTTTTGTTTGTTTGTTTTTAATGTTTGTGTATGAAATCCAGGATAGCTAAATCTATACGGATGATAACTGGATTAATGGTTCCTTGGAAATATGGCAGGGGAAGTTGGGGACGACGGTGGGGGGCTCGGGGGCTGGGGAACTAATAGAGATAAGTACAAGAATGAAGAAAATGTTCTAAAACCGATGGTGGTGATGGTTGTCCAACCCTCTTGATGTGGCTGAACTATTGAGTTGTATGATATGTGAATTATATGCCAATAAAACTGTTGGCAAAAATACCATACATACTCAAATATAAGCCAACCTAAATATCAGCAGAGGCACCTAATTTTACCACAAAAACTGCATTAAAAACACGCTGTAAAACATGGCTTACACATGACAGAATATACGGTATATCTCATGACAACAATTGTGAGTGTGGCGCAGGACCTGACAGTGTTGGCCTGCTGTCCACAGGTCAGTACAAGTTGAGAAACACTTGACAACACCTAACTAACATCAACAGCAACGTTTTGAAAGAGGCCTTTCTGCACAATGTATTCCAACTTCCTAAAGCTAAAGGAGACAGTTGAACGTGCCATGGACTGCCAGGAGAATGAAGTAACTAACATGTCTTAGAGAAATGCTCCTTCAGGATAAGGATAGAAGGACTTCATGCTTTGGACGTGTTATCAAGAAACACCAGTCTCTGGAAAATGATATCACGCTTGATAAAGTAGAGGGGCTGCAAGAAAGATCCCCAACCCAATGGGTGCCACAGTGGATGCAACAACAGGTACAAGCATAACAATTATGAGGATGGTGCTGGGCCAGCCAGCATTCCTTCTGTCGCCCGTAGGGTCCCTGTGAATGGGAAGCAATGAGGCCGTGTAACTGCACCACAAAGCTAAAGTACCTCATGCAACTCACTCTCTGTTCTGATGTAAACATCAAACAACCTGACCTCCACGACAAAAGTGGGGATTTGAGATGGCGCGGCTGGTGTGCACTGATTTTATAACCCGTTAGATAGGGGAGCCTTGACAACACTTGGTAACATGAAATCTCTGTGGATTAAAAATGTACCATTTTAATTAATGTGGTGGAGCCTTATAATCATTTTCCTAACCGCTGGCACCAAGGAGCTATTGCTTTCTAAGCCAAGTCAAATTGACATCAATTACGTAAAATCTTTCTTTGTTAAATTTCAAGTTCTAAAGGGAAGAGAGAACAGTATCCACTAGTAATCTAATCCCCGCCTGGTACAATCAGTGAACAGGCTCAGCTGCCGACTGAAAGGGTAGAAGATTGAGCCTATCCAGAGGCACCTTGGAAGAAAGGCCTGGTGACCTACTTCTGAAAATAAAATCAGCCATGAAAACCCTAGGAACTCAGGTCTAATGCTGAGACACTGAGTCAGGGTGAATCAGAAAATTCAATAGCAACTGATAGCAGTACAGTGGAGACCTCCATTCTCAAACGGCTCCAAGCTTGAACTTTCCTCGACTCTAACAAAGTTTGAAAAAGACCTGGCCACTGTTCATAACTTTGCTCAGTAGTTGAACTGAAAAGCCGACTTGGAAAAATACCCATACAAGCTGAGAGTGAGTCCTGTCCCATATCTCACCTACGACGCAAAGGGCTGGTGCTTCGGTCTAAGCACTGCTCTTGCTCGGACAACATAGAGCGCACGTGTTAGTGCATTTTTCATTGTGCTATTTTTTGCTTCTTTTGATTAGAATATCATGATTTTATTTCATTTTATTTACTATATTGTGTTTTGATAGTTAATGTATTTTCTTTATTGTGTTTAGATGTTCTAGGGGTATTTCTACAATCTGAAGCTGTTAATTTTATGTTAAAGTCCTGGAAAAATGAATTTATAAGTGTAACTTTAGGGCCTCAGAACCAATTATTTTATTTTCAAGTATTTTTTAAATGGGAAAAAATATGTTCTGTTCTCGAACTTTTCGGTGTTTGAACACAACTTTGGAACAAATTGAGTTCAACGGCCGAGATCCCACTGTAACAGTTAGAAGCTAGACTACTGCTCATCTGCAAAGATAAGATATTTAGTAAGCACTACAGCACCCTGAGTGGTACACACAGTTTGGGCTCAACTACTTACCCCAAAGGGTGGCAATTCAAACTCCCCCGGTGGTGCCGCAGAAGAAAGGCCTGGCAAAAACAAAGCAAACAGGTCTATTAGGTAACACATGCCAGCATCAATTTAAAGGCAATGGGGTGGTCTTGTTGTTGGGTGGTGGTGTTTTTTTTTATTTCGTGAGTTTGGTTTTTTTGTTTGTTGTTTTGGTTTGGGGGGTTTGTTTGTTTACCTGAGCACTGTGACCTGGGCACAGAAGTATTTGGGTTAGACACATATCTCACCTGGTTTTTGCTGAGTTGGGAACATTGAAGTTCAGTGGCCAAGCAGCTCACCTCCATTTATACAGCTAGTTTAGAAATGAGCTCAAATCCAAAGGCTACTTCACACCCAAATCTCTAAGCTCTTCCTCCTATACCACTCCTAAATAGATTTCTTCTATTCGTACGTAGGTTTCTAGTCATAGATTTCCTTCAGCAACCAGTGTAAATTCTGAATCATGTACATGTAGCATTATGGGGCGGGGATAGAGAGGGGCTAGATAAAAGAAAGGATCAATGCATATAATAAATCCCTCATAGTAGCTCTTCCTTGCCTGATGACTGTTAGATATAAAACTCTCATCCAAAGCCATGAGAAATCTTGTCTATTATTAAAATCATTCTAAATGATTTCTTTTGAGGCTATAATGCTTATTGAAAGAGCCTTCTGGAATTGCTGAGAACATTTAGATTTCCTCCTTAAGATTTGTAAGGACTTACATGTGAAGCCAATTCATTCACTTTTTCTAGACTTATTCCCCACGCTCACTATTTTGCCTCATTTAAAAGAGCGTAAGGTGGGTTTTTAAAATGGCTCTTTGCTGTTTTTCATCTTTTGAGATTTAAATTTTAAATTTATGTCTTTGCTACTCCGGGCCTTTTCTTTTCCTGATTTATTTTTCACTTACTTCAAGCCATCAACATATCCCTGCCATCAAGCATGATTTATATCGCCCAGGAACATGATCCAATCATGAATCTTCCTTGGAGTGCCAACATGGCGTGAGAAAGAGTGCTCTTTGATGATCTTTCTAGAGTGAAAACAAAAGTGAAAAGGGAGATCAGTGAGAGGTTACATGTCCCAGCAAACAAACCATAGAAGCTTCTATGGAAAGCAATAATACATTGATTCATTGGCCTTTTCTCTCCTCTTTCTTCCCACACACAGGAGGTGGAATTGGCCAGTCGGGCAAATGAGATCTCCCACAACCAGTGTCTTCTCCCAGTTCTGCTCCAGAGACTTCCCATTTACTTGACCAGGTCCACATGTCCAGTCCTGTGGACCATGGCCCATAGCTAAACCTGCATGGATAGCCAATGCGACCCAGGAGGTTCCTTATGGGTTTCTGTACCATCAGACACAAAAGCCACTCATGACGATTCACTTAAAAACCACCATTTACTGGCAAGACATGACAGGATGTATCATAGGCACAAAGAAGCCACAGGTAGGCGAGAAACTAAGGAGGCTGCAGGGACAAAGCTACTAAGAACCCACAGACCTTTTGATCACCTTTCATGCGTCACATATGATTCAATCTCAAAGATACTCTGATTTGTTGTCTCTCTGTTGCATAGTTAAAGACCCAAGGCAGTCTCCCATTAACATAACAAATCCAATGACTACCTTGGTTTTGTATATTGAATTATGTTCCCCCAGAGAGAGAGAGAAAGAGAGAGAAAGAGAGAGAGAGAGAGAGAGAGTTAACTTCTAATTCCCAATACCCATGAATGTGGCCTTGTTGGGAAATAGAGTCTTTGAAGATGTTATCAATTGATATGTGGTCATATTGCCGTAGGGTGGGTCATAATCCACTA